>NC_136494.1:128309351-128911851 GCF_053919585.1 Euprymna scolopes
GACCACCATTAGTGTATGATTACTACTTCCTATTAATTACCGTGTTATGTGACCAGGAGTTTAAGAGTTTATCAGTTAAATATTTACATATACACATACTGTTTTATTTATATAGATTTCGTTCTTGTCCAGAATTTCTCTGATTAATAAACTGAATAAATAAAAAATGAAAAAAAATTTGTATGATGTACGTACCCATGATGAAAGGAAAATATCATATTCCAAAAATTATATAAATTGATTGAGAAGTTTTATTGCTAATAAGACAATCAAATTTTATGAGTAACTGACAATTTTAAAACAAAGAGAGATAACAATAATTCAAACCTGTAAGATTGATGTTGTAATGCCTACGAATTCCCATTAATCACTTAAAAATAATTTACTTTATAAAAATAAAACTACTTGATCAATTTACATAATTGGGTATGTACACCATACAGATTTTATTTTTATTTTTAATATACGAATAATGCTGGACAGGAACTATTTTTTTCATTTGAAAATTTTATAACATTTTTTTATTTTAAATTTTATAGCATTTTTTTTGTTCTAATGATATTTTTAAAGAATGTTTTAAAAAAAATATCCCGACAAACCCGCTTAGCAACAAAATCACACCCCTTCACTGTTGAGGTTCTTAAATGCCAGAAAGCTTTTTACGTTTCTTCCCTCAAACAGTTAGACTTTGGTATTCCCTTTCTGCTACCTTCTTCCCAGACTGTACTGATATGCAGAAGTTTAAATGTAACGTAAACCAACATCTTTTTAATCTTTCCTACGCATGGTTCTAAATAGTAGCCCTTACGTCTGAGTAGCTATACGCCTTGTTAGGGTGAACATGAGTAAAATAAATAAATAAATAAAATAATGTTATTTATTGCGATTGATTTAGATTATAATGCAATTATTTTTTTTTGGGACAGTTTGAAAGTTCTTTCTGCCAAAAAGCTAACATGGTGAACAAGTTTTGGTCAATTAATAAAAGTCCGAGCGAAGTGATTGAGGTAAGTTAAAGAAACCTGAACCGTAAAGTACAAAATTAGTCAAATCTGTTATTGAATTACTCTGACATATTTTTTGGATTATTCAGATCATTATTCTGATCTTGGGGGTTATTCTCACAACGTTTTGCCAGATGTGACCTCTGACCTTCTTCAGAGGTACCTTGACAAGATTTCTTCTTCGTGGATGGTAGAAAAAAAAATGTTTGTTCCTTTTCCAACAAACCATAGTCGTTAAAATTGAAAATGTGTGATGGGTTTATGAAATGAAAAGACCATCAAATTGTTTCCATTTTTGTATTAATTTAGTCCATATTAATTTAGCCAACATTAGTATAATCCATATTAATATAGTCCAAATTAATTCAACTCATATTAATTTAACCCATATTAATATAGTCTATATTAATTTCACAAATAAGAATCATTGTGAAGATACCCCTAGAAAAGGTCAGAGGTTACATTGTCAATAGTCAAAACAAATCCTTGCTCTGTCAGCAGGGCTGTAGAATACGCTTACTACCTTCCTGCAGAGAGTAAAAGTCTCTCAATGGGACCACCTGTTCGCCATGGGTGGCGACCCGCAGCTCAAAACTAGATGGACAACTAATACCAGTGGTACAACATACCAAATTCTTAGGAATCATTTTTGATAATAAACTGAACTTCAAGGAGCACATTAGCAACTTAAAACAAAAATGCTTTAACATCTTAAAAATAATATCTAAACTAGACTAGGGAACAGATCAGGCTGCAATACTCAAAATATACTGTACACATCAGATGCAAACTAGACTATGGTTGTGCCATTTACAGCTCCACTTACAAAATAAAAAAACTACTAACCATACATGAGAAACTGGGAGCCTATCGAACCCCATCAATGGAAAGCCTGTATGTAGACGCCCATGAACCACTCCTAAATTTAAGATGGGAAAAACTAACTTTGCAGTACACAACAAAACTGCAAAGCAATCCTGAAAAGCTAACCTACGCTACTACCTTCAACCTACAATTTATAAACTTTTATTTAGGGAAACCAAAAAGTATACCTTCTTTTAGACACAGAATTAAAGAAATGCTACTTCAAATAAATGAAAAATTAGACAACATAGTTACACAAAAAATAACTAAGAGAACGCCATGAACATTAAATAAACCAAACATTGACCTAACACGCACTAAATATAAGAAAAACATCACAAATAATTGAATAAACAGAAGCAACTTCAGAAAACTTGGAGAAAAATACACAGAATACAAAGAAATATACAGATGGTTCAAAAACCATAAATAGAACAGATGCAGCATATACAGATGGGCAAAGCCAATACCAAATACGACTGCCCAATGATACCTCAACATACATAGCTGAACTACAAGCCATCAAAATGGCACTCAAATATGTCAAAGACAACAAACAAAAGTCCATCATATATATAGACTCCCTATCCTGTATCATGGCCCTTGAAAAGGGAAAAACTAAACACCCTTTTACCACAGAAATTATACAGGAATATAATGAAATAACCGAAAAAGGTAAAATAATTATAATAGCCTGGATACGAAGCCATGTTGGCATCCCAGGAAATGAAAAAGCAAACAAACTGGTTAGAGAAGTCACACATCATCAAATCAAAAAAAAATCAAAATAACATAGACAGACTTGAAAAGAAAAATTAATGAACATCTGGAAAACAGGTAAGAGGAATGGAATACGTGCACAGAGAACAAATTGCATGAATATCAGCAAAGAATCAGAGATGAAAAACAAAAGGCTTTGAAGAGGAGAGGAGATTGTACTGAACCGAATATGAATCGGACACACAAAACTCATTCCTACCTAATCAAAGTGAAGGAAGCACCAAACTGCACACTCTGCAATTCACAAATAACAAACATTTACTGACTGTAGAAGGCCCAAACACATCCAGAAGAAATATTTTGGAACAGCAAGCATTGGAGAAGTCTTCCAAGAAGTGGAGCCTCAACAAATTGTAAAGTACTTTCAAGAAACAAATTTATCCAAACTCATGTAAACTAAATAAATAACATTTTACTTTAGAAAAACAAACTTTTTTTTTACTTCTGAAAACAAACTTTTCAGTAAATTTAAAACATCTTTCCAAGAAATTTAAAATTTTCTATATCAACAAACCTTATTCTTGGCATTAAATAATCCCTAGAGGTTGAAATGCTGTTAAACAAATCCAAATAATACATATTAATTCCAATCTGCAAAAATTAGAAACATTACTCTGACAAATGTTTGGAGTAAGTAAAGACGGTGTGTAATGAAGTCTGGCCTTTTTCACCAGGAAGAGATCCTCTGAATCTTTCATTTTTCACAACATTTCACCCTGGTCTGATGGTTCTTTAAATGTTGCAAGTTTTTGTATTCTCTTCCACACATGCATCTTACTTTCAGATTTAGTCGGTTGTTTTTGGGACGAAAACTTGTCAGTATTAGACCTTGCTTGCTTTTCAGAATCCCTTGATGTATTTTGTTTTTGTAGCTCATTGTGATTCCCTCCTTGCAAACAATACAACTTGAGATGCTGATCTAGGTATCCAGGTTTCCATAGTTTCCCATTATGAAAGTATCAGTATTAGAATAAGACATCCTGATAGGAAAACTGACAGAACTCCTCTTCACTGACGCCATAATTCACACGACCAACAATACTCAGTTTTGCTGTTTCTCGCAAAAACTCAACTGTGTGTCCTTCTTAAAGCAGCTATTCCCCTCATATGCAAATTAATATTTCCCTCGCATGCAACTTAATATTTCCTTGTCATATGCAAATTAATATTCCATCATATGCAAATTAATGCCACAAATAAAAAGAATTCAGCTACAAACACAAGTTCTTAACTTTTTCTTTTATCCAATTCTTGCATCTAACAGGCCAAACAGGTGTGCTACTGCTTGTGTAAGTGGGATCTTCTATTATAATTTTGTAAATCTATTTGTCATTCTCTCCTGCAATCTGGGATAATGACCAAAGTTGCCATATTTTCCTATTATTAACATGTCAATATTGGAATAAAACATTGAAAATGTTTTCTTGTAGCGATTGTTGAATGGTGAACCGATTGACAATGCTGTGCCAGTATCACGCTATCTTCATAATGCGCCACAAACTTGGGATCAATGCATTCTTCTTGCGAAAGTCAAGTTTGTCAAATATTTTAACTACAAGGTAAGGCACACACTTTCTCAGTTCTTTTGAGAAAATAATTTGATTGTGATTTTATCGACCAAAAATATTTGGATCAATTTGAATAGACAAGTTTGGAAAATAAATCAGAAAACTTTTGAAATTTATTTTTTCACTTCTTTATGGATAAATTACATTGACACTGATTCTTGTCAAATCCAGTTAAGTGATGTTGAGTTTAGTCAATACTTAGATGGGTGACCATTTGGGAACATTGAATATTGCTGATTATTGTTGAAATAAGTTAGCTTTAACTGAACCTTCTTCGTAACTACAAAAAAAAAGATTTTTACAAGATTATAAAAAATCTTTTTTTTTTTAAAGAATTTTTTTTTATCTCACAAAAATCTTGATGCCATTGCATCTCTTAACCTAAATTATTTTTAAAGTATTATTTATTAAAATTATATTTTTTTTTTCAAGTGAAGTAATCAGCATTTTCTTCAACATTTTATTAAAAAAAAATTTTTTCCAACATTTTATTAAAAAATTATGATCTTTAAAATAATTTTATTTTAAATAAAAAAATTTAAACTAAAATAATTTCTTAGTGATTTTCATTTATTGGTCAAAACATCTGCCTGAAAAAAAAATTAGTAAAAGAAAAAGTTTTTTTTTCTTTTTGATAAATATTTAATTTTAAGTATTTTTTAAAATCTATTTTATTAATACTTTAACTTATCAAATATTTTTATGTAAATTAAAATTGGAGGGAGGAGGAGAATGAGAAAAAAATATCATTGTTTTTCTTGTATATACAATTAAGATTTAAAAAAAAATCTTTGTTTTTCTTGTATATACAATTAAGATTTTAAAAAAATCTTTGTTTTTTTTGTATATACAATTAAGATTTAAAAAAAAAATCTGTTCAAAAAGAAATAAAATTTAGTAATTATTTCATTTTTGATAAAAATAAGAATTGTTTCTAACATTACATGATGGTACATGACACAATGTTTGTGAGTTTGATATTCAACAATTTTAAGACGTTTAAAACAATTTTCATTTGAGATTTTTTTTCCTGCCTTTCTTTATAATACAGTAAAATAATGTTGAATTAAATTACATATTTTCAACTCTATATTTTATGAAATTTTCAAAGTTCACAATTTTGGCCATAATTAAAATATTGCTAATTACTTATGAACTTTTTGGTGTTTGGTCGGAATAAGAATGAAAATTGAAAATAAAAAAAATCGAATTTCAACAAAAAAACGAATGTTATCCACTTAATTGTCATGTCGCAATTAGTAATAGTTTACAACATTAAAAAACGTTTACCTTTGCGATTTCATGATCCATTGATCTGCCATTATTATTAACTTAAACAAGGGAAGTAACTCATCGTTTGGAATTCTGTTTTATTATTTAAGTAAAACTTGCAATTTTTTTTCAAAAACTATTTTCATTTATAGTCAATATTTTACTTTATCATTTTTCGTAATTTTTGGATATGTTACTAATTTCGACAGGACCATTAAATAGATAACATGGGTTTAATTGAAATTCAATATTTCGATTTTCTTTCTTATTCCAAACACCAACGATTGATCGTTTGTGTATTTCAGGCTCAGCATTTGCTTCGTGCATTTCCTCTGGATACCAAATTGACGGATGGAGGTGAACTATTTTTTTTTTTTTTGATAATGTTTTTACACAATATTCAGTTATTTGTTTTTAATAAGGAATCAACACTTATCAAAGCTAAAAGCCATTTGAGAATAAAGGTTAATGAGATGTTGAATATTGAATGATGAAGACTATTATGAGAGGATTGAAAATGATTAATAGAATGAAGTTTATTATTTATGAAAACATTATATCACAAATATTTGATGACATTTGATTTTAAGATGAACATGTTGTAGTGTGCAGGAAAAGTCCCATTTGAAATGAGTTCTTGCTGTGAATGTCATACAAGAAGAAACAAAAGATGCCATAAAACAAAACAACCAAACCAAACACCATGAATAAATAATTGAAGATATTAAGAACTTGAAGTGTAAAGTCTTTTTTCCAAAATCACTGGATTCGACATTAAATAACCCAAAAAGGGTTGATATGCCGTAAAACAACTAAACCAAAACAAAGCAAATGAGAGGGTAGAGAAAGATTAAAAACATCACTTCTATGAGAAAAAAGTCTGAATAGAAAAGAAGAGATCACATCCCACTAGATTATGAATTTGATTTTGAATTATATCAAAGCAGTAGTGAGCGGCACCTCCTCGGATGTAGCAGTAGTACTCTTTCTTAGAAAATATATGACTCTCATATAGGTAGACGATCGCATCAGGAGTTCAATATTTTCTAGGGCATTAGAATGAAAATGAAGTATACAATTAATAAAAGTTGGTTCATTTTCATAGAAAATGTTTCAACTGCCACGATCGGAATGCAAATCAGAAACAATTGAACATGAGAATCATCGAATGAAATCAGTAAAATTTGCATAAATTCGTTCTATCCAAACGAATGTGAATTGTTGATAAGAAATGCATATTGCTTTTAAAATTTTTCAAAACAAAGTCTTAAAACATTTTTGTGCAGCAAAATTTCATATGAGAGAATTGTTAAGTAAATGCTGTTTGACATTTCAATGTGAAATCTTTCTTGCAAAATGAAAAAAATTGAAGTACACAATACATATTGTTAAATTTGCTCAATTAAACATTGTTGTATGCATTATTCACACTGGCAGGAGAAAATAGGAATTAACTTTTAATCGAATTGTAGGTATAAAAATCGGTTAAAAACAGTATTTTGCATATAAAAATAAGTAGAAAGTGGAAAATTCCATTTGAAGTTAAGAGTTCTTGTCCGGAATTCTTCCTAGATTAAAAAACAAAAATAAAGAAAAATCTGTATGATGTACATACCTGTGACAAAAAATAAATTATCATATTCCAAAAATCATGTAAATTGATCAAGTAATTTTATTTTTTATAAATGAATTCATTTTTAAGCGATTAATGGGAATTTATAGGCATTACAAGATAATTCTTCCAAGTTTGAGTTATCTCCTTTGTTTTTGGAAAAGTTTTTTAAATGACGGGTGAGGCAGTCACTCCTCCGATACTCATAAATTTTGATTTTCTTTTTTTAAATAAAACTACTTGATCAAGTTATGTGATTTTTGGAAATTATTTTTTTTTTTTCATCATGAGTACATAAATTTTCTTTATTTTTAATTTTTTAATATAGAGGGAATTCTGGATAAGAACGGTTAAAAGATTAGCTTTAGGATTTGAATAAAATATGTTGTAATCATTTTGTTATATCATTAAAGTTACAATAATAATAAGAACACAACAGGGTACAAGTTTTATTAAACAACAAAAAAATACCAAATTTTATGGCTGAATGGTGATCTCTCCACACCATTTTGCACAAGGGAGATAATTCACAATAAATCAAAACTAAGTTTTTTAGAAAACCCATTAACACATGGAGGTGTTGGGGGCTAGAAATTCCTATGAATCCGTTAAAAATGATTTTTTTTTTATAAAAACAATAAAAATAAAACTACTAAATCAATATAATAAAAAAATTAAAACTACTAAATCAATTTACGTGATTTTTGGTGGCCGATATTTTATTTCCATCATGGGTACATACATTATAAAAATATTTCTTTGTTTTTGTTTTTTCATGGAAGGAACTTATGGACTAGCACTGTAAAAAAACTACTAACATCACAAAAGTAGAAGAATCATTCTTTTTGGTATTTTATCTCCATTACAACAATAGCCTCCATTGTCATTACGGCTGAGAGACATCATTATCCATTGAGCCAATTATTTATAACTAGCGGGGGTACCCGGCGTTGCCCGAGTGTTTGTTTCCGGGAGGGGGGGGGTTTAAAAAATGTTATGGTAGGTAAGTAGGAAGGATCAAACCCGGAGTCATGAGTAAAAGTAGGAAAATAAAGTGTGAAAAAAACAAACAAAAAAAACATCTGCAACGTTAACAGTTCGGCCACCAAGAAAAGTCCATTCCAGTTGTTTAGGAAAAAAAAAACAAAAAAAAAACGACTACGGTAGGTTGGCGCGAACGTGAAAATATAATGTGATTTGTCCAGCACGCTAACCACTACGCCACAGAGCACTGCGGCTTAGTTTAGTTATTTTAAATAACTTCACATGAAAGAACTATGAAGCCAAACCGGTGTTCTCTTCTCAACTGTTCCTTGTGAACGATCCCCAAACGGTGTTAAGTGGTGACAGGGGGAGGAGGAATTTTTGAGAGAGAAAATATTTTACCACTTCCATTGATCTTAACCGATTTTGGCCGTGACTTCTCAGCAGAAAAATTATAGAAATCTAAGATTATCGAGGAATTTGAGAAATAATAAGCCTATAACACAACTCAGATATTGTTCTGCCGTTTGTGCATATTATATTTGCATGAAATATCTTGATTTTTAATCCTATGAATGTCAAAATCAGACGGGAAAAAAATGAGTTCATATTATTATAAGATGTGTGTGCCAATGACAAAAAGACCATTTTCTGCTAGCAAAGATTATAAGCCATCTATTGGGGTTTAAAGCCCTCCTCCCATTACTGAACGTTGCAAAATGCTAAACAACATTTCATGAAATATTTTAATTCTTTTCATTTTCAATCAACTGCTTTTATCGACAATTTGAGTTGATTATATTACGAGCAATCATAGATCATTTATTACTTGTTGGAATGATGTTGGAATTATTGCAGACTTTCTTTTAATTTTGCTGCTGCTGCTGCTGATGATGCTTAGCATTCTAATGGGATTACCTAAACTATCGCATTTCATATGTGCATTCAAACAAATGACAATGAAATCTAACATTTCATTTCCTTCCTCTTTTAGGAATGTTTTGGCAATCCCCCAAACGCCCTCCTGTGCCAGTGACTTTCGATTCAACAAATCCATTGTAAGTAATTCGTACTAATCGTCATTCACAAAATAACAATCAACGATATTTTACAGTTTATTATTGTTTATGACTATTAAATAAAAAATATAAATATTTTTGGGTTTGAAAAAAAAAGAATCTTTTTTGTTTGTTTATTTTTTCCTTAATTTCTTATCTTTTTTAAGCAGTTAAATAAGTACATAAATGGAGTTTTCTCAGATAATGTTTTCATACTCCCCAGCTTTACTCTTTAAAAGCAGCATGCTTGCCTCCAACTAATATCACATGCAAATCCAATAATTTTCAAAATGAGAACTATTGATGTCTTGATAGTTATTAGTTTAAAAAGATAATCATTTCGTTTTTTTTTTTTTTTAAGGCTTATTTTTAAAATTGATTTAAATTGTTTGAATCTTTCTTGATTGCTGATAACGTTTCATTAAAAATGTGTGTCTTTTCTAAAAGCTCAGTTTCCTTGCCCTTTTCTCCGTAGGCATCTCCTTTTCATCCGCAGTACAGCCCGTCTCTACGCCGATGTTTATCAGGTTCAGTATAACGAAGAGGTAAGTCCTTCCCTCCTCCTCCTTGCTAGTTTCATTTTAAATAATGAATAAATACATTTCTAGCTTAAACAAAAATCACAGTCATGTAATATAAAGATGGGTACATTTGATGACGACACCACACTCTATAACAGACATGAAGGGAAAATGAATGAACACATATTCACGGAAATCAAGGAAGACCTTCAGTCTGTAGTTGAATGGGAACATAAATCAATGGTAACATTCAATGTTACCATTGATTTAATAATTACAAAACACCTTCTCAACTACTGATTACTATAGCTAATGATACATTACTTGAAAGTACTTTGTTCAAATTTCTCAACTTAATGTGCACAGGGAACATGAATTGGAACAGATACATTGAGAGCATTGCCAAGGCTGCTGCAAAGAAGGTGGGCTCTCTCTACCATGCTAGAAAGTTACTTACGCCTGAGAATATCCTGTACCTCTACAAGGCCACCATTTGCCCATGTATGGAGTATTGTTGCCACATTTGGTCTGGTGCATCTGCTACTAGTCTCTCACTTTTAGACCTGGTGCTACCAGATCAGGCTGCCTATTGGCTTCCTGAGACGAAACGCACCTACATCGATTTCTGTTTTTGTTTTCTATTCTCTTTTGTAAAACTTAATTATGTTCTACAAAAACAAAATAAAAACAACAGCCCCCTCCCCTTCCCCCCTCCTTTTTTCCTTCTCTACTTCCTGGTTGACCCTGTCGGCAGGGCATTAGAATACGCCGACTGCCCCCCTGCAGAGGGTAAAAGTCCCTCAACGGGGCTACCTGTTGGCCGTGGGTGGCAACCCGTGATGCCTAGGAAAAGGATCCTGGTGGCTGAGCAACCGATGCCTAGGGAAAATAAAGGTACCTGTAGCAACACTCTACTTTGGCCTTGTACTAGGCTAGACGGGCGGTTGGAGAGGCCCGATCCAACCAATCGGCTAGTCATGTCAAGCCCTAACACTTACACTGAAAATGTCAATTATAACATCTAAATAAAATTAAAAAAAAAAAAACAACTTAATCCAATTTCATTACTACAAACATAGACAAACCAGTTAAGTGTTAGAAGGCGATGGCAAGGGCCAATCAATTGATGAGACAAAAACCATACAACTGCTCCCTAACGAACGTTTCTATCAAACTGGGAAAGAAGAAACTAAAGGAGGAAACAGGAAATGATGGAACAAACTCAATCAATTGAGTATATCTCTTTTGTATCCCTGGGATGAAAGGGCGAATGGGTTTCCCCCCTAACATCTCCCAATTTCGGGCTCCGAGGAGGGTGGGGAGCAAGAGAGATGAAAATCTAAACAAACTTCTATGGATATAATAAACCCAAACAAAAAACCCAGAAATCAAAAAAATACTACAAAATCGAAAAGAACCCACTCTGACGTAACCAGCTCAGACAGTGAACAAGAATATAACTATGAAATAATTGATAAAGAAAAATATCCAAGATTCATAGTAATCGAAACCTTGGAAGGAAAAAAGATCAGCGATCTATCTCCATTCCTAATTGAAAAAATTCTGTCTCAAAACAGCAACCCAAAAACAGCAAAAAAAATGAAAAATGGCAATCTACTTGTCACAGTCGACAACTATAAAGACGCAAAAAACATCTTAGAGATGGAAAAATTCCATATCTATAAATGCAAAAGTTATGCTCATGAAAGACTAAACACATCAAAAGGTGTTATAAAAAGCCATGAATTAAGCTTGGCTACAGCAGAAGAAATAGAAAATGCCCTAAGAAAACAGGGAGTAATCGATCACGTCCGAATAAACATAAAAAGGAATGGTCAAACCATACCTACAAAAACCTACATACTAACTTTCAATACACCAAAAATTCCCAAAGAAATAAAAATCGGATACACAATAGAAAAAGTAGAACAATATATACCAGCCCCTCTGAGATGTTATAAGTGTCATAAATATGGACATAGCAGAGAAGCATGCAAAGGACAGAAAGTATGTGGAAAATGTGGCTTAAAAGAACCTAACCATACTGAAAGTGAATGCCCAAACGAAACAAAATGCCCAAATTGCCAAGAAAAACACCCAGCATACTCTAAAATATGCAAAATCTACACAAAAGAAAAAGAAATAGCCGAAATAAAATACAAACAAAACGTGCCCTTTCCTGAAGCAAGGAAAATAGCAAGCTCTCGAGAAAAAATAAACACTTACGCAGACATTACAAAAACTTCAAACCAAACAACCCAAAACCAAGACCTACTTAAACTAATCTCCGAACTCAAAAATCTAATTGAAACTTTAAAAACTAACCAAAACGAAAACAAGAAACAAATACCAGTATCTTTGAAAACTCAGTCAAATGATCTAAAACAAGTCCCAAAGAACAAAAAAGAACCCGAACAACAAAAACCACAAATAAACCGTGAAAGATCCAAATCACGTACAAGGACAAAAGCAGAAGATAAAAACACAATATCTGGAAAGATGGAAACAGAACGGGAAAACACAAATCCTCTTTCCAAAAACCAAAGTAAACAAAAAACAGAGACAATACTAATCGAAAATGAAAACAAATTTGAATTGATTGAAATCGAGAGTCACAGGAAAAAATCTAGCTCCAAAAACAGAACTGATCAGGAAGAGAAAATGGAGACTGAGGAACCAAGCAGTTCAAGTAAACACAAAACAAAAACCACTCAAAACACAACAAACCAATAGAATAATAGATATAAAAACCTAAACAAAAACCAAACAGAAAAAAAAAAGGAAAAAAATTAATAAACAAACGAACTTACTTATGGAAATGAATAAAAACATCATACAGTGGAACTGTAGAGGCATAAAACCAAACTACGAAGAAATCAAACATATAATAGCACAATATGACCCCAGCATAATCGGCCTACAGGAAACTCTTCTAAAAGAAACGGACACCATCAACTTCAAAGGATACCACATCTACAATCAAACAAACAGATCACAAGCAGATAATCGACCCACAGGTGGCACTTCAATTATAATAAAAAAACAGATACCACATATAAAATTACAACTCCAAACAAACCTTCAAACAATAGCAATTAAAGTTACACTTCACCGACCAATAACCATTTGTTCGATATACATTCCACCTAAACATAAACTAAACAAAACCGAAATTGAAGATCTTATAACACAACTCCCCATACCTTTTATATTAATGGGGGACTTCAACGCCCATAACAAAATGTGGGGAAGTGAGAATATTAATCAAAATGGGAAAACCATTGAATCATTACTGGAATCACCTGAAGTAACTATATTCAACGACAAAACACACACATACCTTCACCCAGGCACAGGAACAACATCAGCTATCGACCTAACACTATGCTCCCCCACAATATTTATGGACTTCCAATGGGAGGTACATAACGACCAGTGTGGCAGCGATCACTTCCCAATTTTTCTCAAAACCCAAGAACCTACAACAGAAGAATCAAAACCAAAATGGCAAATTAATAAAGCTAACTGGACTGAATTTAGCAAACTTTGCACAAATCTAATTAATCAAGAAATAGTTAACAAACCAGATCCTATGTTAGCTTTCACCAATACACTAAACGAAATAGCAACCAAGACAATCCCAAAATCTTCCACCAAACCACACCCAAAATCAACGCCATGGTTCACAATAGAATGTAAGCAAGCAATAACCAACAGGAAAAAAATGCTAAAAAACTTCAAACTACATCCTACAAAACCCAACCTTCAAAAATACCTACAAGCACGAGCAAAAGCACGCTATATTATAAAAAAAAGCAAAAAAGAAACCTGGCAAAACTATATTTCCAAATTGAACAACAACACGCCATCAAAAAAAACATGGGAAATAATAAGAAAAATAACTGGAAAAAAACTTGGAACACCAATAAATAATATAAATACACCAAATGGTAGACAAACTATAGACAAAAAAGAAATAGCAAACATAATCGCAAATGAATTCAGCCAAAACTCATCATCCAACCACTACTCCCCCAAATTCCAAAAATACAAAAACAACGCAGAAAAAGAAAAACTCAATTTCACATCCAATAACAAAGAATACTATAACACCTCTTTCACTATAACAGAACTAAAAAATGCAATTCATAAAAGTAAAGATACAGCTACTGGTCCAGACGACATCCACTATCAATTTCTAAAACACATGCCAGACACATCTCTCAACATTCTCTTACAGATAATTAACAAAATATGGTGGACTAACAATTTTCCAAAACACTGGCTCGACTCCAATATCATCCCAATTCCTAAAGCAGGAAAAGATCACTCCAACCCTACCAATTATCGTCCTATCGCCTTAACAAGCTGTATATGCAAAACAACAGAAAGGATGGTCAATACAAGACTAATGTGGCATTTAGAAAAATATAACCTCATTTCTACACACCAAAGCGGATTTAGACAAAATCAAGGTACTAATGACCAACTTATTCGGCTAGAAACATATATTCATAACGGTCTAATAAGAAACCACCACGTGGTCTCAATCTTTTTTGATATCGAAAAGGCGTATGACACCACGTGGAGATATGGAATCTTGAAAGATATTCATAATATGGGAATCAGAGGAAACCTAGCAAAATTTATCCAAGAATTCCTATCCCACAGAACATTTAAAGTATGCTTAGGAAATACAACATCAGATCAACACACACAAGAAACAGGGGTACCACAGGGTAGCGTACTTTCTGCCACCCTTTTTCTAATTAAAATCAACAGTATAATCGAAAATGTTAACATGGGATTCGAAAAAACACTATTTGTTGATGACTTTTCAATAACTTACTCATCACCAAATATGCCAACTATTGAAAGACAAATGCAACATTGCCTTAACAAAATAGACCTTTGGGTTAACCAAAATGGATTTAAAATGTCCAAAAGCAAAACCACATGTATCCACTTTTGTAGGAAACGAAAATACCACCTTGACCCACAGCTCAAACTAGATGGACAACCAATACCAGTAGTACAACACACCAAATTTCTAGGGATCATTTTAGACAACAAACTAAACTTCAAGGAGCACATAAACAAATTAAAACAAAAATGCTTAAAAGCAATAAATATCTTAAAAATAGTATCAAAACTAGATTGGGGAGCAGATCAAGCTACAATGCTCAAAATATATCGCTCACATATCAGATCCAAACTGGATTATGGTTGTGCCATATACAGCTCTACTTACAAATCCTACAAAAACAAACTACTAACAATACAGAATCAAAGTTTAAGACTCAGCCTGGGAGCCTACCGAACTTCTCCAATGGAAAGCCTTCATGTAGAAGCCCAAGAACTACCCCTGCACTTAAGATGGAAAAAACTAGCGTTACAATACGCAACAAAACTACAAACCAACCCCGAAAACCCAACATACAAAACTACCTTCAACTTACAATGTACAAACTCTTATTCAAGGAAACCAAAAAGTATACCCTCCTTTGGACACAGAATTAAAGAAATAATACATCAAATCAATGAAAACCCCGACAATATAATTACTCAGAAAACAAACGACAGACCCCCATGGACATTACACAACCCAGAAACCGACATAACACTTACTACTTACAAGAAAAACATTACAAATAATATAACAAACAGAAGCAACTTTGGAGAACTAA
This sequence comes from Euprymna scolopes, assembly GCF_053919585.1. Lineage (NCBI taxonomy): Eukaryota > Metazoa > Mollusca > Cephalopoda > Sepiida > Sepiolidae > Euprymna > Euprymna scolopes. The sequence goes on from NC_136494.1 coordinate 128,324,702, forward strand.
GAGAAAAATATGCAGAATACATAGAAATATACACCGATGGGTCTAAAACTATAAACGGAACAAGCGCAGCATGCACAGATGGACAAAATCAATATCAAATAAGACTGCCCAACGAGGCTTCAATATATACAGCCGAACTGCAGGCCATCAAAATAGCTCTCAAACACATCAAAGACATCAACGAACAAAAAACCATAATATATACAGACTCCCTATCCTGTATCATGGCCCTTGAAGTAAAATCTAAACATCCTTTTATCACAGAAATTATACAAGAATACAATGAAATAACCGAAAAAAACAATAAAAAAATTATAATAGCCTGGATACCAAGTCATGTCGGCATTCCAGGAAATGAAAAAGCAGACAAACTGGCTAAAGAAGCCACAAACCACCAAATGGAAAAAATTAAAATACCACACACAGACCTAAAAAGAAAAATCAACGAATATATAGAAAACATGTGGCAAGAGGAATGGAACAAATGCACTACAAACAAATTGCATGAACATCAACCAATAATTAAAAACGAAAAACAAAAAATTTTTAAAGGAAGAAGAGAAGAAATTGTACTAAACCGAATAAGAATCGGACATACAAAATTAACTCATTCCTACCTAATCAAAGCGGAGGAAACACCAAATTGCACACTCTGCAATCAACAACTAACAATTAAACATCTACTGACAGAATGTAGAAAACACAAACACACTCAGAAGAAATATTTTAAAACAACAAACATTAGAAAAGTGTTCCAGGAAGTGGAACCCCAACAAATCATAAACTATTTAAAAGAAACAAATGTATTCAAACTCCTATAAAGCAAACAAGTAAAATTCAGTTTAGAAAAACAAATCTCTTACAACTAAAACAATTTTTCAGAAAACCTAAAACATCTTGCTTCAAAAGATAAACTTTTTCAAGAAACTTAAAAATTTTTTACAAGAAACTGAAAATCTATTATACCAACAAAACTTTTTTGGCATTAAATGACTCTTAGAGGTTGAAATGCCGTTAAACAAATACACTCACTCACACTCACTCACTCACTTTTAGACAGAGTTCAAAAGAGAGTCGCCAACCTAATAGGTCCTGAACAGTCATCTAAACTTCAGTCTCTGTCCCATCGACGAAATATTGCATCTCCCCTGCCTGTTTTACAAGTATTTTAATGGTAGATGCTTTGACAAACTACAAGCGCTTGTACCCCTCGACGTAAATACTTCCGACAAACCCAACAAGCAGCAAAATCCCACCCCTACACAGAGATCCCCAGATGCCAGAAAGCCTTCTACTCTAAATAATTTCTTCCTTCAGACTGCTAGACTTTGGAATTCCCTTCCGGATCCCTGCTTCCCTGACTGTACTGACATGCAGAAATTCAAGTGTAATGTGGGACATCTTGCTTAACTTCCTACATAGTATCTCTGAAAATTATGTCTGAGATAGTAGCTCGCTACATCAAAGTGGCAATATGCGTTGTTTAAGGTGAAAATGCAATAAAATAAATAAAAATCTGAAATTCAATTATTTTTTTCAAATTCAGGATTTTTGCCCAGAAATGTTGACGTCTCTTCTCGATACGTTTCAAGTACCAGAATTCACACCAACCAACAAGGTAAGCAACAATTTCTTTTTCCTCAAACATTGTGCAATTGCTGGCAGACTCAGTTATTTTAAACTTTTTGTTTTTATAAAACACAATTTTTCACCAATTTTTTTATTCTGATTTTATTTTCAATTATTTTTTTGATGCAGGATTTTGTTCATTTCTATTTGTTTTTAATGACAAAAAAATTTGATTTTTAGGAGATTGAAACTGATGAATCAGCACAAAAACGAGCAGAAGAAGAAAGCCATTCGAGTGATGAAATTCAGTTGGCAGCAGAATTTTTACAACAGACACATGACAAAAATGAAGTTGGTAAGAACTTGTTTCGACTTGACATCAGATTTAGGGCAGAAATAAATTTTAAATGTAAAGGCCTGCCAATCATTGTTAAAGATCTCCTTCCCATGAAATAAGAATGGCTTCACCAGAGTCTTACGATCAAAGGTGACCTGTAACTATGCAACTATTATATACCTGCATACTCGAAAAGGATTTTAGGAAAAATTAAAAGGAAAACTCATTCAGAATCTTTTTGTAATAATATAATTCCTATCTCTAGTCACATGATCAAGCTAAACCAATCAGAGCCAAATGGATCCTTAAATGCTATAATTTATATAATTCTTTAACGTAAAAAAGGTGCATATGATATTATTATTTATTAAACTATTTGCTGTAATTTATTGTTTTCTAACAAACCTAAATGAATGTCTGAAATTCATATTTTTATTGTTAGCAATCGTAAATGCCGTCCAGTTATTCACGTTGTTTGTAGGAAAAAATTCAAATAAAACCAAAAAAACTTGTAAAAATCAATCAATAGTTAATCAATTTGTTTACAAACAAAAAACATGACTGATGTTTGATTTGTTTTCCAGTTACTCGACCATTAACTGTGATAGAATTTGAGAAAGATGATGATACGAATGGGCATATAGATTTCATTACAGCCACATCTGTAAGTAAATTCTTGCAACTTTACGTTAACAGATTTATTTTCAGTGATTAATCCAGATCAATGACCAATATCTTTTTCACATTTTCATATTCCAGAATCTTCGTGCCGCCATGTATAGCATTGAACCTGCTGATCGACTCAAAGTGAAGCGTATTGCAGGTCATATTGTTCCGGCCATCGCCACCACCACTGCCACGGTTTCTGGCCTTGTTAGTACATTTTTCCTCTTTTTATAAATAGACTAATAATAATAATGCTCTTCTTGATGCAAATTAATATTTACTTTGAAAACTAATTTCGAAATAGCTTATTTTTTTGCAATAAAAGTATTAAAGTGCATTTAAAATTTTGTTACAGATGTGAAATCTCCATTGTAATAACCATTCAACGTCTAAACACTTGACATATTTTCATTAGAGACAAATATCAAATTGTTGTTGCAATAAATATTTTAACTTAAAAATTTTTTTTTTTAATTTGTTATACATAAATTCTTAAAAAATGGATTAAAAAATCAGTAAAAATGTTTTCACTTTTAGATGTTTAGAAACAATTTCAATTAAAATAAACTTTTTTTTTTTTTTAATTTGTACACAAAAAAATAGTGATCCCCACCTCTCCGTAATAAAAAAAAATCTATTTGATGTAGGTACATGTGAGGAGAATAAAATATTATACATAAAAAAAAACACATAAATTGATCAAATAGTTTTATTCCTGAATAATAAAATAAAATTTTATGGCTAAACAAAGAGTGACAATCTCATGATGCCATTTTGAAAAAAAGTTTGAAGAAACAAGGGAGATAACTCCAAATATAAAAATATTTTAGAAAACCATTCTTAACATGGAGCAGGAGGGGGGCATTGGAAAAACTAAAATTCCCTTAAAAATGAATTTCTTGATAAAAATAAAACTACTTGATCAATAATTTATGTGATTTTTGGTGTATGATTTTTTTTCCATCCTTAAAAATTTCTTTATTTTTTTCATGGTGAGTGAATTCTGGACAAAGTCTAAAAAATTCCCATAATATCACCACATTATAAGTAAAAAAAAAAAAATGTGTAAAATTGGATGTCTTTAAAATTTGTTTACACTGAGATTAAATAATTTTCATGAAGAGATTTTTGTTATAAATTCTTGTATCAGAAAAAACTATGGAAATCATTCCTAATCGAATAACTTCCATCGAGATGTTTAATCGAATAATGAATGATTTATCACAGTCATTTTGTTAGAATAAATATCTTAGTAAATCATTATTACTGCATTTGATTATGAAATTTACATGAATGGATGAAACTCTTGTTAGTTTTATATAAAGTCTTCGGAGAAATTTCATTTAGAAATAGTTGGTCTAAAACAAAACAACAAATAAATGATGGATGTTTGAAAGACCGAAAATAAAGATGACTTGATTATATCTTTCAGTATATTTTAGACTTTAATGTTGGAAAATCTATTACAACAATTTTAGTTTATATAAGATTCATATTAAAAATATTTGGAGCATGTGAAGCATTCTCCCGATGCACCGCCATATGTCCCAAACTAGAGTACGCAATTTGATTGAAAAATGGGCGACTTCACCGATTTTGATGCTAATAAAAATACAGGAGTGTGAAATATTTGGTAATTGTCAGTCAATTGTGAAAAATGTTGAGTCTTCCTGCTAGTTTATGCTAAAACAGAAAACAGTTTTATGTTGATTAAGTCTTTGATAATCATGACATTATTTATTCAGGAGATTTTCCTTGTTGGTCATTTCATAAATTATATTAGTAAATAACAATTAATAAAGTTTCACAGAATATCGAATGCATTATCTTATCATGCATATTTTTCAATTGACATGAAAAAAAAAAAGGAACTAATCATGAGTCTGATACCACCATTACAAAAAGATATATCTCTCCGGCAGCCCTCAAATTAGGCATTTTGTTACCTGCTGTTCAGATTAATTATTTCTAGAAAAATGTATCATGTTCAATGTATCAAAAATGAGTCAGCAAGCAAAGAAACCCATGAGAGATCACACAAGACCATTTCAATTTGTAATTTAAGTGATTTTTAAAAAATCCCCACCTCTTTTAATTATCATCCAAGAATTATTTACACGTATGAAATGATATCGAATTGAAATTTAAATATTTTTTTTTTTTTATTGCTTTGAAGTTTATGCTGTAAAAAGTCATTGTCAATGAAAAGAAAAATTGAAAAGAATAACAAAAACTTAAAAAGCAGATTTATTACATGTAAAGATATTTTTTTTTTATTTCCCAGAAGCAATTTCATGAAGAGTTGTAAAAATGTGTTATTTTAATCTGTGTCACAGGTTGCTGTAGAGTTGGTAAAACTTGTGAATGGATTCCCATTGCATAAATACCGAAATTGTTTCTTAAATCTTGCCTTACCCCTGATTCTCTTGTCGGAACCGGGTCCAGCAGAAACTACAAAAATCAAGTAAGTACACAAATTGAATTAGAAAGTAAAAATAATTGCGTGAATGGATTACTTCCCTTCAAAAAGTTATTTTATTTCCAAATGAATTTAATGTTCATATTCGCATCAAAATGGAGTTATAAAAAAAGTAAAAAAAAAAAAAAATTATATAAACAGCATTACATTTTTTTTAAATATTTTAAAACAAGATTGAATATTATTGCTGTAAAAATGTTAAAACTGAACGTTTTTTTTTCATTGTTTTTTTTTTAGTGATGAATTATCATTCACAGTCTGGGACAGATGGGAAATCCATGGCGAGGAAAACTTTACACTTCAACAATTCTTACAACTCTTCAAGGTACGTCCAACTTATCTTGCTTGATGATATTTTTATTTAAATCACTCAATTTTATTGCTAAATTTGCCGGCTTAATTTTTTTCTAAAAATAATTTATACAACTGATTTTTTGCTTTTTTATCAATGGTAAAATTGAATAAAAAGAAAATCTCATGTTTTCATTTGAACCTCAAAGAAAATAATGTTTTGCTCTTTAAGTGATTTTAAGTAAAAACATCACCATTCTTTTATCATTTCAGTTCATATTTAAACTATCACTGTTACCTTAATTCCTATTTCAGTCACATTATTTAGTGTGAAATTGTTGAGTTGACCCTAAAAAATAACCAATCATCACATCCTTTACGAAATTGGCATATTGATAAAATGAAACGCAGTAACTTTAAAGCTTACAAAATTTTTAATTAAAAATCTGTCTTTTTTTTTTTTCACATTGGATTTTCAGAGTTTAGTTTAAAACATTGATATTGGCATCTTATGATTGAATTTGCTTTAAAACAAAAATTATGACAATACTTACAACGCATGAACTTTAAGAAGTCAATTTTATTAAGGTTTATGGTTTTAATAATGTCTATTTACAAAATACAAACAATTTATATCTTTTAGAAGCACAAATTTTATCAAGAACCGGCATTGAAAATAAATGATTAAATATTTCTGTATTTACTATTTTTGTCATGAAAATAAAAAAAAAAACAATTTTAAATGTCACCAAAGGATAGATTATGTTGATAATCATAACCGCGTTAATAAAATTTCTAATTTCAAACAAAATTTGAAACCAAATCACAATATTCATAATATCATTTCAAACTCATAAATGGTTGAAATCTGTTTTTATAAACAATCACCAGAATTTTTTTTTTTTTTGTGACAAACCCAAGAAAATCAGAACCTAATCTTCACCATAACCATAAATAGTTTTCATGAAAAACAGAAAATTGTTTAAAAATATTAACTGATTTTTTTAAAGGGTAGTTCTGCAGTTTACAGGCTTGAACATTAAAAATAAATAATGTCTTTATAGTGAAAATTATGATTAAAAATAAATATTATTCATTCACAGGAAAAAATTGGATATAATGCCTCAATGGTTGTCCATGGTGTCAAAATGATATATGTTCCACTATTGCCAGGACACCACAAACGTCTCCCACAAACGTAAGTATCAAAGAATCTTTTTTTTTTTGTGTATTTCATTATCATAAAATCCATATTAAACAAACAAATAAAAATTTATTCTAATTATGAAAATAATTGGAAAAAAAAGATTCTTCTGATATTACTGTATCAGAATTTATTGAAAGCTGATCATAAAAGTTTGAAAATTGTGATGTTTCATTGCATTTAAATATAAACAGAAATAGGTTTTATGAAGTTGACTTAACGAATATGAACAAAATTTAAACTGATGTTAAAAAGAATTTTGTACACTTGTTATTTTTAAGTGTAATTTTTTTTTTTTTTTTCAGCATGACAAAATTATTGAAACCAAAGAAAGATCAGACTTATGTGGATTTGGTTGTCTCCCTTGAAACTGGAGAAGAGGACGATACTCCTGGTCCACCTGTTCGGTATTTTTTTACTCGTCTTTCAAACATGGCCGATTAATGATTCAAGATTTGCTTCTATTCTACTCGATTTGTGAAATAAAACTTGAAATAAAACAAAATCATCCTTGTTAATTATTACAATGACTCACCTTTAATTTGTATAACAAATCGACATTTGCCATTTTTTTTTTTAAATGCCATTAATTTTTCAAAGGACATCTTTGAAAAAAAAAATGTTAAATCAAAGAAATGTAATTCATCCAAACTCGATGCAATAGTAGTAGTACTAATCAGATTTTTTTCTTTCTGAGTTAAACAAAAAAAAAGGTGCTTGTTTACATTGATCTTTTAAACCAACACATTTCAGGTGAAAACATTACATACTTATGTGCCATGGTGAAATTAGTACAAATTCCAAAATTTACGAAAAATCCAGTAGAAAAATAATTACACATTAAAATGAAATTTATCAAATTATTGAGTTTTGCATTTCTAAATTTTTGAGATGAGGATACTCATCTTTTGTGTCATTTTCACAACGTTTCGGTCGATGTAACCTCTGACCTTCTTCAAGTGTAATTTGTTGAAATTTCGTCAAATTCCAGAGTTTGAAAGAAACATTTCTGAGCTCAACAAGATATGTTTTAATGTGGAAAAGTGTTGTGCAACCAATTCAGTATGACAAACTGACTTTAAAAATACATCTAGCACATCTACTACTAAATCATTTTTCTTAATTTTTGGAATTTATACTAATTTCGACATGACATGTAAGTACATAATGTTTTCACCTGAAATAGGTTTGTTTAAAAGATAACCAATGTAAACAAGTACCAAAAAAAATTCAAACAACCAAAAATTAATATTTTAATTTAAAGAAAACACAAAACTATAATCTAAAAATTATTTTCAGTGAATTGACCATAGAATTTCCATGGAATTCTGCTAGTTAAAATAATTTCAAAAATTCAAGGTTTAGTAATTGAACATTTTATTACTACAAGAAAAAAAATCTCATAAAATAAAAAATTTGAGAAAATAGTCTAAAAAATCGTTTATAACATTTTTTTGTAAATCTTGATATTTGCATCAGAGTAAATTTATGTAAATTTCAGTTCGTGTAGAAAATTCAATAACAAACCATTAATATTATTGCTTCAATAATTTGAAAGTGTTCATCTCTTTGCTCTTGTTTCAAACTTGTGGTGGGCCGTTATTCTCATCAGATAAAATGAATTGTTGATCTGATGAGATTTTTTTCAGATTATCCATTTTATTCTCGTGCGCCAATGCTTGAAAATGCTGAAAAGACAAAGTTTGTACAAAATGCAAATATTTTAACCCGTGACACTTTTGAAATATATTTCCATATTATTTAACAGAATTTGAAGTCATCCCCCCCCCCGAACAAATTTAAAAAACGTTCCAAATAAATAACACTCTCCCTTTTTACTGGTTAAAAAAAGAAAACCACAAAATTCTTGAAATTTTTAGCATTCATTACGAACAAAATTTGTGATCGATCAGGAGGTAATGTCAGAGAGACTGGTATCATGAAAAATAGGTAAGGTATTACACCCCTCTTCCTCCAAAAAGCAAATAAAGATTAATAGGCGTTATTTTCATATACCTTGTTGTGACAAAAGTATCCCCCTCCTTTTCGTTTATTTTCATATACCTTGTTGTGACAAAAGTATCTCCCTCCTTTTCGTATATATTATTTCATACTAAAGTACAATAATCTCCAATAGTATAGTTTCAGCTTCACACAGACAAATAATTTATTAACTCCTTAGTAGATGATCTAAAGGGTCACAGGTCATCTGGAAAAAAAAAAAAAAAAGAATCTCTTCTCTGCCTTACTCCCTGGTTTGATAGATGTTAACCACGCTGCCCATAGGCAAACAAGATAATGAGTTAGAGTTTTAATTATAGATTTTCAAATAAAAAAAATGATATTTTTCAACAACAAAATATTGGACTAAGTTTGAACATTTTTTTATTTTTTTGAAATTGTACTAAAACTTTATATGAAATTTTTCAATGGAACCCAAAATATTTCTAAATAAGAATTATATACAGATTTAAAAAAAATCAATCTGTCAAAATGTGTCACAGCTGAGACTAAATTGATTTCTGGAGAAAGAACAATGCACACTGACAAGAATCTAAATATATCAATATTTTTTGTTTTGTAAACAAAACAAATTGTAAAATTGACAGTTACTTTGTATGAAAACATTTACTTACATAGTTGCAGAAAGAGGATTGTTTCGTTTGTTTTTTGGCATATCAACCATCTATGGATTATTTAATGCCGCATAAACTTGTCAAATATAATTCTGTAGGTATATAGATTATCTTACATATAAAGTTGTTGTTTTTTCTCTCTCTCTGACATAGATATTAAAAGCCTACGTTTTTGTTTTAAAAATTATTAACATGACCTTCTTAATATACTCAGTCACAGATATGCAAATAACTACATGAAGGTCAACTAATTTGCATATTCCTTTCTTATTAGATGATTGGTGATGAATTTTATTTATGCAGAGTTTCTACATTCTGCATAATTGTGTAAAATTTAACATAAAAATAACTTAGCAGACGGAAATTTATATATATATATATAAGTGACCTTGTCAGTGTGTGCAAAAAGTCTACCAAATTCCTCTCTCAATATTTGGTCTACAGAGTTGAAATTTGACATATATACAGAGAGTATTTGGATATTCAGCACACTTTTGATTTGGTTTTTATCCAGAAAAAATTGCTGCTAAGAGGTCAAAATTAAAAACAAAACACTTGACCTCGGCAGTTTAAGTTAAATAAAACATTACACCTGCTGTTACTTTAGTGCTTGCGCAAAATTAAACATTCATAACTCAAAGACATTTAATGTTTAACATTTCATATCCATTTGTTGGTAGCTCATATGGTAACAAAACTGGAGAGAAAAATAACGACAAACACTGGAGCGCAAAATGTTCTGATTTTGATTCTAGGAGATGGTACGCAAATTATATTCTTGTTTTTATAACTTTTGAAATTATTAAAATATTCACTAGAGAATTGGCTCTATAATAATAAATAAGGAATCTGCATGAATTAAAATATTCACGTGCATTTTGCAATCGAGCAACACCAAGCGGTTTGCTAATTATTTTATATTCCTAGAATACATTGCTGTACTCTTAAAAACATTCCTCCTTAGCATTGGTAATCTTCTTTGTTCTTAAGATGCCTTTAGTCACTTCATTCTAGTATCTATTTGGGAAGGCAAAAGAAATAAGGTTTTAATTTTTAAAGAATTATGCTGAATAATATAAGTGAAGATAAGCTTATAGATACTAAGGTTTAATGTAACCAGCTGATTCAGCTGATCTCGCATCCAAATGAAATAAGGACCAAAGTGGAAGATTGGTTGGGCCATCAGGATCTTGTCCTAAGGCATCACAGGTCATCACACCCTGTTTACAAGTAGCTCCATGTTTTTGAGAGGTTGAGGAGTAGCCATCTTCATATAGTTATAGTTGATGCTAAAAGAGGAGGTGCTAAGAGAGATGCTACAGGTTTTGTTGAAATTTGTTGATATTTAAAGAAGAACAAAAAATATTTGATTATATTTAATTAAAAACAAAAAAAATGTTCAAACCTATTTTCGTTCGTTTACTGCAGACTATATTTAAACAGATAAAAAATAAAAGGGTTTGATTTTTACCTGTGAATTCTGGAATTCATTATATAATGTGAAAAGGACGTGCAACGCTTGCACTTTGTCATTATTTTGGTTGCTTTTGTAGATTGGAATGTCGAGGATACCTAGAAATAGAAAGAAAATCTTAATGATTAGCAGAAAATTTAAACATAACAGGAATTCTGAAAGAAGAATTAGTGAACATCATAAAAACAATACAAACTGCAAATAACTTTGACGTAGTCATCAAGACTGCAATCCATGTCTGCACTTGGAAGTGAAACCTGGAAAGAAAAAGTCATATACAAATTTTGAATGTTTTGAAAACATGAAACAAGGTTTCTTTCTTTTGTTTTTCATATGAAATAAAAGTTTACATCAGAAACAATTGTTGAACGAAACCTACTTGATGCCAGTATTTTCTATCAAATTGTGATACGTAATAAAAGTGGGTCCATTATGATAACGATAAGGGATCAAAGCATGGATTGTGACATGAAGCATCTAACATTAAACACGGTTTGTTTTTTGTTTTCAAATGAGATGGTGTAATCGATAAAATACTCATCCCCTTGGAAGAGTTGGTGTTAGGAAGGGCTTCAATCTGTAAAACCTTTACTTCTAACAAACTATGGATATTCTAATAAGTTTGAGAAGTTATCAAAAGGCAGACCTGTGCAAGCTGTGAAAACTTGTCTAAAACTGAATAAAAAGAAAATACGAGGTAATTAAAAGTTCAGATCAGAAGCAATTGTCAAGCAAAACCCACGTCATTGGTTGAATTGTGCCGCATGAAAAAAGTGGATCTTTTATGATAGCTGTAAGGGATCAGGATAATGGTTTTAGTGGGGTGTGAAGCATCTAAACATTTTTTAAATTGCATCCGTTTAAGATCATGCTAATATTCTGGTGAAAATGAGATTTGCATGCCATGAAGACATGGTAGCCAAATTCTGCTCAACGGCAATATACAATTAACTGTTATTGGAATCATGATGATGATGCAGAAAATCAGTGACTTGTTATAAACAAACTTTACCATAACCTCCGAACCTTTCATGAACGGATTACTATTCTTTTAAGCATCTAACCACCTTTTCAAGCAACACACCTTTCAAGTTCAAAGCTGGATTCAAGTATTTCTTAGAATCAAAGTCAGTGGACTTTTATCAACAAGACATAAGTGATCTTCTTCATCGATGGTAGACATGCATAAATGTTCTGCAATCATACTTTGACTAATTTTAACAGATGTATGCAAAAAAAGAAAAATTACAAAATTACTGAAATATCTGTTGAAACACAATCATAAAAACATCCATATTAATATTAACTGAGAAATCTTCAAATCATCTTTTTTGTTATATGAATCATAGAAACTGTGAATTTGACTTAAAGGGAAAATATTTCATAATATAAATTTCAAGAATCAAATTAAATTATAAAAAATGATTCATCGCAAAATGTAAGCATAAAAATTAACATTTACTTTTAATCAGGATTTAAATAAAATAAATGTAATTATAATTTATCATTAAAAAAAATAATTCTATTATTATACTAAAGCTGAGTAAATCATTGTTTACCTAAGGATTTTTTTCTATGCATTTTAATCTTACAAAATACATACTAAAATATTCATCAGTTTTGGAACTGATGATTTTTTAATCTTTTATTTTTATTGCTGTCGAGTTGTGTTAAAATCATTTTAATTGTTCAAATTAGCCACAATTTGCAATGAACTCACCAAGTGACTGTTACTAAATTTCTATCTATCACTTTTACCCTCTCTTACTTTTTACGCTATCATTATCACTTCCACTTCAGTTATTAATGGTCAAAAGTAACAAAGAAAGAAATTTGAAAGAATATTGGAATAGTCCATTTTAAAGCAAGTTTAAGTAAAAGGTAGCACAGGTTCAGTTTGCAAGAGAAGACAAAGGAATACATTAACAGAAGTGATAAAAATAGACTTGAGGGAAAGAGAGATAAAGACCTGGGCAGAGATAGGTTAGTTTGAAAATCAATTTCTTAAAGCTAATAAACACATGACAGCATAAAAAACATTTAATGGATGATGATAACGATGAATATAATTAGAAACAATTATATTATTTAACTCATTTATATATAGAGAGAGGAGTGGGTGGTAAATAGCGTAAGCAGAAACAAAAATACTAATTTTTGAATTTGTCTTTATTTTGGGGCTTTGCTAACTTTTTTAAATCTAATCTAACCTGAACAGGATCATATTTTCTTTTTGTAGTATATATATATATATATATATATATATATATATATATAAATCCAAGCTCGAGATATTCCAAAGTAGTAACTAATGAACTTGATGAGGTTGTTAGTTAGTGCTCGATAACAAGAGCAAAATATTTTTTTTTTAATTATTAAAAGGTAAACAGTTATATTTGGTCACTATGAACAGCCATCTGTTTCAGTCAGGAGACTTCATCAGGCTGCCCTGAACCTTCTGAAGCTAAAGAAAAAAGAATCAACTTTTTTTATTTTTTCTTTAGCGTCAGATGGTTCAGGGCAGCCTGATGAAATCTCTTTACTGAAACAGATGGCTGTTTGTAGCGACCAAATCTAACTGTTTACCTTCTAATAAATAAAATATATATAATCTTTTGCATTCTAGATAGATAAATGATCAAATTAAATATTAACAGTAATGACATCGATAATTTAAAATATAATCACGATAAAGCAATTTTAAAAATGTAAAACATTAAAAGTAAATGTGTTAATTGTTGATTCAAAAAAGATTATTTTAAAAATACTAACCTTGTTTAAAAGTTCTTCCAAATCTGGTGGCCATTCTTGCATCAGTGTATCAATGTCTGGCATATTTCTATGATGCAAAAAAATGTATCTTTTAATTGAATTTTCAATGCAAATGAAATTTTTAAAAATATTCTTGATATTTCTAATTGATGTCCATATTTTTAATTACAAAACCTGTTAAGTTACACACTCCAAGTTCATTACTGCTTGAAAAATAAAAACAGATGTAAAATTGGATTTTTTTTTTTTTTTTAGATATTGATCTCAAAATATTGTATGATTTGGATCATTCAGATTATTGTTCTCATCTTGAGTGTTATTTTCACAATGTCGCGACCAATGTAACCTCTGACCTTCTTCAAGCGTATCTTGTCAAACACAGGAATCTTCACAGAATTTTAAATGGAATTTTTTATTTAATCTCTGGAATTAACAGGCTCTCATTTCATCAGCCATGACAGGATAGAAGCCGTAAGTAATATGCAATGGTATTTTGGGTGTTGCCTACAATGCAGGTTGAACCTTCAACCTCCAGAAGAGGGGCACTTTGAACTCGATTTTACCTAGTACGTTACCCATTACGCTATGAGTCCTTGCAAACAATTCTAGTATGAATTTTGGGAACCTTAAACTTAAATGTGCAATTCTTCTACTTATCATTAACTGGCCGAAAAATTGCAAAAATCACACTCAAGGTGACAACAGTAGTTAAAATAATAAAAGTTATCAATCATCATCTCAAACATAAAATGTAAAAACACGTTTTATAAATTTATGTTAGAAAATCATGATTTGGTTATTTATTAAAAAATATGATAAAACATATGTTGAAGTGATAAAAATAATATGAAAGACTAACTTTGTGTAGTGAACATTTGGGGGTGGTTTGGCTTGGTGTAGTTTTTGAATGTTTTCAATCCATTTGTCAATTTGTTTACTGTTATTTTTCGTGTCTGGTAGACTTTTCACCACCTTCAAATGATATTCAAAAGTGAAGAAAAAGACGAATGAATATAAGATTACGAAAATATAATCAGATTCAAATGCAAAAATACTGCAATTGTAAATAATTTTTTTTTTTCACTTTTTTAATAAACTTGTTTATAGTATAAAATTAATTTTTGCATCACAATATTAAGAGCATCTAAATTTTTTTCATTACAAAAACGACTGTAAAAATATGTCACACTGTAAACTGGTATTAATGAAAATACAATAAACATTAGCAATAATGAAAAATTGATTTTTCTTTCCGGTGAAATCTTAGTATTGCAGTCAAAGTTTGCGCATGATTAAACAATTAATATTAGAAAGTGCAGTATTTGTCCAGACCCCCCCCCCTCACTTCTAGGTAAAAATTAAAAAAGATTTATATGATCTGTGATAGAGAATATGGTATACGAAAAATCATGTAAATTGATCAAATAGCTCTATTTTTTTATAAAGAAAATCGTTTTTAAGCGAATTTGAGCCCCCTCCCCCCTAATTCTCATGTTAAGATGGCTTTCCAAAATTTAAATTTGGAGTTATTTTCCTTGTTCCTTCAAACTGTTTTCAAGATGGCATGCAAGATAGTCTTTCATAGTTTAGTCATAAAATTTGATTTTCTTATTTAAAAATAAAACTACTTGATCAATTTGTATGGTTTTTGATGCACAGTATTTTCTGTCACTGGCATGTACATAACAGACTTTTTTCTTTCTCATAGACGGGGGGGGGTGGTGCTGGACAAGCACCAAAAGTTCTTTCAATGTTTAGATTTTTTTTTTTCATTGCATATTCATATTAGAATGAGCAGTTCTTATCTGTATTCTACCTTAATGTAATTCAAAATCCCTGGAAAACCTTAATGCATTTAAATGCAAATAAAAATATCTTTCATCCTGACAATATCCTACAGAATAAAACCAAGTTCTGAACTAAGAACAACTGAACAGTTTTAATCTCAAACCATGATATGAGAATATCTTAACTGCGTATAATTTCTACGAGCACAAGTAAATAATTGGAATTAATTGCCAAAATAGCTTGAAAGATTATTTATAATTTACATGACTGAAAGATGTATTTAGACAATTCCTCAGTCATGTAAATTATTTAGAATTAAAAAGAAAACACTTGAATCATATTATTTTGTCTTCTTTTTTCTTCCCTCTACGAAGACATTCGCTTTTCATTTTTACCTAAGCAGCAGTTCTTCGTTTCTATTTTTTTTTCTTTAACAATAAAATCACACATGAACAAAGCAGTGTGTAAAAACCAAAAGGCCTCTGTCAAGCGAAAAATCCCTCTTATTCTGCCACCTTCGACTGCAAACAGCATCTAAATTTGCAGAATCGTACTATTATTACATCTGAAAAATTACAGGTTTGCACTCCACTGCTTATGTCTCTTCACACCATTGCCACAGTAAACCAAGTAAAACTACATAAAACAATCTAAGTGATGTTATCTCTCATATTGCAGAGACAAATATTTTAGTTAATTGAAATAAAGAAAAAAAAAATGCAATGAAAGTCATTTTTGTTACAATTTGTTTTGCTGTTGTTTGCTTGGAGATTGCTCGTAGTTGTAAATCAAGAACTGTAGGATCTGACTGCTGAACACAAGGTTCATCCAGTACATTTAGTCCAATCATATCTTGCTTTCCATCTGGCCTGGGGATCTATAACACAAAAGACACAAATATTAGTCAGCAAATTTTAAATGAATAGGAAATACTTCAATGTTATGCTTATATCATTTTCATAAAAAGGCATTGCGTTTTAAAGTTTTTCTTATTTCTGTAAGCAAAACATGTTTTTATGTGATTTTTGTATTTAAATATTTATTTGAATAAAAATTAAACAAAATTCATGTTATTATATCTTTATCAAAATATTACAACTTGACTTTCGATTGTTTAATTTTTTATTGAAATATTGTAAGTTAAAAATTAATCTCTATAAATTTATAATTAAATAAAAACTATTTCTTATCATTGAAAAAAAAAATAATAGAAACGTTAATTTTTATTCAAATAAATATCAAAATAAAATATCTCCATAAAACAATTCTTAAATTTCTGGTAGATTTTAAAAATGTGTAAAACAAAACTTTTTTTTTTTTTAATTACATTTTCACCCCAAACAAGGCACATTGCCACTTTGGTGTAGGGGGCTACTATCAGGGGCAACAACTATTGGGGTACTATATAGGGATTTGGGCAGCAAGATGTTGGTTCATGTTGCACGTCAGTACAGTTGGGGAAGCAGGGACCTGGAATGAAATTCCAAAGTCTAGTGGTTCTGGGGAAGAAACTACTGGAGTAGAAAGATCTTTTACATCTAGGGATCTCTACAGTGTGGAGGTGGGATTTTGCAGCCTGTCGGGTCTGTTGAGGGTGTTCACGTCGTGGGGGCACAAGTGCTTGCAGTTCGTCAGAGCATTCACCATTAAAATACTTGTAGAACAGGCAGAGGGATGCAACGTTTCGTCGATGGGACAGAAGCTTAGATGCCAGTTCAGGGCCTATCAAATTGACGACTCTCTTTTGAACCTTGTCAAGGAGCGAGAGACCTGTAGCCGATGCATCAGCCCAAATATGACAGCAATACTCCATACATGGGCGAATGGTTGCCTTATAGAGGTGCAGGATACTTCCGGTGTTAGTAGTTTTCTAGCACGGTAGAGAGAGCCCACCTTCCTTGCAGTGGCCCTGGCAATGCCCTCGATGTAATTGTTCTGTTTCCTGTGAACGTGAGGCCAAGGAGCTTGAAAGATGTAATCTCAGATAAAGAGTCGTTGGCCATTGCTATAGGTGGTAGAGAGGGTTTCTTGTAATTATTGAATGAAACTAGTTTAGTCTTGGCGGCATTGAATGTGACCATCCATTTTTTTTTTTTTTTACCATATTTTGGTGTTTCATTCTATAGTTCTTGTCGGATACAAGATCCATAATTTAGCAAATAGATTTTCACAGTCTAATTGTAATAAGACAAAATTAAAATGTATTCTTTAGAAGAATGGTTTATTTAAAAACTTGTAATTGTTATTGCTTTATAGAACTTACTTTAATAAAGGGATCTGCATCGCCAACAGATGGAATAAAATCTGGGATGAATGGTTTCAATTTGTGTTCCAGTTCTATCACTTGATAAGAATATCTGAAAAGTAGAAACACGATATCAAAATTTAATAGATTAGAAGGTAAGAATTTTTGCCATTTGTCCAGAATAAGAACAAACCTTGGAAATTGGAATATTGAATTTCAATAAAAATCAATGTTATCTACTTAATTATATAATGTAAAAACTAGTAAAATATCAAAAAATTATGAAAAATGATAAAGAAAGTGGAAAATTAATAATTAATGAAAATAGTTTTCAAAGAAATTGCAAGTTATACTTAAATAATAAACAGAGGATTCTGCATCCTAGCTGAGAAGGTAACTGCTGTCCTGTTACATTCCAATAGCAGATCAATGAATCGTGAAATCGTGAAAGTTTTATATAAAAAATAATGTATTGTTATACTAATTGCAACATGACAATTAATTAGATAGCATTGCTTTTTAATGGAAAATCAGTTTTTTCAAATTTCGATTTTTGTTCTTATTCAGAATTAGCACCAAATTTGTTTTAGGATATGGCATGATTTTGATTATTCTTAAGATGGATTTTTTTGTTGATATTACATTTATATGCAAAATTAAAGGTAGAATTTTGTTCAAATATTTATAATATATTTCTATTACACTATCTGTCTGTTTTACTTTTTCTTGGAAACTACTGGCCTGACCTGTCTAAAATTTTGTATGGACCTTTAGAATAAGGTGCCGCAAAGTAAGTATTATGGTACCTGTCTGATTCACAGAGATTAATAAAGATTAGTATTTAATACAAAAATGAGCCATATTTAACCATATTCAACCATCAATTTGGCACAAAGCAGTCATTCTAAGTCAACAGGCTACAACCTGTGCCCTTCTTTAACAAACTAAAGGTCTAGTCCATCATAATTCTTTAATCTTACTTTCAATTTTCACTAAAATATAGCTGCCAACCTAAAAGAGAATCTGTATGCCTGGTTGCTTCAGAATATAAAACAAGCTCCCCGTAACACACCCATAGGTAGATTTTAGATTTTAGACATTTTATTGAATTTAAATTATTAAATCATTTATCTTTTAAATGAGCTATAAAATAAATGTAAAATCTAGAGTTTAAACTCAAATTTTATAAATTTCAGATATAAAATATTTCTTTTATTGCATAATTTCTGATAAATTAGTAATCTCCATATAAATAAAATTGTGTGACAACTTTGTGTGTATTTTGCTGGCTTCTATATGACTTGCATTTTTTTTACTTACTATTAATCAAATATATATTGAAATTAAATTGCCATATCATAAAAATATAACAAATTTTGTAAATCCTATTGAAAAAAGAATTAATTACAAAATTAAATTTACCATAATGCATTTAGGTTTCTTTGTTAACAAATCAGCCATTTTAATAGTTGAAACTAAAAATAAATTTGTAATCTTCTGAACTTTAAAAGATATTAGAAAACATTTTAACTGTTAAATAAAAAAAAAATCATTTAAAATTCTTAAATACTCATGCATTAAAAGACTGAAGTTTTGGAAGTTTATTTACATCCAATAATTTTATAAATAAATGTTAAAACAACAGTAGCTTAGTAAAATTAGTTTTATACAAATTTGGTCCAATTAATTTCAATTTAACTTTCTAAATCCTATTTAAAAAAAATAATTTGAATAAAATAAAAAAAAAGCAAAAATAAAGACTCCAGGGCAACACCAGTTGGTAATAGTAGTAGAAGAAGAAGAAGAAAATAAATAAATAAATATTTGAGCAGTATCACAAGTATGATACTTTGGACCCTTCATAAACTGCACAAAAGGACGGAAGTACCTGAATCAAAGAATCAGGAAACCAATAATAAAGCACACCAAACTGCAACTGAAGGATGGTAATATAAAAAGGAGAGAAAGGGGGAAGTATTGAAGATCATGTGAAAGATGTGATAAAGGAACTACAAAAATATACAACACAAAATAAAAAAAGTTGATTGCTGTCAAGGTGAACAGGAAACAAAATGGAAATGAGAAGCTACATGGACGGTTCTATGGGACTAATCAAAGAAATAATGCACAACTACGCATGAAAAAGCACTTAAACAGAGAAACAGAATCGCTACTAACAACCACATAAAATGCAATCATAATGAACTACATAATCCTCAAATGTAGTAACCAGAGCACATAACAAAATAACACAACTGATTGCAGGTTAAAATAAAATAAAGTTGGGAAAATAAAAAAAAAAGAAGAAAAATAATGAATATTACATGAATCAAAGAAAACTGAAATTGCCAGGGTAGATACGTAAAATAAATCGCATCATTATTGGTTTAACATCCGTTTTACATGTTGGCACATATTGGATGGATTTTAAAAATTGCCTTCCAAACTAACCTATCTCCGCCAATTCTTTATTACTCTCTGAAATCTATTATCACTTTCTCCCATGTTTTTCGTAGCCTTCCCCTGCCATCTCAACTGTTCTACATCTAACTCAAGCACTCATATCCATTCTTTCAATGTGACCAAACCAAGAAAATATCCTGTTCTTCACACATTTCCCTATACTGCCTAGATTTAATGTTCTTCTGGGGTCACCAGATTTAAGCGTGCGTTAAGACACATCACTACGGCTATGACAAGAGAATATTCTTTCCATTGATTTGACTCTCGAGTATATATCCGACACAATCAATTGAGAACCCCATCACTCTAATGTATATGCGAGAGTCGAAATAATGAAAAGAATATTCACTTGTCATAGCCCTACACATTATGCATCCATTATATCTTTCTCATATCATTTCTCTCCATGCAACACATGTCCTCAACCTTCACTGGCTAGATTTCCGTGAGAAGGTCTCAGCTAATACATTTGATATATCTTTCTCATGGTTGCTTTTATATACTAGCTTTTTTGTTATCATTCCAGTGGCTTTTGTTTGGTTTTCAACTATTGTTGAAGGTTTCAAAAGCAGAGACGTTAAAGACTACTTTGAAATCTCTAACAAAACAGCAGAAAAATAAGCTCTCAAATTTTAAATGAACTAAAAATATCTTTTATTGGATCTAATTAAATTCAAATTTAGTTTTATTAATGGATATCTTCTTAAATTTTGAAAACTTAAGTTTTAAAGACAAAGTCTGTTAAAACAGATGTTACACTCTGCTCCTTTTCTTTTTTTGTGAAATTGTTAGGGATGCCAGGTTGCATCTCTATAAATAGTTGAAAACGTTGCATGGAATAACCAACAAAACTCTTTTAAAACAAAATACCAAAATGGTTTATTCAGTTGGACAGTTTTCGCACAAGCAAAAGAAAGAGCTAAAGGTTAAAAATCATTCGGGTCGTCACAGGTTGGCCAGCGATTATTTTCAGGTGATGATCGTCTATGCTGGAATGTCCAGTTGACAATAACATGAGAGAGAAGGGAGAGAGATCTTTCTTCAATGCTTACCGGGTTCTCTCTGCTGACTTACCATAATTCCCAAAAAGGCTGAAAAAAAATTCCTTAGGGGACAGATGGAATCAATGTGATCTGCCAGCTGATTGGTCAGTGTATGGCCAATTTGTTCAGCTGGGCATTGATTTGTGAGAGAAAATAAATCTTTATCCTATTTGTGCGACAAATTTGTTTTGAAATTACAGAAATTTTCAAAAAACTAATTTCAAAACATCCAAACTCTTAAATATTGAATAATTTAAATTGAATAATTTTAGACAAAAAAAAAATGAATTGATACGAATTACCTGGTGATGAATTGAAACATATCTTTGATTTCTGGAGTAACTTGAAGATCGTCATAATCAGCAGGATCGTAAACTCTAGATAAGAAAAGAAAAATTGATTTGTCATCTTGTATCCAAGTAAATAATAAACTTTATGATTATAAATGCGCATTAAGAAATGTTGAACTGATATTTTTTTTTTTTTTATTTCAATTAAACTTCTAGGATAATTTCAACCAATTAAAGCAATGAACTTTGTTGATAAATAATGAAGTGATAATTTGGGAGTTTATATTCTTTTTTGGAAATTTGCAATTAAACAAAGAACAGATTATCAACAACAATCCAACATTGAACTCATCTTGTAGATCACTATTCACTTGCTGCTACAATTCATCTTCTTCGGTTTTATGTGAATTTCAGTCATTATATCCTGCAGCACCAAATCCAACATAGTCTAGGTCATTGTTTAGATAGCTTGTTCTCTTTTGACTGAAGTATGGCTTTGGTTCTGTGCAGTTCTAGGAGGTCCGCCTTCCCAGACTTTGCCGTCTCCCTTTCAGAAGGAGTTAGTTTATGGCTAATTGTTTAATGGAGAATGCAGATAGGGCTGCCCAAGAATTTTTACAGTATTATGGTATTGATTCAATGCACAGTTAGGGATTAATAGGGATTAGTCGCCACAATACTACATTTACTCTAGAAGTTTGGGCACTCATTCTAAGTCAATGGGCTATAACTTTTGTCCATTTTTAATAGTTTGAATCTAGTTTTGTTAATTCTGCTTCATCTTTTTTAAAACTGCATTTCACATTACACACGTCGATAAGTATTTGCATTTTATTCAAAATTCAAACATGATTCAATGCAGTTAAAGATGCATATTTTTACAGTAAATTCTTAAAAAATCTTAAAAATATTAAAACGTTTTTGTCAATAAAGCAAAATTTTCAAAACAGTACGATAAAGTTTTTTAGCCACTGGCATAACAAAAATTTAAATGAAACAATAAATTAATGAAAGATTACCTCAACCCTTCATCTGCATCCTCTTCATCGTCATCACCATCATCTGACAGATCTGAGCCATCATCTTCTTCATCAGACAAATGTTCTGGATGACCAATACCTTTCTGAAATGATTTCTGTTAAAAATGAAAAAATGCATAAAACATTTTATTTGCAAACATTTCCACTCCTCAATGGTTAGATGCAGATGTGTAAAAATAATGTTAAAAACGGTATTTTTACACGTAAGGTTAAAGTAGAGGAAAATTCCAATAGGAATCAAGTTAGGGCTACAGAATATTGCATTACAAACAGGAAGTTAATAGTGACACATAATAGATAAATTGAGGAGATCTTCCTCTTTATTTGTGAACCATTTACTCCCATTCAGATTGGATTGGGGGTATTATGTATGATCTAGACTTTTTAATCTGTTCAAAACAGACAAAAGTTATAGTTAGTTGACTTAAAATGAGTGCTTTATCTATATATTAATACGATAGCGTATGTGCTATTTTTTGTGTCACGCTTACATCCAGGTCATTTAATTGTTATGGACTTCCATTTCTTGTAATAAATAATTTTACCAAGAATCCTTCCTAAGTTTTGGTTTCAGTTTTGATTATAGCTGATGCCACTAAAGTCATCTATTTTTTCTAATAAATAATTTTACCAAGAATTCCTCATAAGTTTTGATTTCGATTATAGCTAATGGCACTCCAATAATCTATTTTTTTTAAATAATTTCATCAAGAATTCTTCATAAGTCTTGGTTTCAGTTTCAATTTTAGCTGGTGGTACCTTAGTAATTTATTTTTTTGATAAATAACTTTATCAAGAATTCTTCATAAGTTTTAGTTTTGGTTTCGATTATAGCTGAAGAAACTAAAGTTATATATATATATATATATATATATATTTAGTAATGTGATTGATAAATTATATCGAGCTTATTATATATCTAAATTACAACGAGCACTTTTTCTTTCCTGTATTTTAATTAAACTAGTAATTTCACTATTACATTAAAATACACTCTGCTCTTTAGACTATTGTTCTAATCTCCTTTAAATTATATATATATATATATATATATATATATATTCATAAGTTTGGGATTCGGTTTTGATTCAAGCTGATGAACCCAAGTCATATAGATATATTTTTTTTTTTTGAAATCGCAACTTTATAACATATAAAAATCGATAGAACATTAACTCTATAATAATATATACAAAATCTGCAAGAATTAAAATACCATATTTAAGTGTATTTTATGACCTGGCTACACCGGGTATCCCTGCTAGTTTAGATAAATACTTTTGCAGTTTTAACAAAAAAGCTACAATAATATCAGAGTGTCTCCATTTACCCTGAACAAAATATACAAAATTTCAACCAGATCAGTCCAGTAATTTCCAAGAAAAAAATGAAACAGACAAACTAAGAAAAATATATAGATACTGTAAAAGTGGAATGAGTCTGTAAATGGATCGTAACATTTAATGCTAAGCTTCTTTCCTTTAACAATTACAAGAAATCTTCTCAACCACTGATTGCTATGACTAATAACACTCCCTGAGATTTTATCATTTAAACTCCTTGGCTTAACATTCAGAGGCAACATGAATTGAAACAAATACATTGAAGACATTGCCAAGGCTGCTGCAAATAATGTAGACTCCCTCTACCATGCTAGAAAACTATACACCCCTGACAGTATCCTGTATCACTACAAAGCTACCATTCACACATGAATGGAGTATTGTTGTCACATCTGGGCTCGTGTGTCTACCACTAATCTCTCCCTCTTTGACAGGCCCCCCCCAAAAAAAAAACTTTAATAGGTCTCTCACTATCAACCAAGCTTCAACTCCTGCCCCATCACTACAATGTTGCATTCCTTTGCTTGTTTTACAAGTACTTTAATGAAATATATTCATGCAAACTCGTAGCAATTGCGCCCCTCAATGTAAATACCTCCAACTAACCTAAAAATAGCAAAATCCAACCCCTTCACTGTAAAGGTTCCTGGATATTAAAAAGCTTTCTATTCTAATAGTTTATTCCCACAAATTGCTAGAATTTGAATTTCTTCCTTTTTTCCTGCCTTCCTAACTATACTAACAAGCAGAACTTTAAATATAACGTGAACAGACATTCCCCTACTTAACTCTGTTCATAGTGACCCTATAAATATGGCCCCAAATTGTATCCCCTTACATCCAAGTAGCAATATGCCTTGTTTGGGGTGAATAAGAGTTTTAAAAAAAAATTGTTGAACTCCGAATGATTTTATGCTGTCATTATTTACAACTGCTGTGATTAATCGATATGCACTATGAGAGAACAACAGCAAAAAGAAGAGAATGAACTGTTACTACATGTCATCAAACCAACAATGCCTAACATTCTTTCAGTCACCTACAATCTTGACCAGAGATCACAAGAGGCACGAAAGTCCAGATCTATCAAGCGTTTGTTTGGAGGATCCTTTTCTACAGCTGCAAAACTTGGCTGCGGATCTTAAAAAGCTAGAAGTTAAAGATCAATACTTCCTTCGCTGTATCTTACAGGTCTGCTGGCACTATTTTGTTTCCAATTCCAAAGTTGGGATGCAGTGTAGGATCATCCCCCTCAACCAATCTCTTTTAAAGAGACTTTGCTGGTTCATCCATGGAGCAATATATCCATAACCACTCCAAGATTTATGAAGACGTCAGGAAAGCCAGCTGAAGACATGGTTGCACACTGTTAAAGCAGATGCCAAACCTAGTTCAGGTTCACAGGTCTACAATGTTTGCGACTGAGACTGGTTGCCTATCACTATCTTGACTGATATGGACAATCATGCATGGTTTGCATTCATCCAAGACACTGTGTGTTCTATGAGTGAAGCCAGCTCAACCCATCCTGGGTTAATGTTGTTTCAAGTATGGTGAAGTAATCTTAGATCAACTAGGTAGCTTCTGTGCAGTAAAAAAACTCAGTGCTCTGTCATACGACTAAAAGATCCAGGTTTGGCTGTCAGAGAATTTCATTAACACTGTTTCACCTTTATCAGCTTTCCCAGCTTCAATTTCTTTATGTGGCACAACATAGAATGACACCAACAGCTCCAGCTGCAACATCAAGACCCAGCTAAATCCCAGGATCACTAGAGCCTTTGAGGGTTTGAGAGACAGTGATAAAGGTCTGTGGTCTTTTCAGAGGCCATATTGAGAGTAGTCAAATCCAAATGCAGGTTCATTGAGTGAATAGCTTATAAAGACAAACTCACCCAAGTTTGATGAATAAATCAAAATTAAATTATTTTTGTATCATTCGGATTCTCACAACATTTAGGCCAATAAACCTCCATCCATTGGAATTTCAAATGGAACTCTTCATTTAATCCATAGAGGTAGCATGCTCTCATTCCATCAACCATTACCAGGTAGAAGTGATAAGTAATTTGTCATTGTAATCTTAGTATTGCTTGCACTTAGGATTGAATCTTCAACCTCCAGAACAGTGTAACTAAATTTTTTTTTATTACTTTATCTGTTATACCACAGGTAAATTGTAAAACGAGAGCATGCTACCCCCATGGATTAAATAAGGGTTCTGTTCAAAATTCAGTGCAGATTAGAGTTCAACAAGATACACTTAAAAAAGGTTGGAAGTTACATCGATCAAAATGTTGGGAAAATAACATTCAAGATGAGAACAGTAGTCCAAATAATATAAATTATCAATCGTCACCTTAAAAATTTAAAAATATAGTTTTTCTTCCTAAACTGTAATCTTGCTAACAAATCTATCATCCATATCCTGCAGATGTATATAATTTATACAAAAACAAAAGTTATGAATAATATCAATTTTATGTCTTCATTTCTTATCTATTTGTTGAATCTAAAATGAGAATTATTACAAAACTGTTTAGCATAAAGTGCACAGGTGATAAAAGAGAGATAATCGAGTTAATCTTACAACCATTGCTTGATTACTATTTAGTTTACATTTGTGTAATTTTTTTTTATATGCAGATTTATTAAAAAAAAAAAAATATATGGTTGTTTTTTTTTAATTATTTTTTTTTATTACATTTTCATCCCAAACAAGGAACATGACCACTTTGATGTAGGGATCTACTATCAAGGACATAAGCTACAGGGGTACTATGTGGGGAGTTGGGCAGCAAGATGTCGGTTCACGTTACACTTGAACTTCTGCATGTCAGTACAGTTGGGGAAGCAGGAACCTGGAAGGGAATTCCAAAGTCTAGCGGTTCTGGGGAAGAAACTACTGGAGTAGAAGGCTCTCTTACATCTAGGGATCTCAACTGTGAAGGGGTGGGATTTTGCTGCGTGTCGGGGGTATTTACGTAGAGGGGGTATAAGTGCTTGCAGTTCGTCAGAGCATTCACCGTTAAAGTACTTGTAGAACAGGCAGAGGGATGCTACATTTCGTTGATGGGACAGAGGCTGAAGTTTAGATGACAGTTCATGACCTATCAGGTTGGCGACTCTCTTGTGAACCTTGTCTAGGAGTGAGAGACAAGTAGCAGATGCACCAGCCCAAATATGACAACAATACTCCATACATGGGCGAATGGTGACCTTATAGAGGTACAGGATACTTTCAGGTGTTAGTAGCTTTCTAGCACGGTAGAGAGAACCTACCTTCTTTGCAGCGGTTCTGGCAATGCTCTCATCCAACTCGTGTTTCCTGTGAATGTTATGCCAAGGAGTTTAAAAGATGTGCTTTAGATAAAGAGTTTTTGCCCATTGCTATTGGTGGTAGAGAAGGTTTCTTGTAGTTATTGAAGGAAACAAGTTTAGTCTTGGCAGCATTGAATGTGACCATCCATTTTTGTCCCCATTCCACTACAGATTGGAGGTCGTCCTCTAGTGTTTCTGCCATTTCTTTAGATATGTGTTCATTTGTTTTCCTGTCGTGTCTGTTATAGAGCGTGGTGTCATCAGCATATATACCCATCTCACAGACAATTTTGTCAGGGAGGTCATTTATGAATATTAGGAATAATAGAGGTCCAAGGATAGACCCCTGAGGCACTCCCGCATTTATATCATATTGTTTAGATGTACGGCCATCGAGGACCTGGATTTTTCTCTTATCTAAGAAGGATTTAATTATGTTAAGTATTCTTCCAGTGATACCATATGGTCTGATGTTCCTGGGAAGACCTTCATGCTATACCCTATCAAAAGCCTTAGATATATCTAGAGCTACCGCTTTACCCTCCCCTGCTTTGTCAAGTGAATGGTATATACGCTCTGAGATTACAGTTAGGATGTCTGCCATGGAACGGGTTTGCCTCAATCCATATTGTTGGTCGGTCAGAAGTTTAGGATCTGTAAGTTGATGAACTAGAGCTTGGTTAATTATTGACTCGAAAAGTGGGAGGAGGCTAATGGGGCGGTAATTTACTGGGTCAGTTCTTTCGCCAGAATTCTTGAAAACTGGTACCACAGAAGCAGTTTTCCAGCAGGCAGGAAAGCAAGATTCATTAAGGCATTTGTTGTAAAGTTTGGAGAGAACCGGACCTACTTTGGCAGAGCACTTTTTAATAGCACAGCCAGGATGAGATCAGGTCCACATGCTTTTGAAGTGTCAAGATTTTTTATGATAACATGCACCTGAGAAGGGTGATTTTCAGATCGTCTAGTGTGGCCTCTGTTCGCAAAGGAAAGTCAAGGAGGGGGTGGTTAGCAGGGTCCAATGTGGAGTTGGAGGCAAACTGACTGGCAAGCATGTTAGCTTTCTCGGTTGCTGAACAAACAACCTCATGATTATTAGATAGTGGGGGAATTGTTGAATGCCTATTATTTACTGCACTGTTGTAGATTTTCCAGAAGTCACGGGTTCCTAATTTCTGTGCTTCGATGTGTTTTTTGATGGTTTCAGTAAATTCTCTCTTAGCTGTTGCTATTTCTTTATTACAGTTATTTCTGGCTTCTATATACTTCTGTCTGTTTGAACTGGACTTATGTTGGTTAAATCTGCGGTATGCATGCTGCCTTTGTGCGATGGCAGCTGCGCAAGTAGAAGTAAACCATTGGGGAGAGTGGGGCTTGCTATAAAACTTCCGTGTGAGAACATGTGCTTCAATTGCTATTTTGAACCATTCAGTGGTCTCATTTGTGCACTGTTCAGCAGGAAGTAAAAAGATATTTCGCTATGAGATCTCCCTGATGGCTTCTCAGTCAGCCTTTTTATAATATCTCGATGTTGTAAGCAATGGCTCTTCCGTTTTGGCTCTAGAGTTTAGGGCGATTTCAACTATTATCACTACTTGATCAGCATTCCCAAGTGGGCTGTGGGCATTCGTAACACAATCATCGTGAACTGTGGTCAGAAACAGATCTAAAAGTGATGCGTGTTGTTCTTGCTGGTCAGGTAAATGGGTTGGAAACGTAACCATCTGTAATAGGGAATGAGATATAGAGAAGCTATGTGTTGTGCTACCAGCTGCGTCTGTGTAAGTAGAAAATCCAAACCAGTTGTTGTGGTATACATTGAAGTCACCAAATACATGCACTTGTGCGCTAGTGTCGAGGGAAAGTGCTGTATCTATGCTGTCAGAGACTTTGTTTATCAGGGTACAGTCCTGGGTCGAGAGAGAGTGGTTGTTAACTAAGGTTTGATTGTATTTCAAAGTAACAAAAAAATCAATGTAAATCTACTAACCTTGCTGTCTTCATCGGAATTGTCAGTCAGTCGAGATTCATGTGGACTGCCACCACGGTTTGCAATGTGACTTGCTGGCATTCGACCTTCACATAAAATCAAAGAGTTATAATGTATACATGCAGGTCAATACAGAAAAGATACAATGAAACAATGAAAGTATTTTTATATGATGATATTTTTATTTTTAATTATAAAAAGTGTATTAATACATTTTTACAGGAAGACAATATAAGGTACTTAACTGTGTAAAGTAAACTACAATAAAAAAAAAATATCAAACAAAAATACATTCAGTTCTGAAGATTTTTGTATGGAGGATAATGTTAGAGTTTATGTATTGTTTGATCCTTTCTCCCCTTGTTTCCCTCTCTCTCCTTTGTTCTTTATTTTCATTTTCTACTAGTATTTTCTCTCTTATTTAACTGTTCATCTTAGTCCTTTCCTCAGGCAGAATATCCTCCATCTTAGTTGGCATGTTAACAATTCATTATAGTCTTCTTGCAAATCCTTCAGTCATCTGGTGTAAGCTCTAAATTAATTTTAATCTTGTCCTTATAGATAAAGCAAATACATTTAAAATATAATTTAGTTGTATAATAACAATTTCATAATCCTTCACCATATGCTGGACTGAAACAAAACATGTCTCACAATATCCATTTTGTTTTTTTGGTAGCACAGAAAAACTCTGGAATCATAGTCACCCCTTTTCAATTATCTCCACATGAATTAACTTGGACACACAGTATGGGAGTTGATATGCAGTGGATTCACACTATAGCTTAGCTAGTAGAATGTGGCATTCCATGCATCTGTTTTAGATGCTGGCTATGTGTAGTATGATTTTTTAGAAACTTTTTTACCCTTCGCGACCTTTGTTTTTCCTGCTAAAAATGTATCATTTCCACCTCTTTTAAATTAACCACTTAATGGCCTTTGTCCTCTTTATCGTCGTATTGACTGTTTGTTACTATGTGACTTAGTGTTTCTCCTTCCTTTTACTTTTAGAGGGAGAAGGAGAGCATAAGAGAGAGAGTGAAAGAGGGATGGGTAGTAGTTTCTTTGTCTGGCCGACTTCCATTTGCATGGAATTATGAGCAGTTGGATATATTGCTCATGGGCGGATAGTCTGGTAGTTCAAACAAGGAGTTACTGGCTATTAATGCACTATGACCCTGCTACGATTTCCCATTATAGTAGTATCAAACATTAATTATACCGTTTTGACATTACCATTAGTGCAAGAAATTGGTCCAACTTTTACATTTATTCATTGAAGAAAAAATAAAAAAACTAGGTGCTTGTCCATATAAATTAGCCATCAAATAAAAAATTAAATTTTATGGCTAACTAAGAAATGATTGTCTTGCAACATTTTCAAAACAGGCTGAAAAAACAAGGGAGATAAATCCAAATAATTAAAACAAGATTTTAGAAAGTGATTAACATGCAGAGTGGGAGGACATGGGAAAAATTCAAATTTGCTTTTTTTTTTATGGAAACCACTTGAAGCAATGCATGAAACCATTTGATAAAGAGCTAACAGGAACGAAAGATGATTATGACAAAGACAGGAGATGCCTATTGACCTTAGTCTTGAAAAGATCAAGGCTGCAGGTAGAAGGAAAATGGTGAGCAAAACGAGTTCCACAACATTGCAAGCCTTCAAGAAAAGCTACTGGAATGGGAAGCTGTATTGCAATGAGGTGTTAAAACAGTGAATTGACGGAGACCTTTAGAACAACGAGTCAAAAAAAGTTAGGAAAAAGAAGCTGGGAATAAATCAGAGAATTCTTAAGAACACTTATGTTGGTTAAACCATAACAGTATTTATAGAAAAGACTGAGAGTAGCAACATCATGTGAGAAAGAAGTTGCAACGAACAAGAAAGTGTTGGAACCAATTAAATTACGGATACATTTCTGCACCTTATCAAGAACTCTCAAATGAGACACAGATTCATCAGCTCAAATATGACAACAGTACTCCATACATGGTCTGATAGTAAATTTGTAGAGATAGAGAATAGCCTTGGGTGTGAGAAAATGTTTAGAGTGATAGAGAGAACAGATTTTAGAAAAAGCAGAAAAAGCAATGGATTTAATATATGGACTCCAAGAAAGATTTGATGAGAAAGAAAGACCAAGAAGTTTTAGAGTCGATTTCTCATTGGGAGCAGAGCCATCCATAAGAATCTCAGGAAAAAAAGGGGCATGCCTACGATTAAAAGACACAAGCTGAGTCTTAACAGGATTAAACAAAAGAAGCTATTTCTTACCCTAATCTATAACTTAATGCAAAACAACTTTTAGATCAACTGCATATTTCAACTGATCCAAGGAAGATAGGTGAGAAGCAATACCAGAATAGAGGGTGGTGTCATCCACATAAATGTTATTTTTTTTAATAATATTCTTTTGGAAAGTCATTTATATAGAGGAGAAAGTGTCGGACCTAGGATAGAGCCCCGAGGAACACCAGTATTGATAGGAAAAGAAAATGAAGATATTCCTTTAAGGGTTATTTGCAAGCTTTGATTAGAAAGAAAAGACCTAACAATTTCAAGAACTTTACTACCAATACTATAACCTCAAAGTTTATGTAGAAGACCAGGATGCCACACTCTGCCAAACGCCTTCAAAATGTCAAACGCAATGACCCTGCCCTCGCTTGAATTATCCATAAACCGACAGATCCATTCAGTTACAACAGTTAATTGATCAACTGTTGAATGAAAACCACAAAAGCCATATTGAACATCACTAAAGAGATCCAGACTTTCCAGAAAATGAACAAGTCTGCTGTTGACCAAACTCTTAAAAACTTTGCTAATAACAGAGAGAAAACTAACAGAACGATATTTAGTTGGATCAGATCGATCACCAGCATTTTTAAAGTTAGGGACAACAGGAGACTCCTTCCAACAAGAAGGAAAGCCGTACTATGGCAAAAAGAGATTGAAAAATTTCGAGAGGATAGAATAAAGTTCAGGCACACAACGTTTGAGAACAACGACAGGAATCAAATGAGGATAGAAGCCTTAGATTGGTCAAGATTAGCAAAAATTCTAGCATGCATTTTTGGAGTGATAATTACAGAATCGAGAGTCTTATCAGTTTTCAAAAGAAAATCCAGAAGAACAGCACCAGAATCATTGATAGAAGAATTGTCAGCAAAAATATGAGCAAAGAGATCAGTCTTAACCTGAAATAATCTGAAGACCATCAAAAATAGGAGGAATAGCAGATTTGTCATTAATAACCATTATAGATTTTCCAAAAATCATGATTTGTCATTAATAACCATAATAGATTTTCCAAAAATCATGATTTGTCATTATTAATAACCATTATAGATTTGTCATTATTAATAACCATTATAGATTTGTCATTATTAATAACCATTATAGATTTTCCAAAAATCATGATTTGTCATTAATAACCATTATAGATTTTCCAAAAATCATGATTTGTCATTATTAATAACCATTATAGATTTTCCAAAAATCATTTGTCATTATTAATAACCATTATAGATTTTCCAAAAATCATGATTTGTCATTATTAATAACCATTATAGATTTTCCAAAAATCATGATTTGTCACTATTAATAACCATTATAGATTTTCCAAAAATCATGAGAGCCAACATTTTGAGATGAGATAGAGCCATGAATCCTTTGAGAATAGCTAGACTTAGCCTTAGAATAAAATACCAGGTGCTTGTCCATATAAATTGGCCATCACATAAAAATTAAATTTTATAGCTAACTAAGAAATGATTGTCTTGCAACATTTTCAAAACAGGCTGAAAAAACAAGGGAGAGAAATCCAAATAATTAAAACAAGATTTTAGAAAGTGATTAACATGCTGAGTGGGAGGACATGGGGAAAAATTCAAATTTGCTTTCAACATTGCCCCGCTTTTTATTGAAACCAACCGAGAGCTCTTTTTAGTATCCTTGTTGTTCCAAGTGCAATTGTCTGGATCTCTTTTGCACTTGGTTTACCAGGAATATTAGTTAGGTAGGACTTCATAAGCCCTGTAGCACCAATAATAACTGGTATGATTGATATCTCCCTAAGATTCCAGTTTCTTTTCATATCATACATGAGACCTTGGTATTTGGTCTGTTTCTCCCTTTCAGCTCTGTTCAGACCGCCATCATTAGGGACACTCGTTTCAACCAAGGTTGCCACTCTCTCTGACTTATTCCATATAACTATATCAGGTTTCACAGCAGCATAAGAATAAATGAAATGATGTCCAGTAAAATAGAAATACGATCATAAGATTTCAATAAGATCTTTAACCCTTATCCTCGAGTGGCCTCTTGGCCTTGATAATGTGGTGATGCCTGTGTAAAAAAAATATAAATAAAAAATAAGATCCGATCATTTCTATTTTCCTCGTGTCTTCTTCACATTTTCAACAACATTGTATTTTCAACAACATTGTATTTTCAACAAGATTGTATTTTCCAACAAGATTGTATTTTTCAAGATTCAAAGTCACACTTATTTGTTCATTGCATTAATGTGTTGTTTTTTTGTTTTTTTTAGATTTTACTGAAAACATTTCAAATCATCATGATTATTTATTAAACTCCAGATTGGTATAATATTTTTTAGGTTGAGTACATTTCTCCTAAAAACATTTCTTTTAAGTTTTAAATTACTACTGTTGAATTTTTTATGGATATCACTCTAGACAAGGCATAAAGCCACGATGTAAAAAGCTAAAAGGAAAAAAAAAAATACTACATCAAGATCAAAAGCTAACCAATGATAGTTATTATACAAATAGATTCCAACTCAAAAAAGAGTAATTCTTCCTCTTTTATCAGAAACATCTCTCATGGAATATGAGAACTATTTGAAAATAAAATTTTATTTTAAAATATTTTCAATTTTTTTTTTTATCTGTTAAACATTTCTAATTGCATATTTATCCCTCAAAAGATATTTTTCCAACACCAAATACATTGGATGTGCAAACACAATGTTTGCAATTAATCCAACCAAATCTTAAGATCAATTACTTACTTAATGGATTTTGGGAACGTGGTGTTGGTGAATAAGTACTGACCACATCTTCTGCGTCAGGTACATCCAGAGATTCATCGTAAGGCTGGTTTTGGTGGATCTTTGCCTATAAAAACGAACAAAAGATTGTTAAAAAAGAAAAAAGAGAAAGTAGAAACCATAAAACGTAAAAAGTCACTTTAAAAATTATGATAAATTAATAATTTCATTAATAATTAAAATATCCCATGAGTACATGATGTGACACAAGATCGGTTTTTAATGTTGAGAAAATCTAGTTGTCAAAAAGAGCTACTTTGGATTGGGACAAAAATCTAAATATTTAGAATATTTCACTGATCGAGGAGAGAAAAGATGAAGTATAGTATCAGGACAGATACTATACTTTGCTCCTAGCCAAAGAGATCTAATAACTAAATTGTCTTTCCTATTCTAAATTTGTAAATAATATTTTGTTATATATTGGGGATAATATGCCAGCAAGTAGAGATTAAGTCAACTAGTATAAATTTTTGCAAGGATCACATTATTACATGTCAGGACAACGTGGTGGCAAACGGAAATAGACCCGGTGCAGCTATCATGATTGATACAATGGTTCAAAAGTCAGCTCCCTGGACAAACCGCACTAAAATTGCAGGTGTCGAATTATTACATAGAAATTACATCCTATAATGGGACAAAGTTTCAAGACAGTTTGAGTTGAGGAAAAAGCCAAACCAGTGTCCGTTTATTAATCATTTTTAAGACTAAGTAAGAAAATTAAGTAAAAAGGAATTAATTTTAGCCTCTTTTTGGTTTCTCCCTTCATGAACAAACTTCTCTCCCTAATAAAACCTTTGAAACCGGCACATGTCACCATTGTTCCATGCATGAGTTTTATTTGCCTAAGTTAAATAGCAGATCAACAATTACTAGATGATGCAACTATGCAAGGAACTACACTCATAGAAACGTAACAATCAAAGAATGAAGATAAGATCACACATCTATATAAAAAGAAAAATGCGTGTATGTATGGATGTTCGCTTTTTGTGTATGTCTTCAAAAGGCTTTTTTCCGGTGGATTCTCAAGGCCGTCGCTCATTTTAAAAACTTTTTATATCACGTCTAAATGATAATACCTACGACTTAACAAGGGGGGGGGTCATCTCTATTTAATTTGCCCGACTTTGAAATGTTAAATATTCAACATTTTCGGATCGGCACGTGTTGCTTTTGTTTTTCGGTATAAAAAAAGCAAAACTCGATTCGAATCACTGGCCATAGGCCAGTGGTCTCTAGAAAGCGATGTAACGTTTGGTCAATGTCGGCTTCGTCATATCAGACAGTTGCTCTCATTTTTACTAATAAACAGGGAGCTGGCTTTCCCCAAATTTAAGTAAAAACAAACAAATCTGGTTATTGATCTCATTAAAAACTGTCCTGCAGAAAATGTTAACTGCTGAATAGCTATTGCTTACGATCTCCGCATGTGCATTATTAAGCTTTTTCATATAAAAAAAGAAGCCAACAGACTCGCGGTAAATAAAATACTGTCCCACACTCAAAGTTCACGTCATTAACTCGTCAAAAACGGGCACCTGCCAGGTCGCACGTTTTTTTTTTTTTCCACACTTTACTATTTTCCAACTGCCTGTCAAGACTTCGTTTTTTTTTTAAACAACCAACAATTTTTCTTTTCATTTACCGAAAAACACACGCACCTACAAACACCCGGGCAACGCCGGGTACCCCCCGCTAGTCTATAATATAAATCTCACCTGTCTGTTTAAATGTATGTATGTATGTTTGTTTGTATGTCTGCCGAAAACTTTTGACAGAGGTGACAGATTTTCACGAGATCGGTATCGTTTTGAAGTTTGACCCTTCAGATGACAAATATCAAAAAATTGGCTAAAAACAAGAATTTCTTCACCCTCAACTGGGCAGTTTTGTACCAGA
Organism: Euprymna scolopes; assembly: GCF_053919585.1. Taxonomy (NCBI): domain Eukaryota; kingdom Metazoa; phylum Mollusca; class Cephalopoda; order Sepiida; family Sepiolidae; genus Euprymna; species Euprymna scolopes. The sequence goes on from NC_136494.1 coordinate 128,360,645, forward strand.
AGGGGTTGCTTTTTTCACCGATATTTTTGAAAGTCATCCCCTCTTTTCGATTGACTAGCCTTAATTTAAACCTTCACTACTTCCAATTTGGCAATGGCTGCAACAGCAAAGAAGTCACTTTTTTTTTCCCTATTCTTTTCCTCCTTTGCGGTACGGGTTCAAGCCTACCTGCCTACTACCACTTTTTTTTTTTTGCTCAACACACACCTCCAAACACCCGGGCAATGCCGGGCACCCAGGTTAGTCTATAATATAAATCTCACCTGTCTGTTTAAATGTATGTATGTTTGTATGTCTGCCTAAAACTTTCGACAAAGGCAACGGATTGTCACAAAATCAGTATTGATTTGAAGATCGACCCTTTGGATGACAAATATCGAAAAATTGGCTAAAAACATTAATTTCTTCGCCCTCAACTGGGCAGTTTTCTACAAGGAGGGACATTTTTTTTTTGCATTGCCATTTTTGCAAGTCATCTTATCAATTGGAATGACTTTACAAATTTCAACGTTTCGAACTTCCAGTTGGACATGAAGTAGGGGTAGGACATCAGGTTTTCTTTCACTTTCTTTTCCGCATTCGCGTCACGGGTTCAAGCCTGCCTACCTACTACCACTCTTTTTTTTTTTTTTTTTTTGCTAAACACACACCTCCAAACACACGAGCAATGTCGGCCACCCAGGCTAGTATGTACTAAAAAGACTTTCATTAATTTGTTCCTTGATCACTTACTAGCAATAATGCACGTGTGCACGAGTCTGCGCTTATGTGAAAAGATTATGTGCTTCCCTTCATTTAACGTTTGTTAATTTAAATGTTATAATTTTATACTAATAAAAACTGTGCTGTCTGTGAAAATTAGGAAATCAAAAACCTGAAAAACTAAATTGATTTTTCACTAATACTAAGCCTTTATACATGATAAATCAAATATTTGTAAAAAGTTATTGAGTGTGTTGTGGAGTGGGAGGGGGGCAGATTCTCACTAACTTGTTTGCTTGGCCACAGTGCGTGCGTGACGTTTTGAAAGGGGAGACTGCATAATTCACAATTTAACAAAAGAATAAAATAGCTGACTAATTTTAATTAGTAATCAAATTAATATAGAGAGAGGAGAAATAGATACTCACTGATTTATTTTACTTGGTTGTGGTGCATATGTTTATGTGTGTGTGTGTGTTGTAATATATCTGCAGAGGTTCAATCTGCTTACAACCACAAAGACACCAAAGACCTTTATAGTCTTCTTAAGCAGGTTTTTGGCCCAAAGCCTGCTCCTTTTGTACTTTTACTGTCCAAAGATAGATCAACTCTCATCAAAAATCCAGATAAAATCAGAGAGTGATGGATGGAGCACTTTGCTGATTTGTTTTTCAACACATCAACTGTTGATGGAAATGTCATTGGCAGCCTGCCTCAGCTCAACATTCTTCATCACATGAATAAGTTACCCTCACTCGTTGAGGTTGTCTCTACTATGAGGAAGATAAAGGTTAGGAAGGCACAAGAGCTGCTTCAACATGGAGGGATTCATGTAGCCAATGCATTATACACACTAATCCAAAAATCTTGGCTGGATTCACCAGTACCACAGGATTGGATAAATGGCCTGTTAGTCTCTCTCTTCAAGGGGAAAGGAACAAAATCTGACTGCAATCACCACCGTGGGATAATGATTCTTGAATCGGCAGGGAAGGTATTGGCGAGAGTCTTGTTGGATAGGCTCATCGAAAAAATATGTCCGTTAATCATTTCTGAGGCACAATGCGGTTTCACTGAGGGTAGGGGCACTGTGGATATGATATTTACTGCAAGGCAGCTGCAAGAAAACTGTATTGAACAACAGATGCCACTTTATCAAGTATTCGTGGACCTCACAAAGGCGTTCGACATCATAAACAGACAGGCCTTGTGGGTAATTCTTGGGAAGATTGGATGTCCTCCTACCTTTGTCAGGATGTTTCAAGAACTCCACAGAAATATGAAGGCTCGTATTGCATTCAACAGGCGATTATCTGGGGAGTTTGTCGTTGACAATGGCATGTAACGGGGGGATTTTCTGGCTCCATCTCTATTCTCAATTTACTTCAGTGTTTCTTGTATACATACTTAAGGATTGCGATAAAGGTGTCTTTCTCCACTTTAGGACTACTGGCAAAGTATTTAATCTAAGAAGATTTAATGCCAAGTCACAAACGTTTGGAGGCCTAATTGAGGAACTATTTTATGCCAATGATGTTGATTTTGAGGGCGATATGCAAGCTATAATGAACATTTTTTTCAGCAGCATGTGACACCTTTGGCTTAACTATCAGCATTAAGAACACTAAAAGTGCTCCATACATTGAACCAAATATCTATGTGTATTTAGATAGCACAGTCTCTAGAGATGACTGACTGGATGTGGACATGTCTTCGCATCCAGAGGGCTAGCATGGCATTTGGAACAGTAGAAAAGTGGCTGTGGCATGATCATGGCATGTCTGTCAAAACCAAGATCAGTGTTTACTCGACATGTGTACTCTCTGTTTTGCTTTACTCATCTGAATGTTGGACAACGTCGGCACATGAAGCAACTCGAGAGATTCCATCAGAAATTCTAAACATGAAATGACAGTCACTGACACCGGACACGGTTATTCTCAGGAAGGCTGAGTGTTCGAGCATGGTGATGAGGAATCAGTTGCGCTGGGTTGGTCATGTTGTTCGGATGGTGGATGTGAGGCTGCTTAAGCAGTTATTTTATGGCGAGCTCAAGACTGGGAAACATCCTCAACATTGACCAAAAAAGCACTTCAAGGATTGCATAAAAGACTATCTTAAAGCTTTCAAGATTCCTGTTCAGAACTGGGAGACTCTGGCAAAATGCTGGCCTGTATGAAGGAGGCTAGTTAGAGGAGGATCTGAAATTTTTGGAAGGGAAAGAATCGATTATGCTGAACTCAAGAGAAACCTTCGGAAAGGCAATGTGTCAGTTTTGCCCATCGAATTGAACATTTGGAAATGTGAGGCTTGTAATCATGTGCTCCTCTCAAAAGCGGCTTACATTAACCACAAAAAAAAAAACACATGCCATGAGCAATGTGAGCAAAAAAATGGAGGCAGAAGTGAAACAAGTTTCAACACACAACTTTGTCATGTGTGGCAGAGTGTGCAAGTCAAATGCTGGCTTGAAAAGTCATCTTCGGGCCCACGGATGTGGTTTGGGTGTCGCTGACGATTAACCAGAAAACTATGATTAGGTTGGTAAGGAACATTGGAATGGCTAACGTCTGTAAAGCAGAAGCAATTGCCATAATGTGTTGGAAGTAGGGAAAGAGCTTTGGTTATAAGTTACAACTCCCAAAAGTAAATGGATTTGAAAAGAGTGAAAAAAAACTCTTTTCTCCCACAAAGGCTAATTGTCTACGACATAAAAAAAAATATGCATAAATAGAACTAAAAATGAAAAACATTGAATTAGAAAAGAGTAATAATGAATAGTGAATTAATCAGATGTTCTTTTGCAGAGCAATATGTAAATTAGTTAACCTGAGTACATCGATAGCATAGAAATGCTCAGTATGTTAATTAGAAAGTTGAATTTCATATATATTTCAGTTTGCAGGCATTGCTCTGTCATAAAATATGCTTAAATATGATAGTTTAATTAATTGTATTTAATATTATAGCGCCAATTCTCTATTGATTCTTATATTGTACTCATAGTAGTGGCAGCACGGCATGGCCCGGTCGAAAAATATGCTTAAATATATTTTAATTCATGCCGATTTCACACTTATTATTATAGAGCCAATACTCTATTGATTATTATATTGTACCCAATGTATAGTAATGATTTAAAAAGTTAAAAAAACAAAAAAAACTTGAATGCCATAAGCTAAAATTGAAACCAGAGCATATAGTTCTCTAGCATTATCTATTATCATCTAAGCTAAGTCCATATTCATAACAAAACATTAGAAATTAAGGTTGATAAACATTTGTGCATACATAGAAGTAACACATTTAGTCAACTTACACCTGCCAAGTTCCAATTTTTTTCAATTTTTGCCCCCTTAGCAGCTATCTTTATGATCTAAAAACCAAATCGAATTTGTTTCACAGGTTAAAATCCATTATATACCAAGTCTCAAGTTTATAGACCAAAAAATCTAAAAGGTTTCAACCGCAAGAGATTTTGAATCAAACGCTTTTCACCCAACCATTTTTTTAAAAATAAAATTCATTTAAATTTGTAAAATTCTTTTTCTTTCCACAAAATATGTTGCAAACAAATTAAAAGATTTCTTTTTTCTATTAAAGAACATTTGAACATTTAGTTAACGTTACAAATTCAAAGTTTTGAACAGCTAGGTTGTTTAATATTCAAGAATACAAAACAATTCAATCAAAAATTTTATTATTTGGTAAATTACTGAAAGAGAAAAATAATGGATAAATCTATTTGGATCAATTAAGTTTCAAGGACCTCAGAAAATAATCAAAATGAAAGAGATGACTTTGGGTTTACACCAGTTTCTTCCCATTCAGCTGTGCATAAAAAAATGGATGATTAAATAACAATTTAGGATGCTTTCAAGCGTACACAACACAAAAAATAGAATCTTCCGTTTTGACAAATAAGAACAACGATTTGTTTGTTTATTAAAATGTTTTGTAAAAACAAAAAAAACGCACAACAAAAATAAATATTTAATACCCCCCCCTTTTTTTTTTCTTAAAATAAATCTTTCTTTATATTAAAAGTTAACAGAAAACAATACAACTCAGGTTTATGATCGTTTACAGTGCACACAAATCCATTGCATATTTTCTGGGGTCATTGGAACCTAATTGATCCGTCTATTTATTTACTTATTTATTTTTTATGGAAATCGTTTCAGACAACGCATAAAACCACTTGATGTAAGGAGCTAAAAAAAGTTCAACTTCAAGGTCAAAAACTAGTCAATGATAAGTATTAGATGGAATAGATTCTGACCCAGAAAACGGCAATTCTTCCCCCTTCATCAGAATTATCACTCTTGAGTTTGTCAGGTGGGGCGTGTGAGGAATAAAGGACAAAATAAGGAAAGTAACAGTTATGTGCTTGCTAAAAGTATTTGAGAGTACTTGAAGTGTGATAAAACAAAATATTTCACTTAAATTTGTAAAACAAACAGTAAACAAAAACAAATGCATCTTTTTTCTCTCTTAATTTTTATTTAATTTTCTTTTCTTTTCAAATGGAAATATAACTTTAAATTTAAACATTATAATCGATTTTCAAAATAGAGATAATTTTTTTTCACTATTTCAATAAAGTTATTTCTATTTTCCCTTTCTTTGTGAAATGGTATTCATAGGGCGGTTTTTATTTTTTTAATCTCTTTTTAAGGTAGTTAGAGTGTGGAACAAAAAATATCAATAATGTTTGCTTAAAAATTAATTAAAAATTATTTTGCATAATTATAACAAAAATAAAGTCAATAAATTTATTCAAGTGTTCAATTAATTAATGGTTTAAAATTTCAAAAAAAAATATTTGGCCAAAATCCTGAATGATGAAAGAATATTGCATCAAATTTCATTCTTCAAAAAAATAGTTGGGTCGAACTCTTCAGGGTAAAAAGATTTTGGATCAAAATCTCTTGGTCAACCTGTCTAGGATGAAAAGTGTTTGGGTCAAAATCTCTCCAGTAGTGAAAACCTCTTCTGAGAGCAATGGTGACTCACCCAGAGTATTCATTTTATTTTGATATTTTAGGAAATGCAAATATGAATGTAGTGGAAAAGCTTAAAACAGATAAAATAATGAAAGTATAATTCTGGAAGAAATTTATTTTAAAATCAACCAAAGTTTATTTATTTTTAACAACAGTATTTTAGGGATGCCCAAATTTTTGTGTAAATTACCAACATTTTACACACGATCAGCCGCATCATCATTTTATGTCTATCGTATAATTGTGCATAATTTTTACAGAAGCCACTAGTCATTTTGACTGACTCAGGGAAACAGTGTTTTTTTTTTGCTATGGTTTATGTCAATTCTATTAATTAGAGACCTCCATACTTTTTTTGAAAATAGGCATAAAAATCACGTTGACCCCCCCCCCCCCATCTTTTAACAAAATAATGTCCAGTTGTAGTTGAATTTGCTTTTTTATAATTGCCGATATTTATTTTTTATATTGTATGAAAATTTTTTGGGAGGAATTGGAAAACCTTACTCAAAAATCTATGTTTGAAACTTCATATCATGGAATATTAGAATTTTATTCTATTTAAATCTTTTAAAAAATAATTATTTTTTGGAATTCTGTTTTTTGTAATTTAACTAATTATAATATATATTATTGAGAAAAAACGTTGATTGTTTTTAAGCATAATAAAATTAATTTTATGTCCATTTTTTATTTACAACTTTAAGGTAATAAAATAAATAATGGGTTTATATAAGTATATTTTTAATTATTTAAACTCTTCAGCTTTATAAAATGTTGCAATTTTTATGGACCTCAATTTTTGTTCAGTTTTCATCATATGAAATATTGGGGAGGTTAGAACATCTAAAAAAATATTTCCCCTCACATATTTAACAAAAACTGTTTTAAAAATATAATTTAAAATTGAATATGTATCTATAATTTCACGAAAGTCTGACCATTAGTTGATTTTTGCTAGATATTTTTAAATGTGTGATTATGACTTCAAAACGATCACTACATAGAAACGTTGTTTTAAGGCATCAATAATATAAACCTGATTTTGGTCTTACATTTTCATTATTTTCGTACGCTGTAAAAAATGATGAAAAAATATTACTAGTTTATATGAAGCTTCTTCTTTTAAATGGTATAAAAGTTATGATGATGATATTAAATTAGTTGCATCGTGTTACATATTCGGGTGGTTAAATCTGTCTTGGACTGGAGATACATACAGTATTTGATGATAATGGTGATGATGAATGTTCAGTGCAATTATAGAATAGATCACCCTCATCATTATCATATTCCATTTAACATACTGGCATGTATTGGACAGCTCTTAGAAATTGATTTCTAAACTAACTTATCACTGGCAAAGTCTTTCTTTATCCCTCTTTCTCTAAAACCCATTCTTATGACTTCCTCCCATGTTTTCCTTGGCCTTCCCCTGTCAACTGACCTCACTACCTCAACTGTTGTACATTTACTAACTCAAGCACTCTCATTTATTCTTTCAATGTGACCATAACAACAAAGTGTCCTGATCTGCACACATCTCCCCATACTATCCAGATTTTAAATTTAATATTCCTCTGAGATCACTGGATATAAGCTTTTTTTTATTTTTTTTTTAATTACATTTTCACCCCAAACAAGGCAAATTGCCACTTTGGTGTAGGGGGCTACTATCAGGGGCAACAACTACTGGGGTACTATGTAGAGATTTGGACAGCAAGATGTCGGTTCACGTTACACTTGAACTTCCGCACGTCAGTACTGTTGGGGAAGCAGGGACCTGGAATGGAATTCCAGAGTCTAGTGGTTCTGGGGAAGAAACTATTGGAGTAAAAAGATCTTTTACATCTAGGGATCTCTATAGTGTGGGGGTGAGATTTAGTAGCCTGTCGGGTCTGTCGAGGGTACACATTACCCACATATCATATCAGTCTCATATTTAATTTCTCTCCATGCAACACATTTCCTCAACCCTCACTGATAGGGTTACACTTCCATACATTATCACACTGTGTACACATGTTCAATAGACTTTTCCATTAATTAAGAGTGGTAATACTCTGCTGGTTAGTAATGGCAAAAGATATAACTTCTAACTCTTGCATCTCCCTGTGCTACAATGGTATCACCAAGATAAAACTTCTGAATAACCTCATCATCGAAATATACTTTTTACATATCAGATTTCTCACACGTTTCCATTGTTTTACACTTCTTGCATAAACAGGTTATCATCTCTCAACGTACATGTAATTCCACTGCACTTTTTGTGTATCCAATATTTACAAGTATTCAAACAAAAAAAACATTGAGTTGCACCTGTGTCGCTTTCCACAAACTGAGCAAAAAACTTTCCTTTTTCTCAAGGCTCTCCACCACTACAACCACCGATCATTTTGGTCTTGGAACATTAACTCTCAGACCTTTACTTTCCATTACATTCCTCTGGCTTTAATTTTTTAACATGGTCATTTTCAAGTCCAGCATAAACAAATTCTCTTTGCGTTGTCCTCTTAAATAATTAAATTCTGCTAAGTTTCAACCTTCATTTTCAATCCTCAAAGTGTTCTCTCACGGTCCACCTGACAAACTTATAAATTCTTATCCTCAAGTAGCCTTTGAACCTTGATAAGCGGTGGCATATTACAAAAAAAAAAAAAAGAAAAGAAACAACTCTATTCCATTGTTTCACAGGCAAATACTAAATCAATAGCATACAGCAACTTTTTAGACACAAATTAAAAGAAATGGATTTGTGCTGTTTATTTTAACAGGACTTTCAGTATTTCTGTACATTGCTTCAACAATCTTCATCAATTACTCATTTACACTTAGTTTATGTAAAACACACCAGACAACCTCTCTTGGAACTCTGTCGAAAGCGTTCTTCAATCCACAATAGTAAAATAGGTACTTTTTTTGCACTTATCTTAGGATGAATACAGCATTGGTGGTACCTCGCTCAGACAAAAAACCTAACTGCATTTTATCTATGTATAGCTGACTTTTCATTTGCTGCTCAATTATTCTTTCATTTTCAAGAAAGTAGAAAGTGAACCTTGGGTTTACTTTTGGCATCTCTGTAACTCTTTCTTCCCTTATTTTATCCTTTAGTTCTCATACTCCATGAGTGATGGTTCTGACAAATAGAAAAGAATTGCTATTTTTTTGTTTGTTTTTGGAATCTATCATCTAATACTTATATAGTTTTTGACCTTGAAATATTTTTAGCTCCTCACATCAAGTGGCTTCATGCCTTGTCTGGAGCGGTTTTCATTTTAAAAAAATACCTCTATGTAGTGATTCCTCTTTACCCAATTCACAATTGTTTTAAATTCCCAGTCTTCCTTTTCTTTTATGATATGTCAGGAAAAAAAAAAAAATGAAATCTACTTTTTGGTGAAAAGAAGAAAACAATTATTTTCGAATTTATAGTGGGGGATAAGCTTTGTATATAAATTTAACATAAAATAATTCCCAGTTGTTGGTGATTCAAATTTTTTTTAAAGATTGTTAACTATTTTTTTACCATTAACCTGTTTGACTGACAAGATCATAAAACCATGCATAAAACCTAAAAAAGTAGAACCTTCACACACAAAAAAAAAAAAAACACACACACACAGAATTTATCTCCCATAGCAATTTTTTGTTAATTGCCTTAAAGAACTAAAATGGCTCTAGAACGGAGGAGTGCTATTTTATGTTAAATTTTATATGAACCTAACTCCCCACTCTAAAATAAGTGTTTTGTATTATTTTTCTTTCTTTCCGACAAGTTTTTGTAGATAATAATCATCTTAAAAAAATAGAATCTCATTTTTTTTGGGGGGAGGGGGGTAGATGAGTGTGTTAATTTACAATAATACCTAGTATTTAATCAATGATATATATTGTGAGAAACTCCATTTTCATTCGTCATTTCTTTTGTTCAGTTGCCCACGCAGTTTAGTGGTCGGCCGTCATTGGTTAATTTTGGATGTGTCAGGTGATTTGCTTGGTGCGCTTTTTGTATCATGCTTATTTTTCAGTCCACACAGGAACTCGGCATCGGATGGACTCCAAAACCAGCGGCTTCCACATGGGAGGGAGCCACGACAATTCCTATCTTGTTGTATCACCAAACTGTTGGTGAACAAAGGACCACATCTCTATAAGCAGAGACAATTTTATGTTGCTGAAACTATTCTAATTAAAGGACGACATTCAAGAACAGTTCTTCATGTTCATTTACCAAATATTGGATTTTATCTCAATTCAACTAGAGTCCGAAGCAACTCACATTCCGGCTGAGTCCACCATGAGATTTCATGGATCCTTCTAAGGAACAAGAATTAGGAATTCATACTACTGGCTCCATGCATATGACGGCAAAACTGGCCACCGTTTTACAAACAGACTTTACCAGAACCAATAAACTTTTATTGCTGTTACATTTGAATAAATTTGGAGTTTGAAAGGTATGGCCTTTGTATTTGTGGATTCTTTTGCCTTTGCAGGGAAGAAATTGGAATGTGAGGAATAATTTCTTACAATATATATATATATATATATATATATATATATATATATATATATATATATATAGATGACTACTTCATTTAATCACATAAATATACGAAAATATAATTTTATGTGTAAATTTTCAGTATTTACTTCAACAGTGCTCAATAAATAGGTAGAGCTAGGTAGTAAGTTATAAAAATATATATGGCAATTTAGCTACACAGAATATTCATGGTTTCATTCTCATGAGAATTCGTCAGGCTTATGCAAAGATTTGTGGTTACCGCGTGTTTTTATATACACACCTTATTGAATTTTTAGTTAGCCTATCAGTTGCGCCTACCCTAATAAGCCAATGGGCGGACACTTTAAGGACAAAGGTACAGTTGACCTTAGGTTCACCCCTATGACATTTTTATTTAATTACTACTTTAAGATTAACAGATTGTAAAACATGCCGTGCGCAAAGAAATTTAACTCTTAAATCATAATTGTTTCAGTTACTTAATTTAGAAATGATATTTTTGTTCTGACAATAGAAACGAGTAACGCTACGATTTTTATCAGCGATGTACTAACATTTTATTGCGTTATTGGCCTTTCTGTAGAAAAAATTGTTCATGTTCGATTTCTAAATATTTTTTTAATTATTCCCTATTCAAAAACGGCATTGATTTAACAAAAAAAACTTTTTAATTATTAATAGCAAGATTGTCTGTTTATTCATAATTTTAAGGCCGAATCTTCCACATTTTTCAATCATTCAAAAAATAGGAAATAATTTTAGAAATCGTTTGAAATTACACATGTAAAAACTGTTAAATGTAAATAATTTTTTTTTTAATTTTTGCAAAATTTAAATAATTTTAATATATTTTTCAACTTCTTTTTCAAAAAAAAATTGATAAAAAAATCATATAAATCGGTAAAAATTTGTTACCCAAAATTAGATATATTTTATTTCATCATTCTAGTATATTTTAATATGTAAAAAAATCTAAGATTTACTAGAAACCAAGCACCCCTTACAAATATGAAATTTTTTTTTCTTGATAATATGGTAAATTAGTGTCCAATAATAATAGTAATAATCCATTGAAAAAGATCGAAAAAAGACGAGACGAAAAAATTAAAAGCAGAGAGTGTGCATTGTACATGTCCACCCTAGTTCTATTGTGTTAACAACGTTAAGAATATCAGGAAATAATAATTAATTGATTAAATAATACCATACTTTGGGGGAATTGCGCCAACTAGCTAAAAGTGCTCTTTTAGCAACCATGAGTATAGTGTGAGATATTCTCTCACCTCGGTTTTGCCCTTGACAGAATGAAAGAAAATAATCAGAAATCACAACAAGCTCACCTTTAAACTTGAACATAAATTTTATTAAAGTAAAAAGATCCAAATTGTAAAAGATGTGTCATCTTTAGCTTTCTGCTGAGCAGGGCTGGTAACACCCGAAAAGGGTAGTAGTTCATGGTTTATCTTTGTGTCGTACAGGATACAATACTCTATGCTGTTTGAAAAATAGCTGCAACAGGTTGATGAGTTAAGTGATGCCTTCCAAAGATGGATGCTGCAAGTCCGGTAGTCCTCGCGGAGTTCTCTGTTCATAACCATCCGAATGGCGGACAAATGACAGGTCAAAATGTAAACCTTAATTTCGTCTCTGAGAGACGTTATATAAGTAATGATGAAAGTCAATCAATTTACAGAGCACAACAGTGTACGATGAATACAATATTTCGTCCAACATAAGGGCATTGTTGTTCGCAAATGATAATAACATTTCACCTCACATTAGGGTATTAATGCGTCTCAATGAGACAAAGAGGTTTTGAGGCTACAAGTCTCGAGGGAGTTTTCGTACATCCATTCGACTTGTTGTCTGTGTGGAAACTGCCGGGCTGAAAAGATAAATTTAGGCCCAAGAATACCCTCGGCAGTAAGTAAAAACAATCAATCTGATAGGTTCAAACAAAATTGTGAGCGGTCAAACCAACCAATGAGGAGCCTGCTTATTTCTGCAGACTTTCTTACAATAGTGCACTTTTTTTTGAGTTAGCTCAATTACCCCAAAGTACGGTATTTAACGGTGAGATTTTTTCAAGGCAAATCTTTTTAAAAAAAAAAAAAAAAAAAAAAAAAAAAATGCCCCCCCCCCCTACTTGAAATGTTTCTACGTGTTTTTAAAATGTTTGGAACTTGACCCCCCCCTCTCGCTTCCTTCCCCCACCTCCGCCATCAAATTTGAAAAAATGCTTACGATTATATGTCTCGTTGACCACTATGTGGTCAAGAAGTGGGTGCTCGTTTTATGTTAAATTTATATGGGAAAGACCCACTGTTACAATGTTACACTTTTTTTTTTTTTTTTTTTGTTCATAAAAAAATTAGCTTTTGATTTCTTTTTAGGAGGTAAACTACGCTGGCTTAGGTCGTAATATATTTTAAATAAAATTTCCCTGCATGAAAAATAATGTTTGGAGAAAAAAAAGGTATTTATGTAGAATAAGGACCATGCTACTTTTTTTTAATTTTTTTTTTTAGAATGGATTATATTTACACGTTTAATTTAATTTTTTACAGTATGGTGTTTATGAAATTGTTACGTGAAAGTACAGGATAGTTAACATGTTAAGAATGGATTTCTAAATAATAGCGTTATTATTACAGTACGGTCCGTATTCTGCATAAGTACCGAAAAAAGAAAAAGGAAAAAAAAAAAGCTAATTTAAAATGTTTAAAGAGATGAACTTCTTTTCCGTTGTGCAACTTAAAATAAATAATTAAAATTTCCATAAGTTCTACAAAGTTTTTATTTATTTATTTTTCTATGCGTTTATGGAATTTACTTTCTTTTTATTTTATAAAAGATGTTTCCTTCTTTTCTTTAAGTTGTGTCTTCCTTTCTTTTTAAATAGACATTTTGTAAATGTTTTCTTTTCAAGACAAATTAAAAGAAAATGAATGAAATTGCGAGAAAATGATTTTCGAAAACTTAACAAATTCATATTTGTTGACATTAGTTACGTCGCTACACATGCGGCAGTAACTGGATAAAAAAAATCGGAAAGTGTCTTCGTAAAAGATATTCCAACCTTTTATCCCATTAAACAATTGATGCAGACAGACAGAACTATAAGAACTTAATGAAAATGTTTTGTAAATAAAGGGAATTTATTCTCAAACCTTGTTTTTTAAGTCTGGACTTACACCAATCGGACTTGTCGCCATGTTCAGACAAAACGCAACTAGAATCAAGGGAGACAACTCTTAATCTTTTCTAATTTAATTCATGAGTTTCAAGACAATTTTTGGCAGGTGTGCATTTTAGTATTTTATTTTTATTATTATTATTTTTTTAAGACTTCCACTCGAAGCAGGAAGAAACTATTCAAGAAGTTCTAAAGTTTTTTTTTTTTTTTTAATTCTCCGAAAATGTTAAAAGTTTAGCATAACTTTTTGTTAAAAGCAAAACAAATACTTGAGTTGGTATCCGGAAGTCTTTTTTTGTTTGTTTGTTTGTTTTTGCATTTTTATCCCAAACAAGGCACATTGCCATTTTGATGTAGGGGGCTACTATCAGGGACATAAGCTACAGGGGTACTATGTAGGGAGTTGGGCAGCAAGATGTTGGTTCACGTTACACATAACTTCTGCATGTCAGTACAGTTGGGGAAGCAGGGACCCGGAAGGGAATTCCAAAGCCTAGCGGTTCTGGGGAGGAAACTACTGGAGTAAAAAGCTCTGTTACATCTAGGGATCTCTACTGTGAAGGGGTGGGATTTAGCTGCTTGTCGGGTTTGTCGGAGGGTATTTACATCGAGGGGGTACAAATGTTTGCAGTTTGTCTGAGCATTCACCATTAAAATACTTTTAGAACAGGTAAAGAGGTGCAACATTTCGTCGATGGGACAGAGGCTGAAGCTTAAATGACAGTTCAGAACCTAGCAGGTTGGCGACTCTCTTTTGAACCTTGTCTAGGAGTGAGAGACAAGTAGCAGATGCACCAGCCCAAATATGACAACAATACTCCATACATGGGCGAATGGTGGCCTTATAGAGGTACACGATACTTTCGGGTGTTAGTAGCTTTCTAGCACGGTAGAGAGAGCCTACCTTCTTCGCAGCGGTCTTCGCAATGCTCTCAATGTAATTGTTCCAACTCATGTTTCCTGTGAACGTTAGGCCGAGGTGTTTAAAAGAAGTACTTTCAGATAATGAGTCTTTAGCCATTGCTATTGGTGGTAGAGAAGGTTTATTGTAATTATTGAAGGAAACGAGTTTAGTCTTGGCAGCATTAAATATGACCATCCATTTTTGTCTCCATTCCACTACAGATTGGAGGTCATCCTCTAGTGTTTCTGCCATTTCCTTAGATATGTGTTCATTTGTTTTCCTGTCATGCCTATTATAGAGCGTGGTGTCATCAGCATATATACCCATCTCAGAGACAATTTTGTCAGAGACGTCATTTATGAATATTAGGAACAATAAAAGTCCAAGGATAAGCCCCTGAGATACTCCCGCATTTATATCATATTATTTAGATGTATGACCGTTGATTTTTCTCTCATCTAAAAAGGATTTAATTATGTTAAGTATTCTAGTCTAGAAGATTATGGGGTTGCGCCTGTAGAGGTGATTGATTCTGTGGCTGAAACAGCCTATCTTTGATCTTCATTGTCGGTTGTAGACATTGCAGGTGTAGGTCGGTGCATCGTATTGGTCTGTTGAGTTTTGTTGATTGGCCTTCGTGAATAGTCTTTTGGTCTTTGCCTGTTCTGCGATGGCTCTTTCGCTCGTGGTCAGGCCTTTAGTTACCGTTTGTCTCCAGATGTTGCAGACTTTAGCTTTGGGCTCCTAGTTAGTAGGGTCAATATCACATGCTTTCACGTTACCTTTGCATATGTCGACATAGCGGAGGTAAGGATGACCAATTTTTCTTTTGCCAATGGTGAGTTCACAATAGAGAATGTCTCTTGAAGTTCTCCCATTGTCCATGCAGTGCACATGGCCTATCCAGTGTAGGTGTCTTTGGCAAAGGAGGGTGAACATGGACAGGATGCCAGTCCTTGCAAGCACAACATTGTTTGTAACTTTGTCTTTCCAAGAAATTCCAAGATTTCTCTACAGACTACGCATGTGAAATGTATTCAGTTTCCGTTCTTGGTGGCTGTAGGTTGTCCATGCTTTGCTGCCATATAGAAAGGTACTGATGACACAGGCCATGTAAGCATTCACTTTTGCATGTTATATGATGACGTAACAAAAAGGGGTATGTTGTGTAATTGGGGTTCTAAAAAGGGGTATGTTGTGTAATTGGGGTTCTAAAAAGGGGTATGTTGTGTAATTGGGGTTCTAAAAAAGGGTATGTTGTGTAATGTGTACAATAGCACCATATGTCGATATGTGTACTTGGGACGAAGGGTTCATCCTGATGTGTATATTCATGTCATTAAATATCTATTGTTGGTGGTTCTTCACTATCTGAACTCTAAGTTGTGTTGTTGTTGTCTGTTTATGTTCCAATGCTATAATCGTCTAAATGTTCATATGTGGGGGGGGGGAGTGATAGATGTAGAGGTGATTGATTCTGTGGCGTCTTTGATCTTGTGCACCTGAAATTCATCTTGTTCTCGGAGGGGAGGCTGGAACCACGATTGTTAGTAAAAATATTATAATTTATAAATTCAGTATTTTAAAACTAATTTTCTAATTATCTTCGAAAAAGTTTTCGAAAACAGATATTGATACGATATTTTCAATTCATTTGTTAAAATGTCAAATTTCATTGAACTTAGCCGCCGTCATGACAGTTTTCAGTTTACTATTTATTTTCAGATGTAAATTATTTTTGGCCCCCCCCCCCAACAAAAGAAGGATGGACCTGTAAATTCACACTTGTCTGTTCGTCTGTTCGCACTTTTCTCAATAACTACACCTTGGATTTTTTTTAAATTTTCACAAGATATGAGTAAAAAAAAGTAACAGAACACATTTTCCGGGAAAACTCCGGTTCACCCTCCCCCAGGGGGGCTTTTCGGGTTAAAATGCTTAAAATTAACACTTTCGTGCTTATTAAAAAAAATGAAAAGTTGTAACTAACTGATGTCTTTATAATTTTGTTTATCTATACTTCGCGATAACTCTTGGGTGTGCCCAAGGGTTCTTTTAGGGCTAATAAAACACTCCATTTTTGGGACTATTTTACCATATTTGTCCAAAATTTTCTGTGTATGTCTATTTGTTATATTATAGATGTACCAAAAAGGCACCAAAACGGCGTATGTTGTTTTATCATATCAAAAAGGGGTATGTCGTGTAATGTGTACAATAACACCATATGTCGATATGTGTACTTGGGACGAAGGGTTCATCCTGATGTGTATATTCATGTCATTAAATATTGTTGGTGATTCTTTGTTGCGGTCTATTTATGTTCCAATGCTATGATCGTCTACATTTTCATATGCGAGGGGGTGATACATGTATTTTGGACATACCTTCATGCGTCTTTGATCTTGTCCACCTGGAGTTCATCTTGTTCTCGGAGAGGAGGCTGGAACCTGTTTGGATGAATATTCATTCACTTCCAAGAACGCTGATTGGTTTTATAGTTTTTATTCACTTTCCACGTGTCGATCACAGAAGAATGGAAAGTTAATATCTTTGCTTGTGTGGTTAATTCTAGGTCTCCATTCTGAGACATGTCAGCCATCTCCCCAGTGAAGGGGGACAACCTGTTAAACAGTCCGCTCTGCTCAACATCCAAATTCCAACTCCCATGTCATATCCAGCTAACCTGATCACATGGTAACATAGATCCGATCAGCTGACTAGACCTTCCGGTAAACTTGTCTGATATAATTCTACCATATTTTGACAAATTTTATGAATATTCTTCATATTCATCTCTCATCCATCTCTCCAGTTAGATAGATAGATTGAGATGGATAGATACAGAAATAGATAACGATGAACATATCTCGATAATACATATATAGATAAATAGATAGACCGACAGACAGATAAACAACTAACAAATACTCTCTTGTGTTCGACCTACTACATAACATGTGGATGTTTATTTTCCCACACCCAAATTGTCAATTTTGCAAGAGTGGTGGATGCCTTTCCGATGCACTTGTTGAGTTCTATATCAAGAAATAGGTTGCTTGAGATTGTAGACACGAGATATTGGAATTGATGGATTACGTCTAAGCACTGCCCATTCATAGTGATGATGGGAGATGATGAAAGCAAATACAATAACTAGGTAAATAACACAAAATAAAACATTAATTATCTGAATTTTTATTGAATTAAATTTTTTTTAGGTTTTATATGATAATTAGAATTTCAAAGTAAATGACAACAGCGATTTCTTGTATTTTTCTGGGTTATGTCACTAAATA
Source organism: Euprymna scolopes (assembly GCF_053919585.1). Taxonomy (NCBI): domain Eukaryota; kingdom Metazoa; phylum Mollusca; class Cephalopoda; order Sepiida; family Sepiolidae; genus Euprymna; species Euprymna scolopes. The sequence goes on from NC_136494.1 coordinate 128,378,286, forward strand.
GGGTTTATGGTATACATGAGAAAATAAGCCTGTGTAAGCATTAAAAATGTTTCTTATAATATAATATATATATAATCCATATATATAAAAGCGAAAATGTGTGTTTGTATGTATGTATGTGTGTTTGTTTGTATGTATGTATGTCTGTTTGTATCCGTCGCAAAAACTTTTGACAAAGGTCACAGATTTTCGCCAGATTGGTATAATTTTAAACTTCCAACCTTCGCCCGACAAATAGCGAAAAATTGGCTAAAAACGTTAATTCCTTCACTCTGAAATCAGTAGTTTTCTACAGAGGGGGGGGGGGGTCAGCAAAAACCATCCTCTCATAACGAGTTTGTTTCTACGTATGCGTCATATGACGTTGTAACATAATTTACTTTAAATATTTGAAAAAGCAACACAATTTTGGCCATGTCGTCTTAGCTCAGTTGCTTAGAGCGCGGCCTCATTAACTAAATGTTTTGGGTTCGAATCGTGATATGAGATTTCTTTTTTTTTTTCGATTTTTAAAAATTTTAATATTTAAACAGGGTTATGTAAGCCATTTTTCATATGTTTTTTTTTTGGGGGGGGTTCTAATTTTTTTTTTTTTTACTTCACTTATTCCCGCCCGAGTACACAGACCGAAAAACACCCGGGCAACGCCGGGTACCCCCCGCCATGTGTTTTTTTTTTTTGCTTTTTAAAGAAGTTTTAATGTTCGTTTTTCTGTTTTCTTTTTCGCATTTTCTTTTTTTGTTTTTCCCATTTTTACATTTAACATCGTTCGTTTGCCTTACGTTAGTTTTTTTTTTTTTTTCAATTTTTTAAAGTTTTAACATTTATTTTTTTTAAATATTTACTTTGCTCATTCCTATGTTTTGATTACCCCCTCCCCGTGCACACACACCTCTAAACACCTGGGCAACGCTGGGTACCCCCCCCCCCCCGCTAGTCTATAATATAAATCTCAAACGTCTGTTAGTATGTATGTTTTTATGTCTCGCTAAACTTTCGACACACACAACCAACACTGTCAAAATTGTATCGTTTGAAGGCTCGGTCTCTCGGTCGACAACTATTTTAAAATTAACCCAAAACATTCATTCTTTCACCGTCAACTGTGCTGTTTTTTACAACGTGAGGTAACTTTTTTCGTCGACATTTTTGCAAAGTCATCATACGCCTTTCAATGACTAAGCTTAATTTGAATGGCGGTGATGTCGTATGTCACGGTGGGTGCGGCGACTAAACCATTCGCTTTTTTTACACTTATTTTCTTCTTATCGTTACAGGTTTGAGCCTGCCTCCTTGCTACTTTTTTTGCGCTCGCACGGGTACTCGCTGCTATTTTAATTTTTTTAGGGGGTTAGTTAATCAATGGGATAGTATCATAGTAATCGTTAGTACTGGAGATTTGATAAAGTGTCTTACTTAAAGAGGCGGTTCATCAGGAATTTGTTTATGTTGGACTTGAAGACATCCAAGTTGTAGTCAGGTGAGAAACAGGCAAGCGGAAGAGAGTTCCACAGGCATGCAGTTCTAAGAAAGAAGGTTTGTTTATGGAATCTACATTTTGGTTTTGGCACAGATAAAGAGTGGGGAAAGTTATTGACAATGGTTTCAGCTAGACGGATGTTTATCGTGAAAGATTGGCGAGGGGGGATCAGAGATTGGAGCTCAGACGAGCACTTGCCATGGAAATAACAATAAAACAAAGACAGGCTCGCAACGTCTCTTCTGTGGGAGAGAGGTTGCAGGGAAGAGAAAAGGGCATCCCCCACTAAGCCATGAAGTCTATTTTGTACTCTGTCAGGATAGGCTGTTTTTAGCAGCTCCTGCCCAGATGTGGCAGCAGTACTCCATCCTTGGACGTACTTATAGATAGAGAATTTAAACTACTTTTAAATAATTTTTATTTTGAATTAAAATTGTTTTGTTTTTTTACACTTTAGAATGGCAAATAATTTAAACAACTTTTATTTTTAAGTAAATTGTTTTTGTTTTTTTAATTTAAAATAAAACATAATTTATGTAAAATAAATGCACGCGATGCAGCCAAGGATTTCGTCGAATCTATTCGTACTCACTTGCTCTCTTCACGTAAATTCATAAAGATACAGACTAAACAGATTCATCGGAGTACCGTTGGTTTGTTCTGTTTCATGCGATCTTGATTTTTTATCGCATGGTGAAGACTGCTATTTGCTCATTGAATTTGCTATTAGCAGCCATGTTGATTTTTTATTCAGTCAATGTTTACACATTTTAATTGTGCATTTCTTGGGTTTTGATGGGTAAAATAAATGAACTTTTTACTCGAAATAACTCGTCATGTAATAATGTTGAAGATTAAAAATTTTTAATGCCTACACAAACTTATTTTCTCATATCAGCCACAAACCCTATTTAGTGATATTACTTTTTATCTGAAATGAATGAAAGTTGTCATTATATAAAAATGTATGACTTAAGAACGACCCTATTTTTTGTACAAAATTAAACTTTTGTAATAAATAAAAATAATCATTAAAATTTATAAATAGGTTTAAACAGTCATTTGTCTCCCTCCCTCCCTCCCTGTTTTGTGTGGAAGTCAGAAAAAAATGAAAACCGAAACTAAAATGTACGAGTACCCAACTTTTTTTACACACGATTTTTTAAAAACGGATTTATAATATACTATGAGGGAGATCCGGCGTTGCCCGGGATTAATAAGGATCAATGAATGTTTCACCCTCCCATATTTTATTATCATCGAAATTGGTGAAATCGCTTATTTTTCAATCAAATCGATCGATTGCTATCTCTGTTTAGGGACCCATCACAGTCTCCTGGGAGGAAGCTCCCCACACTGACTTACTCCATAATACATTGTACTGTAGAGAACCTACTGTTGATTTTATAAATTTATTTTTATATATAATGACTAAAATCCAAGTTTAAAATGCAAAAGTCAAGTACTATGCTTAAATAATGCGCTAAACAGAAACATTCATTTTGAATGTGCGCTTGTCATATCCAAAGAACCTACTGTTGATTTTATATGGCTGGCCTTTCTCCTTGTGTAGTGATAATGGCTTGAATTAAATTTTAAAATATAAAAAGTCAAGTATCATGGTTCAATTGAACAGAAACGTTCATTTCAAACATGCCCCTGTCATATAAAATAATCTGCTGTTGATTTTATATGCCAAACACATTTGTTTGTGCGGTGATAAAACTTTTCAAATGAATTTGTGACGTTAGACTGTATAAAAGTGGTAACTTTGGTCAAAATTGGACTGTTCTATCTGTAATGTTTTTTTTTCGTTTATCGATTTTCGATAATTATCAGAGGCGTTCCGATACAAAACCTCTCTAAGAATACTCCCAGACACATAAGGTACATTTGTGTGAAATTAAAATAAAATCAGCCCAGCTGTTTTTGAGTCTGTATATGAGGTGCCTTCAATAAGTTTCCAAACTTTTTTCGTATGGGCACACATAAAACTCTAGTTCCCTTCGAAGTAATCTCCTCCGGCTGCAATGCACTTGTTGTACTGTTCCAACAACTTCTGGAAGTCCTTTTGTACGAGCGCGTCAGTGACCCTTGTGACAGCTTCTTTCATCTCCTCAATTGTCTCATAACGACAGTCTCTAACGTTTTCCTTGAGCTTAGGGAAGAACCAAAAGTCACAGGGAGCAAGTTCTGAACTATAGGGAGGGTGAGGAACAGTCTTGATGCTCATCTTGGTCAAATAGTCTGTGACAAGGATGGAGTTGTGGACTGGAGCTTTCGGGAAAATCTTCTGCAGCTTCAGTTCCTCCTGAATAATTGTGTGCACAGTTCCCACACTGACATCAAACTGTGCACTTATTGTCTCTGTAGACACATGACGGTCTTTATTCATAAAATTCTTTATTTGGCCAATCAACTGGTGTTCTGACTTCTTTACTTCTCCCACACATCTCAGTATCTCTCACAGATTCCATACATTTCTGTGGCATTTTTTCCAAGAATAAACAGAATTTTATTGCATAATGTTCTTCTAAAGTGTCCTCACGGCGAGATTGCATTTTTTAAATTCACCACCCGTGACATCAGGCTTTAGTTGGGTATATTCTAATTCCTGTTGCAGCTGTTCATTTGAACCTGAAATCATGAAAATTATTCTGTTCTCTCATAAGCTGTAATAGCAATAACATACTGAATTTTCAAGAGTCTACAACAATTTTAAATGCCTGTACAAAAAAAAAGTCTGGAAACTTATTTCAGGCACCTCATATGATACATGTACAGTTTAATCATGACATTAAAAAATGTAAATATCGAAAAAAAAGTTATATTGTACGCATCCGTTATGGAATGAAGTTCTCCGAAAAAAAATTTCACTTAATTTGATCAAGTAGTTTTTTTGTTTTTTTACACAGCGAAAAAACAATTTGTTATGAAACCGAGCAAAAGGTAGTGATGTTTCGATTTTTAGGAAGGAAAGCTATGATTTAAGATGGGAGGGAGTGTTGGCGCTTTAAACTGAGTTATCTCCTCGTGGCATGTTCTAAAAATCCAAACATGGCTACCTTCAGCATGCTATCATAAAAACTTGTTTTTCCACTGTAAAAAAAAACTACTCGATCAAATTAAGTAAAATGTTTTTTTTCAGAGATCTTCAGTCCAAAACAGATACGTACAATATAACTTTTTTTCGATATTTTCATTTTTTTAATGTCTTGATTAAACTGTACAAGTACTCCGCACACACACACACACACACATGCACACACACACACACACACACACACACACACACACACACACACACACACACACACACACACACACACACACATATATATATATATATATATATATATATATATCCGAGGTTACCCGGGATTGAATGATGATCAACGAATGTTTCACATCCCATATTTTTATTGTCATCGAAATAATGCAATTGCCTAAATCAAATTGATTAATTGCCTGCTCTAATTGGGAGGCCATCATGGTGCACCGAGAAGAAGCTACACATGCCTCCCCACAGTGACTTAGTCCATAATACATTGTAGTCTACATTGCACAATAGAGAACCTACTGTGGATTTTATAAATTTTTTTATATAATGGCTTGAATGAAAGTTTAAAATGAAAAAGTCAAGTATCATGGTGCAATTGTGCTCTGAACAGAAACATTCATTTTGAACGCACCCCTATTTTATCAAAAGATTTTTGTTTTACCCTTTTCCATTACCTACAAAATTTATAAAATGAAGATTTCAACTAAAGTGTATCGCCATCACCTTAAAAAAATTCAATTTTTTATAATCACTTTTTTTAAAACTTATTAAGATAATAAAAATTGAATGGTTTATAAAGATTCAGAGCTCAGAGTGTAGGAGAACGTTTTAGATGGAAAAAAGTATTGTTTTGTAAGGAAAAATTGGGTACCAATGTTGCCTTGTGAGTTTAAATGTTACAAATATCTCTGTTCAGTCTCGAGAGACCCCTTGTGAGAGTGTTTGCACATGTAATCGTGAAGCAAGGATTGCACAATCACGAACCACACCTCCTAAATCAGCACTGTTTAATTCCAGTGGTAAGGTGAAATTCAGGATTCAGGACAACTGGAAACGATGTCTTGTGCCCTGGAGAAGTCACTCCAGCTATATCATTCCTATGGATAACAATATGGGAATTAGCAGTTGCGGTTTCTAAGTCAAGCTTCATTAGCATATAGCTTGACACCAGGGGCTACTTTCATCTGTGGGAGATGTTTTCCAAACTCACTGGACATCTATCGCCCACCTCAAACTGAGCAGCCCCAACCATTAGGGCGTTGTCCCACCACAGTGAGCCTTCCTCATTGGGTGCGTGAAGATAGTGACCCCCCCCCATGAAAACCAACTGCCCTACTTTTGCACCAGACAGAAAAATCAACAAAAACCAACACACCTCTCTATGGCTAAACTGGATTCAATGTTGAAATCCAATACCATTTGGTTCTCAAAAAACTGCAATCATCAACAATGAGTTCCATAGACTAAACATTGACATTGCCACTTTGTAGGAGATAAGGTTTGCTGACAGTGGTGGCCTCAAAGGAAAGCACTACACCTTCTTCTGGCAGGGGAAAACACCTGACCCAAACAGTATACATGGTGTTGGTTTTGCAGGGAAAAACATCCCACCAACTAACAGCACAGAAAGGTTAACTAAACTACAGCTTAACACCAACTATGATAGTGTATGTATTATGTGTATGTATTATGTGTATGTATTATGTGTATGTATTATGTGTATGTGTTATGTGTATGTATTATGTGTATGTATTATGTGTGCATACGCCCCTACCCTTGCAGCTGTACCAGATGCAAAAAACAACTTCTCCAACCAACTGAAATCACTGGTCAGAAGCATACCAAACGATGAACACCTAATCATTCTGGGTGACTTCAATGCCCGTGTAGGATCCTGCCATATTAACTGGCCTTTCTCCATCAGCCATTTTGGTGCAGGGAAGATGAATGAAAACGGCCAGCGCCTACTAGAGTTCTGCTCATACTATGGACTCTGCATAACTAACACATTCTTCAAAACAAAGCCAAAACATAGAGTCTCATGGCAACATCCAAGGTCTAAGCAATGGCACCAGCTAGACCTCATTATCACCAGATGTGCCTTCCTGAACTCCATCAGCATTATAAGAGCCTACCACAGTGCAGATTGCGACACAGACCACACTTTGGTATGTTGTAAGACCAAGCTAGAACCAAAAAGATACAACGAGCAAGACCAAAAGCAAAAGCAAAATTAAACAATGCTGAAATGAGAAAAGGGAGAAAGGTCACAGAGTTCAGCACACTGTTGAACGATGCCCTTGCTGATCCTCCTCAAGAGAAAGACATTAACAAGAGATGGACCTGGCTTTGCGACACCATCTATACTAGTCCTGTTAAAGCATTTGGAAAAAGCACTCGTACCATCAATGATTAGTTTGAAGCCAAAGCTAAGAAACTCCTCCCAGCCATCGAGGCTAAACAATCAGCCTTCATAGCATATAAGCAACACATATTTGCTAATTCTCTACAGGCCAAATGTGCAACCAGATCAAATGTTCACAAACGTGTCAGACTATGCACATATGACTACTGGCGCAGGCTCAGTGAGCAAACCCAATCAGTCTCAGACACTGGAAACATCAAAGACATGTACCAAGGCATAAAGAAAGCTCTTGGCCCAACCAAAGGCAAAACTGCCCTTTTAAAAACTCTGAACAGAGAGACAATCACAGATACTGGGAAGCAAATGGAATGCTGGGTGAAACACTACGCTGATTTGTATGGCTGACAGATCATAATCTCACCACATATGCAGGAGACCAAACTCTGTCCAACTATGTACAAGCTTGATGAGTGTTGGAGAGAGGGATCAATCCCCCCAAGACATGCAGAACTCCAAGATCATCATCTAATACAAAAATAAGGGTGATCGGAGTGATTGCAATAATTATAGGAGCATCTCACTCCGGAGGGTGGTGGGTAAAGTCTTTGCACATGTCCTACTTGGTCGCCTGGCACCACTGGCAGAAAGAGTATACCCAGAATCCCAGTGTGGCTTCAGGCCCAAGAGATCAACAGTGGACATGATCTTCTCAATCTGTCAACTGCAGGAAAAATACAGAAAACAATAGAAGCCACTATACATCACCTTCATCGACCTTATAAAAGCGGTCGATCTAGTGAGTCGAGGTGGACTGTTTCAACTCCTTCCTAAGATAGGTTGCCTACTTAAACTGCTAGCTCTTCTAAAATCCTTCCACACAAGCACACAAGCTACAATCCAGCATGATGGATATCTATCTTCATCTTTTGACATTAAAAGTTTTTTCAAGCAGGGTTGCATCCTTGCTCGCACACTATTTGGGATATTCTTCTTCCTTCTCTTCTTCTTTTGGCTCATCAACAGAAGGTGTCCACATGCACACTCGTGCAGATGGTGGGCTTTTTAACCTCTGTCGCCTGAAGACAAAACAAAAACCTCAAACCCCACAAACTGTGACATGCTGTTTGCAGATGATACCGCAATCACTGCTCACTCAGAGGAAGAACTGCAAGCTCTTGTCCATAGGTTTGCCCAAGCCTGCACAAATTTTGGACTCACATCAGTATCAAGAAAACTAATATCCTTGTTAAGGGTCAGTGAGATGCATCACCAATTATCACCATCAATGACAGCCATCTAGAAGTAGTTCAGAGCTTCCAGTACCTTATTTCCACCATTACAGCCAACACCTCACTGGACCTGGAACTAGGAAGATGCATTGGGAAAGCTGTCTCTACCCTTTCCCAACTTACAACTCGTGTTTGGGACAACTCTAAGCTTAGCATCAAGATCAAGGCTGCTGTATACAAAGCCTGCATTATTACGATAGATCCTTGGGATTAGCTGGAAGGACAGGGTCACCAACAACGTTATTCTCTTTTACTTCAATCTACCAACGATGTACACACTCCTGAAACAGCGCTGGCTCCACTGGGTGGGGCACGTCACCAGAATGAAAAATGGTAGATTGCCAAAGGCATACTCTTCGGTGAACTAACTTCAGGAAACAGAAAAATAGGTAGACCCCAGCTGCCTTACAAGAACATCTGTAAGCGTGATCTCAAAATGCTGGGCATTAACATGCAAAACTGGGAAGAACTTGCCCAAGACCATGACGTATGGCTCTGCACCATCAGGTCCAAACTGGAGCATGAGGAGAGAGGGTTTAGAAACAACCAAGAGCTTAGACACCAACGAAGGAGGCAAGAAATACCATCAAATGAGTCTATCTTTAACTGTGACAGATGCAGTCGCCGATGCCGCTCAAAGATAGGCTTAATCAGCCATCAAAGAAGCTGTAGACCAATTTAGTGTGCAATTAGATATGATCATCATCATCTTACTCTCCTTCTCTTATACCATTTGCTGATACTACTACTCATCCTGGCTCTATTCCCCTCTTTCCACCACTTCTCGTCTCATTTATCCTTTTCTTCACCATTTATAACATTCAATGTTTTTTTGTTTTTTTACACGGTCGGTACCACTTATCAAGGCCCGGAAGCCACTCAAGGATAAGGTTATTGCAATGTGAAAAAAAACAAGCAAAAGTATAAAAGTTTTGCTATTATATAGATCAGCGATCTCCAAACTACTGTCCGTGGGCCAGATTCAACCCACCAAAATCCAACTCATAAAACTCTTATGGAAAATAATGTGGTGGTTTTTCTTTTTGTTCCGAAAATGATTAAAAGAATGAGGTTTTGGAGAACCAGTTTCACCAAAAAGGAAACCTAATGAATAAAACGGTATAAAACGTGTCTAGGTTATTTAAAAAAAAGAAATTTTTTTTTGTCTGCATAGCTCTAAAAAGTCAGCAATATACCTTCCCCTTCCCGTTCGAAAATTTTGGAGACCCCTGCTATAGATTATATTAGGTAGGTGTTCATTTCAAGGGTCGATCTGACAACTTAATTTGTGATCATTGTTTCTATTATATTTGAAGTAATAAAGCAAATGGCAGTCTATGAAATGTAATGTTAACAAATAATGTGAAATAGAAGTTGGACAAATTAATATAATTCTTCTAAAAATTCAAAATAGGAACAATCTTCAGATGATAGGCATTCATAGATATATTTAAGAACTTCATTTTGATGATGATAGCTGTTCAAATCATGAAGAAATTAAAGTATCCTCACACTGGCCATTATAAATGATTGCCGTTCTGTATCACTAATCTACCTTTTTTATTTAATTTCCTTTATGAAGAAATTCTTTTTTTCTAGCAGGATACAATTATTGTTAAAATTGATTTGAAATATGAATACTAAATTAGCTTCTTTTTTTTTTCAATATGAGACTGCTTTTTACTGCCCAGCCAGTACAGAGTAACAGTGGGTTTTCCCTCTTTTCTTACTATTACTCTTCCACTTTCTCCTTCTCCTCCTTCGTTTACTACTACTACTACTACTACTACTACTGCATATTTATTTATCCTTCTTATTAGATAACAGTGCTAAGTAGCTATATGAAATATGATTCTAATACAAGTTCCTAATAAGGCACTAACTATCTATCTCCCAAGTCTAATAAGTAACTTCTTTCCAAAAACTGTGGGTTTTTAGAACTCTCTTCCTGGTAACTGTTTTCCTTCTACCTGTAATCTTGGTCTTTTCAAGACTGAAGACAACAAGCATCCCCTATCTTTGCAATAATCGTTCTTGCTATCTCCTTATATCATCTGGCTTCATACCTTATAAAAAAATAATGCTTAACATATTTCTATTTTATTCATTGTTAATTTTTAGTTTTCCATTCTCTTCTTCTTTTGATGTCAAATGTTGTCATGGTATTTCAGTTTCTCATCACTTCTTATATATAAACAAAAGAAATAAACAGATAAGAAATAAAAATAATCTATTATATAAATCTCACCTGTCTGTTTAAATGTATGTATGTATGTATGTATGTTGCCTTCACTACAGCTTACAGAGCCCTCTCCACCCACCATGCTATTTGATCCATGACTGGAACTTAGGTTGCTCATATATGCCGAAACTTACAGGACCTAAGCTCCTCTGGAGGTTTCTGTCAGGGATATCGCACCCTTAGCCTTTGGTTAAATAACCTTGGCCCACAAGGCAGTGGAGGTCCAATTATACGGCGCAGGACACTCGCCATTCATCAGAGCCCCGTTTGCGTGGCAGTGGTCACGACGTGCACGTGGGGTTGATTTGTCTGGGAGAAGCATAGAAAGATGCTAAGACATCTGTGTGCTTTTAGCACACGTCTACACCAGACCTTGACTCTGATATAAAACCTGTGATGACTGCTGCATCCAATGATGTTGACTTGCTCTTCTTTTTGGATCAACGTGGCAGTTGTTTAGAAAGTGGGATTGTCTCGGTGCAAAGTCTTTCCCCACTATAACAATCCTCATGTACAGGCATTGCTCGATATGAATTAGATACACTTTTTACCATCTCGTGTATCTTTATAGCAAAAAAGGCTGGCTGTAGCCTAAAACGGCAAAACATTCAATGAAGTTGGAAAATATGCTTATAAACGTAAATGGCAGTAAGGGAACAGGAATTTCCAGGGCCTGGCCCGGTAGGTGTTTCAGGGCTCCACAGTCTGGGCCCGGTCGTCATCATGCTACTGCGAGGAAATATATGACAATGACCATTGGCTGTTGGAATGTGCAGATGCTGTTTGACTTGCCATCAGCAATAACACGTCCAGAGCGTAGATCTGCTCTTATTGGCAATGTCTGAAAGCAAATTTGCTGCCATCATCATGTATGTATATATGTATGTATGTATGCATGTATGTATGTATGTATACCTAAAACTTTCGACAGAGGCAACACTGATATCATTTTGAAGCTCGACCCTTCGGACAACAAATATCAAAAAATTGGCCCAAAACATTAATTCCTTCATTCTCAACTGAGCAGTTTTCTACAGAGAGGGTCGATTTTTTTGCTAACATTTTTTTGCAAATCATTCAACCCTCGCATTCACAACATCGTTTAAAACAACAACGGTAGGCATATCGGTAAGACAGTTTTTTTTTTTTACCTCTTTTTCCTCTGGCGCGTTAGGGCTCGAACCTGCTTACTACTCCTAATTATTTTTTTTTTTGTGCTCAGCCAATACCATTTTTTTTTTTTAGCTCAACTAATACCCTTACACACACCTCCACTTTCTTCTCCGCCTTCACGTCACAGGTTCGAGCCTGCCTGCCTACTACAACTTTTTTTTTTTTTTTTTTTTGCTCAACACACATCTCTAAACACTCGGGCAACGCTGGGCAATGCTGGGCACCCAGGCTAGTTACTTATAAAATAGAGCAGAATTTATTTGCCCTCAAAAGTAATACGCCAAAATATGCACACATATGAAAGCTTCCTAATACGTGGAACTTATAAAACAATTGTAGAGATCACTGACTTGATTTGAAGAGTGCTGGCCTCTTCTGATGGAATCTCTTCCTGAACTCCCTTAAAACCTTAACATAGTATTCCTGATTGAATGTCTGTCCAGTGGGAACCCAGTGCATGTAGATCATGGCCGTGCTCTCAAAAAAAGGGATCATCATAAGTTTCTGGGTGGGTTTGTTCTGTCTGACCTTCTTGGGTCTAGGAGAGATAGAGAGAGAGAGAACCGTGTCTCTTGGATCATAGCAGTAGATTAAGTTTTCATCGCAGGTCACCAGAGCATCAAAAACTGCAGGATCTGAATTGATCAGCTCAACCATCTCTTTGCTGTCATGACAACGTCTTTCTTTTTGATTGTCTCTGAGCCCCTTTGGAACAAACCTCATGCAAATATTCCACATCTTCAGTTCCTTGCAAATAATTGTGTGTACAGTTCCTACACTGACATCAAACTACAGACACACGGTGGTCCTTATCCATTAAATTCTTTATTTGGCCAATCAACTCTGTTGTTCTAACTTTCTTACTCCTCCTACATCTCTTATCATCCTTCACAGACTCTCTACCTTCCTTAAATCGCTTATTCCATTAAAAAACTAATGCTCGATTCATACAAGATGGCCCAAAAGCAGTCTGAAGTATCCCATACGTTTCTGTGGCATTTTATCCAAGTTTAAAACAGAATTTTATTACATATCGTTCTTCTAAAGTGTTCTTACAACCAGATTGCATTTTTGAAATTCATCCTCTGTGATAATCAAGCTTTAGTAGGGTGTATTCCAATTCCTGCTGTAGTTGTTCATTTGAACGTGAAAATCATAAAAATTGATCAGTGATCTTATAAGATGTATAACAATAACAGACTGACTTTTCAAGAGTCTGCGAAATTTTAAATGCCAGTACAAAAACGTCTGGAAATTTACTGAATGCACCTCATATTACAAAATAAAATATCAGCATGAATGCTAACATCTCCTGTCTTCATATATGTCACACTCAGCTGTTCATTAGCAGATATAGATGCAGATAAAAAGGAGAGTTGGGGAACACATGGATATGGATAGGAGATGCATATAGAAAGGAGAGGAAAAAAAGGGGGAATAATTCACACATGTCCGTATATATATATAGGAGTGAGAAAAAGGGTGTTGCGTCAGATTATAGAGAAAAAGCAACAAGTTGATTGTAAGAGAAAAAGAGAAAAGGAAGGGGAGGCACAATAGCAATTATTTGTGTTAGGGAAATAATCTGTACAATGTATTTTTTTTTATTTACCCATTAATTTTAAATGCGTTTCCAGTCAATGGGATTTTAAAGAATGTAATGAAAAGCTATAAACATAAGTATATAAAATGAACAAACACATATCCAAGTTAATGGCTGAATCCTTAGAAAATGACTTCCAGTTTGTGGTTGAATGTGCGGCATAAATGGATGTTAACATTTAATGCTACTATGACAAAACTCTGCGGTATGTTTCTGGCTTTGGTAGAGGCCATCTTGGAGCGTCTTTGTGTATAGCTAAAGAACCACACTGGCATTTAATATGAATAAAGGTATAAAAATAATAAATATGTATAATAAATATGAACATTAATAAGAAAACATTTTTATATAAGTAATGAAAATATAAAAGTTATTTTTAATGTTAGTAAATGTTCATAGTAAAAATTGTTCATTGTGTGAATATGTGCACATTTGAGTATTCGGCAGCGTGGCATTGTGTATGTATGTGTATTACCTTTATTCTTGTAGCGCATATGATAAAGGCTCAAAATATGAGTAATGAGTTCTTTCACCTTTCCACCGGTCCCAAAGATGAGGTTTCGTTTGGTTGGCTAGTGGAGTCTGTTGCAGACCAGAGTATAAAATACCCTAACTCGCTACAAAATAATGAAACGAATAGAATGAAGTAAACAGTAACTGAATTGCGGGATGAAATAAACATGTCGTTTATTTTCTGTTGAAAATAAAAATGGTTTAGGTGTAACACGTGTTTATTCAGGCGTTTACGACTACATGCGTGGAAAAGAAAGAAATGAAGTCGAGGGCGAGAAATGGCAGTCCCGCATGTAGAAAGGAAAATAGCAAGTGAGTGTTTGCCTCAGCAAAACCGTGCGTTCATGATAGCAGTCGTCCACGCGAAAAAGTCTTCAAACCAAGAGCTATGGACGCCGAACTTGCCTGGTTGATGAAACCAGGCAAAAGGGAAAAAAGAGAAAGTTGAATAGTGTCGTGGACTTTTATATCGGGGTGAGTGTTCTGACTGCGCATGTCTGGAATTCCTTTCAGGGGAAGTGACGTTTCGCCTGTGCGCGTATGTGTGTGTACGTTAGCATGTGTGTGTGTGTGTGTGAGTGTATATACGTGAACGTGAATATATGTATGTGTCTGTGCGTATGTGCATACGTACATGTGGGTGTGTGTATGAGGATGTGTATATGCGTGTGTGTGTGTGTATGTGTGCGTGCATACATGTGGGTGTGTATATGTGAGGGAAAACATGTTCGAACAAGTCTGAATCTCTTGGCTGTTCGTTTTCTTGCTTTAAGGAATTTCCAACTTTGCATTGGCTTATTACTTTCACGTATAGGTGTTACTTTTTGGAGTTTGGAAACATTTCAATTGGCCAAAAATATGTTGCTTTAACACCTTCATATTACAAATTTTTAACCTTGTTGGGTGAGGAGAAAAATAAAATCCAACAAAGCGGAGAAAGAAAGAGTGGAAGCAATCATAGCCATTTGCATTTTAACGTTAAAAAGAATCACTTTGCGATTCAATCACTACAACTCCTTTACTTTAACAACTACAAGAAACCTTCTTAACCACCGACTGCCATGGCTAATAACACTCTACCTGAGAGTTTATCACTTAAACGCCTCGGCCTAACATTCACAGGTAATACGAGTTAGAACAAATACATAGAAGATATTGCCAAGTCTGTTGCAAAGAAGGTGTTATTCCGCTACTATTTTGTCCTTTAGTCCTTACATTCCATGGCTGATGTTTCTAAAAAAGGGGAAGAATTGCTGTTTTTTGGGTCGGAATCTATCCATCTCACAATTATTATTGGCTAGTTTTTTGTTTTTTTAACAAAGGAGTCACCACTTCTCAAGGTCTAGAGGCCATTCGAGGATAAGCGTTAATGAGTGTACGGTAGTCAATTGGAAAATTTTGTAGTAATCGTTAGTAGTGGAAATTTGGTAAATTGGATTACTTAAGGAGCCAGCTCATTAAGAATTTGTTCACGTTGGACTTGAAGACGACCATGTTGTAGTCGGTTGGAAAGCAGAAAAACGGAACAGAGTTCCACAGGCGTGCAGTTCTAAGAAAGAATCTTTGTTCATGGAATCTATGTTTAGGCACATATAAAGAGTGGGGAAATTATTGATAGTGGTTTCAGCTAGATGAGTGTTTTTTTATGAAAGCAAGGAGGGACAACAGATTCAAGCTCAGACAAGCACTTTCCATGAAAATAATGATAAAGTAGAGACAGGCTCGCAAAGTCTCTTCTGTGGGAAAGAGGTTGCAGGGAAGAGAAAAGGGCATCCCCCACTAGGCTACAAAGTCTATTTTGAACTCTGTCAAGGCAGGATAAGATCTTTTTAGCGGCTCCTGCCCAGATGTGGCAACAGTACTCCATCCTTGGATGTGCCTGGCTCTTATACAGCAGCCTTGGCAACGGATTTAATGCACGTGTTCCATCTCAAATCAGGAGTAAAGGTCAGACCCAGAAGCTTGTCAAAAACATGGAGCCTCCTCAAGACAAGAGTCATTCATTTCAATTGATGCCAGACGGGGTTCAGAGCGTTGATCATGTAAAGATAGTAGCTTGGTTTTAGATGCATTAAAAGTAACCAGCCACCTCTTTCCTCATTGCATGATGTGCTCAAGCTCAGAGGAGAGAGAATCAGAGAGAACTTGGTTGTTTACGGCCTTTGAAGTGTTGCTATAGATGGTAGTGTCATCAACATAAATGTCTACAAATGATCTTAGAATGCGGTTTGGGAGATCATTGATGTAGATCAGGAAGAGAGTTGGACCTAGGATGGACTCCTGAGGGACTCCCGCATTAATACTGTGAACTTCTGATTTCTGCCCATCAACCACTACTCTTAGAGAGAAATGATTTAACAACTGAAAAGACATTTCCAGCTATACTGTAGCTGGAGATCTTGTGGAGTAGACCTTTATACTATACCCTACCAAAGCCTTTGATATGTAAAGAGCAATTGCCCTAGAAAGAAAGCCTCCGTCTAAATATTTTCTTTCTTTTTTTTTTTCATTTTCACCCCAAACAATACACAGTGCCACTTTGATGCAGGAGGCTACTATCGGGGTCATGAGTTGCAGAGATACTATGTAGGGAGTTGAGCAGCAAGATGTCTGTTCACATTTCACTTGAATTTCTGCATGTCAGTACAGTTGGGAAAGCAGGGACCCGGAAGAGAGTTCCAAAGTCTAGCAGTTCTGAGGAAGAAACTATTAGAGTAGAAGGTTTTCTTACATCTAGGGATCTCTACTGTGTAGGGGTGAGACTTTGCTGTTTGTCAGTGGTATTTATGTTGAAGGGATACAAGTGCTTGTAGTTCGTCAGAGCATCATTAAGTATAGAGTTGTTTTTGGGGGTGGGGAGGTTGGATTACCACAGCAACCCATGTAATATGTGCATATATAATATAGGCACATATATGATATATTTTCACACATGTAAAATACACTTATGATTGTGACTTACAAGTTTTATTGATAGCTTAAAATCAATAAATAGCTATAATTTCATCATTAATATGTGTCGTGGAAAATTACGCTTTAAACGAAAATAAAGAAATAAAAACAATAAAAAGAATCGTTTTTATCATTGGAAAATATACAAAATTTTTCCGATTCCAATATCCACCCAAAATTCCCATCTTTTCGATTCTTGATTACAATATTTTATTATTTTTTTTAATCAATTTTCACCCCAAACAAGGCACAGTGCCACTTTGAAGTAGGGGGCTACTATCGGGGACATAAGTTGCAGGGGCATTATGAAGGGAGATGAGTAGTAAGATGTTTGTTCACATTACATTTGAACTTCTGCATGTCAGTATAGTTGGGATTAATCGTCTCAACCCTGCTATCTACTCTCTGAGAAATTCAAGTATAGACTCTATTTTTTTTTTCATAATGGCTGGTATGTTAGCAACAACTAAATAATTTTAACAATATTAAATGAAGCGTGAAAATCTCACCCAAGAGAATGGTCTAAATTGTAAAAATAGGTCAATATCTTTGGCTTTAAGTACTCTGTGTAACCCTACCACACCTCCGAAAAAATATAACTCCTGACAAACTACCGATATCTCCTAAAAGCTATTACAAAATAAAAAGATAACCTACATTTATTCATCCAAAAAGTCAATGGACCTTCTAAAAGCACTTAGTATATTATCAACTGACCTTTGGAAAATCAACCTTTCCTGTATCTATAATAACGAAATGTCATTGTTCGCTAGAAATCAATTGGATCTTTATGGCATTCCAGACCTCGTTTTTCATAAAAATATAGGGAATTAAATGTATTGAAATTTGTATTGTATCTACTGAACTACCATAACGTTTAAAAAGCCAATAATCACTAGAGTTACCCCTTGTTTCTGCCAGTACACAAATATTGATAATTAAACTCAAATCAAAGGAGAAAAATTCAGTAAAGGGAAGGTAACTCGTACAACTATGTTGATTGCTTCCCTTTATTCAACCTCTTATTTCTATGTATCCTTTTTGTTCTTGCTGTCATCCATTATGAAATAGAAAGTATGCGGATTGCATAGTTATCTGTTATTCTATTAAAGATTCCATTTAAAAATGTGCAGAAAATACGTAATGAGGTGAATGCCATGGCAGCCTATGCAGAAATAGTACTGCACACGCTTGATTGGATCAAAAACAAGGCCTGTACTCATTCACATATGTGCGTGTTGCCGGGGCATAAAAGACGGTGAATTTTCTTGTGTGAGCAGTATTTGTTTCAGAGTCGGACAGATTCCCACACATTGTTCGTGTCACAAGAAAGAGAAAAGGAAGAAGTGAGAGACAACCAAAAGTAAAAATTGAAACACAATCTATCTCAACATTGACTGATGGAAGATTTGACTTAAAACTCGCACTGGAATATGACGGAGCAGTCTATTGGAGAGAGGTCATCTGATTTGCAAACTCTTTGGATTTGACAGAGCCAACCAAGTAATCTCCTTGTAACTAGCTGGAGGGGCCTTTGACATCTACCAGCAACCATAAGATGCAGATAAGACCAAGTTAATACAGGTAAAAGATGCACTGCACAGCGCCTTTCGCTTGACCCATGCAAAGCATACAAGCAGTTTTCAAGACGCACCTTATACTCCGATGAGTTGATAAATGAGTTCTATGCTGCATTGAGGAAACTCTCCAGCCTGTTCAGAGGAGTCCCCAGCCAGACACTGAAATATGCATTCATAGCCAAACTGCCTGCTCATACCAGGAGTTGTTTTGTGCATCTGCTAACATTGACAGCATTCAAATGGAAAGTATGCACAGCCAAGCAAGGGTCGTCATGAACAATGAAAGCATGACTGCCACCACTGATCAAAAAAAATGCCTCTACTCAAGCCCAAAGAAACCTTGCTGCATTCTTTTAATCTTACCAATCCACATCGTCTGGCTAAGCACTGCCATTTTGAATGACAGGGACAGCTCTGTAAGCCAACCATCTGATGTTACAGATTCTAGAGGGAGAGCCACGTTGCATCAAAATGTCCAAAAGAGACAGGAGTGTCACTCTCGCTTGGGAAGAATAAACACCAACCTGCCAGTGATGCGTATGTATGCCAATGGAGTGAGGTGTGATGCATTGATTGACTGAGGGTGCACACAGTCTCTTGTAAGGAGTTCGGTTTGTGATCCACCTAATGGATGCAAGACAGTGGTGCTGACTATTAACAGAAAGAGAATGATCAGCAGGGGAACAACCAAGATTTATCTGCAGGCGGATAAGAGGATTCTCATAGTGATTGAGATGCTGGCCATAAATGGAGATGTATTGGGGTTCGATCTCCTGCTTGACGTCATCCACCTGTTGGGCAGTGTTCATATAAATGAGCACAGCAAGACTGATTTCCTGAATGGATTTTCGAGTGTCAATAGAACGACCCAACTAAGAAACATTGGACTGTAATCTGGAAGTGGTTGTGTTAGTGGCGGCTAAAGCAACTAATCACTCAGATGCCTGAATACACTATGCCTGAACACATTTAGAGGGAATACAATTGCGAATTGCACACTTAAATTCACAAAAGATGGTTAATACCATACCCAGAGAAAGAGCTCAGTCACCCTAAGAGATTAATTCTGCTAATGGTAATGGTTCAGCATACCAAAGAAAAAGTGTGACCTGTTATGGATTACTGCACGTGCTAATATGTGCTCACAAAAACTCGGAGACTGACATAAAATAGGATCTGACATGCTGAATTTGAGAAACGCTTCAGGTGTCTGTGCACTTTTCCTTATGGTCGTTCTAAACCGTGGTGGTAAAGGGGCAGAGATACTGCATGACTAGGATTGGATATGGGCTTAACGTAGCCCCATCCATGATACAGACGATTGTGGGCTGTTCTATCCAAGGATGTAACTGTTCAACAGGTTACGTCTGCATCCATAAACAATATATACATCAACAACATCATAGCACCTGCAGAGCGCGTGAAGCAGTATTTTCTTTGCTTTGGGCTAGAAAGTAAGGATCATGAGTTGCTTGAAGATGGTGGACAAGTACTTGGATTGAAACATGGCACTTTTCAATGCAAGCGTGTGAGTATAATTCTGGATGTCCCAGAGATTGTGACACATCATACCATTTTCTCCATGTGTTGGAAACTGATCAAGCATCTGCCAGTGTGTGAGTGGCTCCGAGCAGCAACAAACATTATAAAGTAGACACAAATGCTCTGGTGACAGGTGTGCTCCTAGAACGTGATGATGATGTGTTCAAGGAAGCATGTTGGCTATGATGCATGAATAATGCCTGACTCAATGCGACACTAAAGAACATCGATCTGGCGTTATAATGGAAGTGCAAAATCATACAGTTAAAAGCAGACTCGGTAAGCGTGTATCACTGGCTAGTGGAGATGCTCATCGGAAAGACCAGAGCACACACATAGGCCATCGGCAAAATGTTGTTCTAACAGCGATTGGAAATGATATAGTCGCTGGTACAAGAATATGAACTGTACATAGACGTTGCTCTGATCCTATCAAGACTGAACTTGGTGGATCCCATGACTCGGGTATCACAAAGGTGGCTCAAATGGAAGAAATCTGCAACTGAACCTGTACCTCTGATCTCTGCTACAATGAGTATAAGTAGTCAGATTATAGATGTACATAAGAGTAGTAGACATTGAGGTATCCAATGTACAGCATATATCATCTGGAAGTTTTGCCCAATGATTACCAAAGCTGATGTGAGGTCGGCTATTAGAGCACGTTAAGTGGGGCTGGATCAACCAGACGATTGATCCAGCCCTAGTTGACTGAACAAAAGGGGGGGGGGCTAGCAGTAAAAGCTAATTGGCAAAGGATGGGGATGGGTATAACTTACTGTAATGGCAAACACTCCTGATGGTCACCGATTGCAGTTCAGAACGTTTTACCATTTAGTGATTGTTGTCACAGCAGGACTCCAGAAACATCATTCAGCATCTTGAATCAATATTCTTTGAGTGTGGCTCACTGCTGGAACTGCTTATTGATGATAACACTATGTTTGTTAGTGGGGAATTCAAGGAGTTTTCCACCAGCTGGGGAGTGTGCCTGCAGTTTCGATATACCTATGTGCCAATAGGCAACGGCATTGTAGAATGGTGCCACTGCAGTATTAAGCAGATTGCAACCAGAAAGAGGCGCTCTGTTTAGGAAACAGTGTATTGGTACAACGTCGTGCCTAAAGATGGTACATCATTGTTGACTGCATTTGCCAACAGTATCTACAGATATGAGATTAGGATATCAACCCAGTGCCTACGTCACTGGTCTCTACAGAAAACCAGTAGCATCAGGGTAACCCAGTATGGATCAACCTGCTTCGTTATGGATGCATGTCTAAGTTTCCGAGAAGGAACAGTGTTCAGCTCACAATCTGTTATTATCGACGGCATCCCGCACCATGTTAAGGATATGCGACCCCCAGACAAATGTTATCCCATCTCCATCCATAGCCCTTGAGCCCCTGAAGGGGCATAGGCCATCTACAACTTTGTAGATGTTTTTGTAGCGAGGAGTTCTTTTTACAGGGTGAGGATGTGAAGGTACATAGAGTGCAAGCCTTCCCAAATGGTCACCCATCTGGTACTGGCCAGGCTCAACGTTGCTTAACTCCAGTGATCTGATGAGAACCAGTGTGTCAACGTGATTGTGCTGTACGTTATCCCATCTGGTGGAACAAATAACACTAGGTACATTACACTGCTTGACCAATAAACAACATGAAATTGGATAAACCTCAGAACCATCTGTGTGATGATGCACACATTGAAGATTACCAGCGCGACCTTGTATGTGCTGCGATCAGGGATTAGGAGGGAGTGAAGAGATGAATATCATAGTGGCCGACGCAGAAATGGCACTGTGCATGCACGACAGGATCAAGAACTCATCTGCATACATGTGTGCCTCCGGGGGCATAAAAAACGGTGAGTTTTCTTGTGTGGGGTGTATTTGTTTCAGAGTCAACAGATTCTCATGTATCGTTCATTTCAGAAGGAGAGGGGGACGAGATAGGAGACAACCAAAACAAAAAGCTCAAACACAAAATGTCAACAGATATTTTTTAGAAATGTCTTTGATCAGAATATGATAGTTGATTTGCCAATATTTGCATCAGCGTTGTTGTTTTTACACATCATGTGCATCTTGGAAAAAAATGTGATGAATTTGTAAAACGTTACGTTTGGCACATATCTAATATCTAATATTTAATATTTTATTCATAGAAATGTTATAATAAATATAAAAAAGAGTTTTTCTTTTATTATGAGTAGAGATGGGAGCTTTACGACCCCCCCCCAAAGAAAAACGTGATTTTTGTAGCAATGTTGTTATATCGAAGTATGGTAAATTGTAACAGAGACGTTATTATATGATTAAAGATGTATATCACATATATAAGATAAGAATTGTTTAACCTATGTCCAAGCGTTCAAAACCGTTTTTCCTCATTCTTATGCAAAGGGAGTTACAGATATTGCACATATAAAAATAGTTCCATGGTATTACAAAGTAATAACGGTAATAAGCGCCCACTATTAATGTGTGCACTCTGTAGAGAAACACTCGCTCTCGAATCTGGAACCCATCTGATACAAAAAATAATATGAAAATAAGAAGATGAATGCAAATTTAAGAACTAACAGGGTTCTAGGTGGCAGCATAAAAAGAGATTTTTTTTTTTCGTGGCAGTGATATTATCTTGTGCACGTGAGGTCGTTGTTAGTTGGGACAGACAGACAGAAAAAAATATGATGGCTGCTTGAGCGGAGAAGCGAGCGAGTCATGAAAGAGAAAAAGTCTTGAGCCGACGATTTATCAATTCTTTTATTAAACGCAGAAATTAAGCCAAAGACATTTTTAGCAATCAGTTCTGTTATCTCCCTTTATTAGAACTCTCCACTGACTTTACCCCAAAAATAGAAATTATGTTTCATCCTTTTTCTCGTCACAGACAGTGTTCAGTTTAGACTAATAAAAGCATCAAGTGAATCATGTGTTATCTCTTAATTCTAACTTCGGCCTTGTCTTCATATATTACAATATGAAAAATTCCCACCGTTTTTTTTTTGTTTTTGTTTTTTTAGTTTTTTTTCATAATAAATGAATGAATTCAAATTAGCAGAAGCAAATTATTTATTCGGATTATTCAATAACTTAAAAGAATCACGAATCAAAATCATAATAAAGATATACGCTGATAATAATCAATATTTTTATATTTATGCACAAATAAAACAACATTAAAAGCCTATTTACCTGATAAAGATACTACATCATAGTTAATGCTAATAGTATTGCAAAATAACCTGTATGACAAAGTCCAAGTGTACTGTCAACAGACATCCCGCTGCTCAACTCCCTACATAGTATCCCTGTAGATTTAGTCCCAAGTAGAAGCCCCTTACATTCAAGTGGTACTATGCCTTGTTTGAGATGAAATAACAGTAAGGTTGTCTTTGATTTAGAAATGCTATCTTGTGAAACAGACATTGAAGGCAAATTTCATGAAGGGGCATTGAAAGGGTATTGCGAGGGTCTGCTGCTTGATCTCACTGGCATCATTCATTATAAATAGTGGATATGTAATGATAGGATAACACCACTTGTCTCACTGGAAAGTGCAGCAGCAAACTTTATTGATGCTGTATGCAAATCTTTTGGCAATCTGACTCAATAACATTTCATTGCCAAATATCAGTTTGATGCTTTATAAACATTTAAAGAAAACGCTGGTAACACAAAAGCAATAATATTACTTGATTTTGCCGGAAATTATAGATTTCTTATTCAAGACACTATACAGTAAAATGGGGCGGGGCAGGAAACTATACATTCTTTTGTTAACACAGAAATTTTCCAACTTCAAGTATCAAGAGCATCATCATCATCATCATCATCATCATCATCATCATTATTAATAATAATAATAATAATAATAATAATAATAATAATAATAATAATAATAAAAGACATGAAAGAAGAGTTACAACAAATAGAAGAACAGTGAATGAAATCAGCAAGGAAACCCTAAAGAAAACCATAGGAAAAATGGCAAGCTGGAGAGCACCAGGGCATGACGGGATACATGCATGCTGGTTCAAAAAATTCACAACCTTACATGAAAGACTAGCCCAAACCTGAGAAGATGTATACAGGAAGCAAGTGTGCCAGATTGGATGACAAAAGTAGAACCACACTGCTACAATAGGACACAGAGAAAGAAACCGTCCCCAGCAACTATAGGCTGATCACGTGCTTACCCACTAAGTGGAAAATACTGACACCACAAATCTATAGGGAACAAATCTACCAGTCCTTGAATAATCATGGACTCCTCCCCGAGGAACAAAAAGGATACCAACAAGGAAAAAGAGGAACACATGATCTGCTATATATAGATCAAAAGATCCTAAAAGAGGTAAAAAGAAGAAAGAATTTAGCCATGGCATGGATCAATGTACTACACCCAAATGACAATATTGACAGACTCTGCATGAAAAGGAAAGACGGCAGGAAAGGACTGGTCTGTATAGAAGACTGTGTGAACGACACAAAAAAAAAAGAACTCGAAAAATACATAATGCAAAATACTGAAAGGATAATTATGGCAGCGAGAGACACTGAAGAAATCAACCAAACAGAAAACAGAGAGACAAATGACAAAAATGAGCAAAGAAAAATGGAAAGAGAAACAACTACATGGAAGATTCATAAGAATTACAAAAGAAACACTTGGACATGGATGCGAAAAGGACATGTAAACTGAGAAACTAAATCTCTAATTACTGCAGCACAGGATAACTCGATAAGAACCAACCATAGCAAAGCAAAGATCGATAAAACACAAGAAAACAGCAAATGCAGACTCTGTGGACAAAGAGACGAAACGATGAACCATATAGTAAGTGAATGGCCCAAAAGGAATACAAAAACAGGCACGACCAAGTGGGGGGGGGTAGTACATTAGGAATTATGCAAACAACTGCATTTTGAAACAGACAAATGGTGCAAGCATAAGTCTACAACAGTACTTGAAAATGAGAACCACAAAATCCTATGGGACATGGGCATACAGGCAGATAAACTCATCGAAGCGAGAAGACCGGATGTCATAATAATTAACAAGAAAGAAAAATCCTGTCAAATCATAGATTTTGCTATCCCAACTGACCACAGGTTGAGTATGAAAGAAAAGGAGAAACAGAGTAAATACACAGAGCTAGCCAGAGAGTTAAAAGGAATTTGGATGATGAAGAAAATCAAAATAATACCGATAATAGTAGGACTACTAGGAATGATTCCGAAAAACTTTGAACAAAAATGGGAGAAATTGGAATCAGAGGAATGGCTGCAAAGATACAACGACTGATGATAATGAAAACGGCTGAAGTATTAAGGAAAACCCTTGAATGAGGAGATAATACACAGGAACCACATCTGTGAGCCAGACAAACTGCTGCAGAGGCAAAACATGAAGGAGCGTGACAGGGTACAAAGAACACTAAAACTGCATATCTACAAGTTCTACATCCCCATTACCCATCCCTCCCATTGTCCCATTACCCCCCCTCCCCCAAATAAGTGTGATAGCAAATAGTCGAGAAGGGTCAGGGAGGATTGAAAGACTAAGGAGAGGGTGCTGACCAGACCATCGCTGGACAAATGCGAAGAGAACTGGGACTTTGGGAAGGCTTAGTGTCACTCAAATTCCAGTGTAGACCAATGGCCGCCGCCAGTGAGAAATCAATGGTGAGAGGCTGTTGCGATCACACAGATGCAAATGCTATTATGTGGAGGTGGAGAGTGCTGGACGCCTAGGGAGACTTGCTGTCACTCAGGGAACACCACAGGTTTTCAATCAGAGATCTTTGATGACCTGTATGAAAGCTTCATGTGAGCCATAATAATAATAATAATAATAATAATAATAATAATAATAATAATATGTGTGTTATCTCAGATTGCTTGAAACATGATTCTGTACCAGTTAAATAATTTATGAATCAAACGTTAAATTCACTAAAAGTGACATAGGAGAATGGGAAGTGTGGCCATTTTGTATTAAGATGACGTCTTTTGGTATGGCCAAGAATCACACAACATTTGATATAAATCTCTACTCATCTATAAAAGGCTCTTTGTGTGTGTGTCTGCGTGTGTGAGTTCATTCCCTATGGACTCTGAAATGGCTGGGCCGATTTTTTTAAAACTTCACACAAGTGTACTTTATGTGTTTAGGTTTTGTATCAGAACACCTCTGATAAGTATCGAAAATCGATTATCAAAAATATCCTATTAAGAAAGGAACAGTCCAATTTTAACCAGCCTAACATTAAAAGTGCATTTGAGAAGTTTTATCACTGCACAAGCAAAAGGGTCCAGTACATAAAATCAACAGTAGGTTCTTTGATAAGACAAGGCCGTGTTAGAAATGAATTTTTTTGTTTGCAACACAATTGAACCATGATACTTTACTCTTGTATTTTAAACAGTAAGCTCTCTACAGTGCAATGTAGACTACAATGTATTGTGGACCATTTTACAGAGACATGTGAAGCTTCCTTTCAGTGCACTGCAGTGAATCCCTGATTAGAGCAGACAATCAATCAGTTTGATTCAAAAATGGATGATTTCATCGATTTCGATGACAAAAGTATTGGAAGTCTGGAAACATTTGTGTATCCTCATTCAATCCTGGGCAACAATGGGTCTCCCTGTTTGTTCTTTATAAATATTATGCTCTAGTGAAGGAAGAAAATGAAGGATAAATATAGAGCATATATACAAAAATGAAAATAAATGAAATATTATGAGAATAGAAGAGTCACCAGTTAGCAAATGTTAACTGAAAACATAAACAGATTTTTTATAAACAAAGAAATTGTGAAAGCGAAATTTTCTAACAGAAATTTTTATACAAGAGATAAGAATATAAAAATCTCTTTCAATAAATATTAATTCAAGCAAATACGTGTTTTTTGCGAAGTAGTAGTAGTCACAAGTCAAAATGTTCATAGTGTGAATAATCTGCGCATGTAAGTAATATTGTAATAGAGCGCATGTGAAGATATCAGCAGCAGTTGAAGGATGGCTGGCAAAGATATTAGTAGCAGCAGCAGCCGTTTTGAGCACATATGCAAATTGGCAAGTATGCACAGGCTTGCATCAGAAGAAAAAGAAAAAAAGGAAAAAAATGCACCACATGGTGAGAAACAGAAACAAAAATGCAAGCCGGAGAAAATGGATGTATGACCCAATAGTGATGGCGAGAAACTTTGAAGCTAGTGTTGAGATGGCAGGGTTTTGTTAATCTTGTGGCCGATGAAATAAACAGTTAGAAAAAACAAAAAGCAAGTATTGTTTGGAAAGTAATGGTAATAAATGCCTTTTGCTAAAACAGAAAGAAAAGCAGAATTGGATTTATTTATTTTGTTTGGTTGTTCCTTTTCAACGGTGCCAGATGGCGTGGGGGATCCAAGAGAGGTTTGAACTGTAATGAACATGATTTGAGCATAACAGCCACATTACAATATATGTATGTGAGTATTTGTAGGTAATGTGACATTGTGTATGTGTGTGCATTGGTTTACTTTTTTAAAAAAATTTTTTACATGGAGGTCACCACTTATCAAGGCCCTGAGGCCACTCAGGGATAAGGGTTATTGTGTGTACAGTGATCAATGAGAAAGTATTGTAGTAATCATTAGTATTGGAGATTTGATAGAGTGTCTTACTTAAGAGTGTGGTTTGTCAGGAATTTGTTTATGTTGGACTTGAAGACATCCAAGTTGTAGTCAGGTGGGAAACAGGCAAACAGAAGAGAGTTCCACAGTCGTGCACTTCTAAGAAAGAAGCTCTGCTCATGGAATCTACATTTGGATTTAGGCACAGATAAAGAGTGGAGAAAATTATTGACAGTAGTTTCAGCCAGACGGGTGTTTATCATGAAAGATTGGCGAGGGGGGATCAGAGATTGGAGCTCAGACGGGCACTTGCCATGGAAATAACGATAAAACAAAGACAGGTTCGCAACGTGGGAGAGAAGCTGCAGGGAGAGAAAAGGGCATCCCCCACTAAGCTACAAAGTCTATTTTGTACTCTGTCAAGGCAGGATAGGTGTTTTTAGCAGCTCCTGCCCAGATGTGGCAGCAGTACTCCATCCTTGGACGTACTTGGCTTTTATACAGATAGAGAATTGCATTAGTAGTGAGATATCTTCTGAAGCGGTAGAAGGATCCCACCATTTTCCCAGCGTCCTTGGCAACAGACCTGATGTGCGTGTTCCATTTCAGATCAGGAGTAAAGGTCAAACCCAAAACCTTGTCAAAACATGGAGCCTCCCGAAGACGAGAGCCATCCATTTCAATTGATGCCAAATGGGGATCAGAGCGTTGATGATCTAAAGATAGAAACTTGGTTTTGGATGCATTAAAAGTAACCAGGCACCTCTTCCTACACTGTACCACGCACTCAAGATCAGAAGAGAGAGAACTAGAGAGAACCTTGTCATTTACAGCTTTTGATGTGTTGCCGTAGATGGTCATGTCATCAGCATAGATGTCAACGAATGATTTAAGTATGTGTTTTGGGAGATCATTGATGTAGATGAGGAAGAGAGTTGGACCCAGGATGGACCCCTGAGGGACTCCTCTGATTTCTGCCCATCAACCACTACTCTTATGAACCTATCAGAGAGAAATGATTTGATAATTGAGAAAACATTACCAGTGATACTCACTGTAGCTGGAAATCTTGTAAAGTAGCCTTTAAGCCATACCTTATCGAAGGCGTTCGATATGTCAAGAGCAATTGTCCTGGAAAGAAAGCCTTTGTCAAGAGATTCACTAATCCTATGAGATATAACTGTTAGCACATCTGCTGTAGATCTTGCAGAGCGGAAACCATATTGCGTGTCACTAAGAAGGTTATTTCTGCTGAGGTGGTTGACTACTTCTTTATTTAATATGGATTCCAACAACTTACTCATGACACACAGGAGACTTATTGGTCTGTACTGAGAGGGAGATGACTTATCACCTGAATTCTTAAATACAGGCCATACTGATGAGGTTTTCCAGGGAGTTGGAAAGCATTTCTCCTTAAGGCAACACTTAAACAGTTTTGTAAGTATGGGGGCAAGTCCTGGTTGGAGCTTTTTCAACACTATAACTGGAATGCCATCAGGGCCAGTTGCTTTACTGGAATCAAGGTTCTTGACTGGCTTGGCGACCTCACACACAGATATTTGTATGTTGCATAGCGTGTTGTCTGTTATAAGAGGAAATATGGGGAGTTGATGGCCTTCGTCGTATAGGGTAGAATTAGCTGCAAAGTTCTTGGGAAATAGTTTGACTTTGTCTGATGCTGACGAGATGACCTCAGGTCCATTGATGATGGTTGGGATAGAGCACACGCTTCTGTTCAGGATCTTGTTTGTTATTTGCCAAAACTGGTGGGAAACAAGCCGCTGATCAGCTACTTTGGATTTAACGGACTGAGCATATAGCTCTCTTGCATTTTTTATTACTTTCTCTCGTTTAAATATAGGAAAAAGTATTGATTAATAATAGTATATTTGACAAAAAAGATTTAGGAAAAAAAGATAAATAAAAAGAAAACGAGACAAATATTCAGGATTAAAATCAAAGCTGGAATAATACTTTGTTCTTGTTTGTGTGTGAATAATACTTTGTTCTTGTTTGTGTGTGAATAAATGTGTGCAAGTTGATGAAGGCTTGTATGTGAGTTATTGAGTCCTTTTATCTTGCATCTTACCTTCCCCATAAATCGTGGGTCTCTTTCATGCAGCCAGTTAGAGAAGTCGCTGGAGAAAACTGATGTTGTCTTATTGGCGTTTCTAAGTTTTCACTGTCTTAATATTTTGACATAGATGTGTTATGTATGGGGTTTGAAGCGATTTTCATTAGTTGAAAATACTTTGAATGAACACGTTCATGTGAAAACTTACTTGCTTTTAGAAATGATGAAGTAAGCGAATCTGAACAAAACAGAGTAAGAAAGAAAGTAGCAATTAGAACTATTTACTATTTAGCATTCATTTGAACCATTTGATGACTAAGCTGCTAGAAAAGAAAGTAATTTACTTTAATGGTATTGCTGTAGGCAAATATACAAACGTTGCCAACCTTTACAACTATTGGGTGCATAGGGAAATAATATTATTCTCAATCCCCAAGAGCCCATTATTAGCATTAGTATATCTGTGATATAATAATATCGAATTCACGGAGAGAAAGGTAAATGTAAAACAGTCAGCTACAGAAATATGAGGGTTGTTCTAAAAGTAAAGCCTCCTATTTTTTTTACTAAAAAGAAGACAGGAAGTGATACATTAAAACCAGCAACCTTTTCTTCTCCATAATTTATTTTTCTACATAGTCACCACCATTCTCAATGTACTTTTTCTGGAAATTCAATGATGCATCTTTGCTTTTGACGCACATCTATGACAGAGGGTTGCTTTCTCAGAGTCTCACACCGTCAATATCTGCAACAGAGAGATGAAACTTTCAGGTCATGAATGCATAACTTCAGTCATCATAACAATTAAATTTGCAATCCTTTTTGAGCCATTCACGCAGAATAAAAGATAGGAGGTATTACTGTTGAAGCGCCCCCCACGTATATAAAAAGCTACAATGATGTGAATTCAATAATGATATAACATAACTATCCCACATATAGATTAAATGAACATGATATCACAAACACAAGTCAGACATGAAGAGGGTGCATTGCATAAAAATTTACTTGCTATATAAAACATATGTAAGCACAGATTTCTGCTAAAAAGCTAATATATATACTATATATATTAATTATTTTAATACCTATAGACAATAGTGCTTGATGCTTTTGCTATCATCAGTTTGAGAAGTGATGATTACTTCTGATCAAGGGATTAAAATCCAGCCACAAAGTCACGTTTAACTCCATTAGCAAGGAACCTTATCCCTAGACCGGCATCAACCATTAAGGGAAATTAATATTTATAAAGCCAAATACAGGCAAAACGTTATTAAGACAGTCTACAGTCAGTGAGCGACCAGAAATCATGATCTCACACAAAGCCAACCGACCACACTTACTTCCCAGACAGTGCTCAACTTAAAAACTTATTTCTTATAATAATTTTTATCCCTACAGACACTAGTATTTCATGCTTTCGCAATCATTAGTGAAGGAAGTAACGATTGCTGCTGGTCAAGGGATTTGAACCCAGCTACAAAGCCACCTTTGACTCCATTAGCAAGGAACCTTATCTCTCTCTCTCTCTCTCTCTCTCTCTCTCTCTCTCTCTCTCTATATATATATATATATATATATATATATATATATATATATATATATATATATTTTTTTTTTTTATTATAATAATTATTACTACAGACACTAATGTTTCATCCTTTCGGGAATCATCAGTGTAGATTCGAACCCGGCAATGAAGCCATCTCTGGCTGCATTAGCAAGGACCAAATTCATTTGCCCACCGTTAACCATGAGAAATGCAGTTTAAATTTAAACATTTATTTTTAAATGTTTTTAACGCCTGTCAGAATGATCTAATCATTATATGATGATCTATGCATACAAGCTAAATTGACCAACTTTATTTCAAACGAGTTTCTTAAAGGGGCTGATATAATTATTTACTATAATAATTATTAAATAACTATAGACACTAGTGTTTCATCCTTTTGGGAATCAACAGTGCAGGGTTTCATGGTTAACATCGGTCGATAGATTCAAGTCCGACAATGAAACCATTATATATATATATATATAAAAGTTGAGAATTCAAATTCAAAGCTGAACGATATGTATATAGCAGCAAGAAGGATGCTGATAGAATAGATAGAGAAAAGATAGAATAAAAGATGACATATGTAGGAGAGTAGGGAAATGCAAAAATGCATCTAATGTACAGTATAATAATAAAAAAAAATAGATATATATATAAGACAAAAGTAGTTCAAACTTTAGAAGGTTAGCAAAATAAAATTTCTGAAGAGTATCTGGTGAGTTGAAAAATAGTCCAGAGGATATTGAGCCAATGGTAAAAAGTCCACGGTGAAAATCCAGAACTGGGATATTATTAATAGAATTTTGCAGATGAACCATCCAACTATTAGACTTGGGTGCATATGCAAGTTTATAAAGTAGTGTATATAAAAAAAATCAAGTATATGAATCTTTAGTTGACTCAAAAATAGATTATCTGAGAATCTGAGTTGCAGATCCAATCATAAAGAACTGAAATGAATTTTTGCCGCATTTATAATCCCTCTTGGAAGTCTATTCCAAGGTTGATGGATCTTGATTGAAAGAGCATCCCTCTTTCGGTTGAATCGAAATAGGGGTGGAATAATTTCTTGTAGTGTTTGTCTAGACCTCTTTCTGATGCAGATCTCCCTCTCAGTACAGGCTAAAGTCTCCTGTGTGTCAGAGTAAGTTGTTAGAATCTGTGTTAAATAGAGAAGTAATCAATTATCTCAGTAAAAACAACCTTATTAGTGACACACAATATGGTTTCCATTCTGCTAGCTCTACAGCAGATGTGCTTATAGTTATATCTCATAGGATTAGTGAATCTCTCGATGGAGGCAACCTTTCTAGGGCAATTGCTCTTGACATATCAAAGGCCACTGATAGAGTATGGCATAAAGGTTTACTTCACAAGAGCTCCAGCTATGGTATACCTGGAAATGTCTTCTCAATTATTAAATCATTTCTCTCTGATAGGTTCATAAGAGTAGTGATTGATGGGCAAAAATCGGAAGTTCACAGTATTAATGCTGGCGTCCCTCAGGGGTCCATCCTGGGCCCAACTCTCTTCCTCATCTACATTAATGATCTTCCAAATCACATCCTTACATCATTTGTAGACATTTATGTTGATGACCACCATCTATGGTAGCACATCTAAGACCGTAAACGACCAAGTTCTCTCCGATTCTCTCTCCTCTGATCTTGAGCATGTGGTACAATGGGGAAAGTAGTGGCTGGTTACTTTTAATGCATCTAAAACCAAGCTTTTATCTTTCTATCATCAACGCTCTGATCCTCGTCTGGCATCAATTGAAATGGATGGCTCTCGTATTGGGGAGATTCCATGTTTTGACAAGCTTCTGGGTTGATCTTTACTCCTGATCTGAAATGGAACACATGCATCAAATCCGTTGCCAAGGCCGCTGGAAAAATGGTGGGATCATTCTATTGATCCAGTAGATATCTCACTTTATTCTTTATCTACATAAGAGCCAGATACGTCCAAGGATGAGTACTGTTGCCACATCTGGGCAGGAGCTGCTAAAAAGGATTTATCCTGCCTTGATAGAGTTCAAAATAGACTTTGTAGCCTCGTAGATGTCCTTTTCTCTTCCCTGCAACCTCTTCCTCACAGAAGAGACTTTGCGAGCCTGTCTCTACTTTATCGTTATTTTCATGGCAGGTGCTCGACTGAGCTTCAATCTATAGCTCCCCCCTCGCCAAACTTTCACAAGAAACCCTCGTCTAGCTGAAAGCACTATCAATAATTCCCCCCACTCTTTACATGTGCATAAACCTAAACGTAGATTCCATGAACAAAGCTTCTTTCTTAGAACTGCACGCTTATGGAACTGTCTTCCATTTTCCTGCTTTCCAGCTGATTACAATATGGTTGTCTTCAAGTCCAATGTACAAGTTTTTGATGAGCCGTTCTACTTAAGTTAAAAAATTTACCGAATTTCCATTACTATCGATTACTATATTGTCCAATTGACTACTGTACACTCTTTAACCCTTATCCTCGAGTGGCCTCTGGACCTTGATATGTGGTGATGCCTATGTCGGCTTTCATAAGGTAGATTCCATAAACATTGCACTATTTGATTAGCTGGTTTTTGAACTCTCACTGAATGCCACTTATTAGATATGGAGCCTGAACACCATACTGTAACAGTGGTCTGACAAGTGAGACATGAATTGGCAAAAATATTTCAAGAGTAAATATATATGAGAAATAGTGTACTCCTTCCTTTGTTTGCAGTCTGAATACAATATTTAGATGGCTTGAAGGATGAGTCGACCAGAAGGCCAAGATCTCTGTGAAATGTTGTAATCTTGACACCGGATTCTCTATAATTATAGTATGTAGAATCAAAATGTTCTGTCTGATCTCTGAATGCTTGGGGAAATTTGTTGAATGTTCGAGAGAGTCACAGGATTTCTTTTTCTTAAGTAGATCAATTGAAGATAAGAATTGTTATCAGTGGAGAAATCAGTATATGCTCCAGTAATGACTGTTGGTTGGATTTTGTCAGGTGATACTGTATCCAGTGGTGTTGAAAAACTAATACTCTTGTTCAAAGAGGCATTAGTGATGAATATTGTTATTACTTATCGACTCTTGATTGGACAAAAGCTCCAATGAAATGTTATTCTTTTCAGTCAATTAAAAAAGCGAGAATATTCACTGAAGATTACTATAAAATCCCAAACACAGTTTTTTTCTGTCGCTTTGTTTTTCTTATTCTTTCAAACAACATACATCAATCACAATAAAGTTTGCTTTCCCACGAAAACAATCACACAAACAATAAGAGACTTTCACAGTCTACCTGACACACAGTTAACCAAACACTCTCACACACTAGTTTGTATATACATTCTTTCACTAACAAAACAGGCACGCTAATATGTTAGCTGAGCGTAAATTTCTTATGGCAAGTGTTGCAAAATCTCTAATCCACCTCTCCTGAATCCACATTGTTAAATACCAGTGGCAAGTGGGGCTTCAGGACGATTGAGAACAATGCCGAGATAAGCAGAGAGCACATACAGCGCCTAGAATTTCCAAATGATCACCCATCTGGTACTAATCAATCTAAACGTTGCTTAACTTTGGTGATCTGATCAGAATCGGTGTGTCGACATGATTATGCCGTATATGGCACGCTAATATACATACACATCTTCATGCACACTTCATTTCCACACACGTAAACGCACACAGTACCAGCCAAAACAAACACGTTTTTACATACACTTTTTCACTAACAAAAAAGGCACACATCTTCATGCATATTCTATTTACACACATGTAAACGTAGACGGCGCCAGCCGAAACAAACACATGTACTCAATTTCCTCTTATACAAAAAAAAAAAAACAACTCCTTTTTCACCAGACTATTCTTATCCGTTTCTGAACTTTCATATTCTACAAACTCTTTATATTTTGGTTGTCATGGGTTGCGAATAAAAGTCTGTTTTTTTTATGGATAGACTTTGTCATTCTTTTATTTGATAAAGTTTTATCTGCTGCAAAATCATCATCTGAATTTGTTTTAAAAGATATTTTTCCTAACCTAAAATGGCAACATTCAAATGAGGAATAATTAGTTATTCTACTTTCGAAAGGTAAAATCGAAGAATAGAACGTGCAATGGCATGAGAATAAAGGCTTATGTGATATATTTTATGGCTTGCATATAAAAGTTGATGTACCATGTTTTATGGGATTTTCAATAAAGTTTTATGACAGTCAATATGAAAGGAACCTAGAATATAGAAAGTTTTAATGTATTTTGTTATTTATTGTTGAAAAAAAAAACACTAGAAACATTTTCAATTTGTGAAAAAAAGAAAAGTTTTAAAAACAAATTAGAAAAAAATTCTTTATATAATTTTTGAAGCAACAGAATTATCAAAAGCCAAATTCCTTTTGATTCGTTAGAATCATTGACTAATTTGTAACCTATCTGCAAAGCCTGGGAGGGTGAACCTCGTAGAACGGCATAGGATCAAGAACATGTCTTAGTCAAGTGTGAAAAAAGCCACCTCATCAATGGGCTAGACTCTAGATATTTTCTTTGTGGGGTAAGGGAAAATCCCCAGATATATCTAACATTCATTTATATAGTCACATGACTAGATTAACTCATCAATTATCTACTGTTTGTTCGTGGGATCAGGTCCTGTCCACAAAAGTAACAAAACTATTTTAGGTGAACATATTCTGAATAACCCAATATTTAACGTAATAAACAATCCTCCAAATTTTTATTAAATTTGGTCTTGAAAACAAATATAAAAAAAAAAGAAATTCTGTTCATTCGCTTTTTCTCGTGAATATTTGAAGACTAGAATTTTGTTATGAAAGTGTAGAACATATATATATATATATATATATATATATATATATATATATATATATATATATATATATATGCAAAATGATTGACAATACTTCCTGTTAAGCTTGCTGCATGATTTCAAATGTAATCTGCTAAAACTCTGAAAATGTAAGATGTTTGCTTAATCCACAAAAGACGGACATTTCTCCATTCCAAATATCCTAAAAGCAAAAAAGATTAAAAGTATTTCTGCAGTACTTTCCTTCTTCTCCCCTCTTTTCCCGTTCTTCTCCTCCTCCTCCTCGACCTACTTCTTCTGCAGTAACCTCCTCTTCATCCCCATCTCTTTCTCCTCCTCCTCCTCCTCCTCCTCCTCCTCCTCCTCATCATCATCATCATCATCATCATCATCATCATTGTACACATTACCATCACCATATTCTAGTAAATGATTTTTTTTACACCAAGGAGAGTGAGAAACTCTTTTTGATTCTGGGTGACAGAGATAAAATAAACATCTTGGAACATTATCAACGAACTTCAAATGTTGATACTGCGACTTTGGCACTTTATCAAACACTGTTCATATTTTGATCTTCCATTTTCAAACTTAGACCAGTCAGTGGCCTTTATGTTGTCCTCTTATTTGGCCATTAGAATGAAAACAATAATCCCTACTTGTACATACAATCGAAGATCGCCTCAGCATGATATTGCATAAATCATTGATGCACAGTGAAAATCTATTGTAATTGTTTTCTGACTGGCTAAAACTTGCATCAGATGGCTTTCTTTTAAAACACTGAAACTTATTTCAACTATTATTTGATTAATATACTAGCTGTACCGACTCGGTTCTGCCCAGAAATATTTTACTTTCTTTGTAGTTATGTTGTTTGTTTGGAAAAAATTCTTCAGCTGATTTTTTTTTATGAGTTGTTTGTTGAATTTACACCATTCAACAAAACACGTGTAGGACACACCATATTAACAATAAAACACCATGGGTGTTAAGTAAATATATCTTTGGCTTTATGATGTTTACTAGCGATATATATATATATATATATATATATATATATATATATATATATATATATATATATATATATATATAAATTAAACGAAAATTTAATTGTTACGATATCATTTTGTCATTAAATTATTTAGTGAACCCAGGTAACGTTGGTTGAAAATCTATATGCAAACATCTTGGAGGCAGTGGCGTAGCTAAGGGGTGGGGATGGGCGAATTGCCCCAGGCGGCACGTGCCAGGGGACAGCATTTTGAGAGGGTAAAAATAGAAAATAGAAAAAAATAACTAAAATCTAACAAAAAATCTAAAATTTTATACCAAAGAATCGGAACTTTTGGAGGTATCGGAATCGGAAAAATATGTCCTTATTTTCCGATTCCAAAATCGATTCTTTGAAATTTTTAACTTAATTTTTCATTACGTGTACTAATGATAAATAATTTTTTTTAAATTATCACTAAAACTAAAATGATAATAACATCAAAATATGATGTTAATTTATTTTACTTGTAAAACAAAATAATAATAATAATAATAATAATAATAATAATAATAATAATAATAATAATAATGATAATGATAATAATAATAATAAATTGCTTAAATTCTCTAGGTAACAACCTTTCAAAGAAAGAAGTTGATTTACATGTTCTGAAAAAATGCTGAAAAATTAAACACAACATTTTCGTCAAGAAAAATACTTTCAAACATCACTGATAATTAAATGATGCAACGGAAAATTTGACACTGGAAAATTAGCAACAGAAAATTACATAATTTTGGAATTGTAGAAACATTAAGCAACTACGGAATAAAAATCGACTGAAAACAAATTTTATAATCGTCCTGTCGGGGAATATAATTTAAAATAGGAACTAAGTCCTACACTTCAAATACTATTTCAGTGGCTTTCTTTTCAATAGTTTAAATACTGCCAAATTCCTTTCAAGTTATCGCTGATATATTTATGAATAAACCGAAATGTATTATGAATTAAATCTGGTAATAGGATTTTAATTCATTACTTTTTTAAAAATAATATAATAATTGTAAAAAATAATACAAGAAAAATCTCCTTAGAACGCGTACCTAACTTAGAAAAATCGACTTACTTGCTTTCAAACAAAGGTACGTATTTAAAAATATGTATATTTCTGTGAGAGGCAGTTGAATCCTATTTAAAACTATATCCTCTCAAAGAATGGTTTTAAAATCTATCTTGAATTGACATTTATTCCATAGATGTTTAATTTTCATACCTTGCCAAAATTAGCTCTTCGGCGTCTAATATTCCTGAATTAAATTAAATAAAAATAAAAATATAAAAAGTGATTTTTAATGTTTTTGATTCATTTGGAATTTTATCTGTTTTAGATAAATTATTACATGGTGGGGTTTGTCCGGCGTCCTTTTGTCCGGTGTCCCTTTGACTGGTGTGCTTTGTTCAGCCTTTAGCTAGAATTGGCAATTTGCAAGGAGTAAGTGTGCTTACTGTTGTGGGGACATACACACCCTTATAACCACTGAGATGGACTTGTCCATTAGGCATATAATCAGCAAGTCTAGACCGCTCAATGAGAGCTACCCGGATCTCGTACAGAGAC
Source organism: Euprymna scolopes (assembly GCF_053919585.1). Classification (NCBI taxonomy): domain Eukaryota; kingdom Metazoa; phylum Mollusca; class Cephalopoda; order Sepiida; family Sepiolidae; genus Euprymna; species Euprymna scolopes. Next base: position 128,416,811 of record NC_136494.1, read on the forward strand.
GACCCACCTCGGACTTACTAACCGTTTCTGTACTACTAACCTTTGCTTGATATAAATGTTCTTATTCTCACCAGTCGTCGTGTTCCTACTTTCACCTTTTCCGACTCCACTACAATAGCGACAAGGATTAAAAAAAAAACAAAAAACAAACAAACTTTTTTAAAATAACTCACGCGCAAAAACTTCAATTTTTAAAACGTACGAAATGGTCAATTGCAAACAAATGGTCAATTGAAGTTACACCGTAAAACCACAATTTCAACGGCGAAAAATTGCAGCGTAAAAAAAGTATTTCTACTCAAAGAAATTAAGTAGAATTTCTTTTTTTCATGCTTGCTAAAAAAAGAAAAGCAATCTTGATTTAATTTGCCATAGAACGGGTCGACTCGATTGTTTATGCAAATTACATATGGACTTTTTGTTTTTATTTTCTGTTACTGAAATTTCGGGAAATGAATTCTTGTTTTATGACAGTGGTTATTGTGACCGACTAGTTGTTTGTTTGAACTATACCGAGAGAAGAAAAGGAAAAGAGACGGTGTGATAAAAAGACAAATATTATTTTTACGTGCTGGGAAGTTTTTTTTTTAACCTGTCAATTTTTTTTAAAGTACTTTTAAAAAGAAAGACTCTTTTCGGTTAAACTCGCCAGCGGAGTGTGAAAAATATCTATTTGAAACTCGGAACAATTTTTGTAAACCATAACTTTGAACACAAGTCCACTTGTATATTTGACGTCGTGTGTGTAATATCGTATAATCCACGCCGTATATTTCACGTCGTATGTGTAATATCGTATTTTGAATGTAGTATATTGTACTATTTTTTTTCTCTAAGGTAAAACAAAAAATCGTCTCCATTATCGAACTATTGGTATATCGTTGACAAAAGGAACACATGTCAACGAGAAAGTAAGTGTATGCAAAATTAATCTATAATTTTTGCAGCTACTGAAGAGTATACTAGTCCAAAAATTATAAACATTTTTCCTTGTGACTTCCGTTTAAGTTACAAATTCTCTTAAGAATAGAATTTCTCTTCGAGAAAAAATAAAAAGACGCAATGGAAGATGTGAAAGACGATAACCCGCCTAATTGACTTTCAAATGGACCAGCAAAGAAGAGCTGACGATAGAATGATCCAAATGCAAAAGAGCTGATGACACTCTTTGCATTACGAACAGAGAGAGAACTGAAGCACTACTCCTGGTTTTAATGAATAGGAATCAAGCTACAGCGAGCGATACAGCGTTTTCCCAGAGTGCGGTACTAAGCATAATAATTTCACCTAGTGTCCTGAAGAAAATCAAACATTTGAAACGTATTTCAGACGGTATGAAGATCTGTACAATATCGACTGTGGAAATTGGGCAAACCAAAAAAGTTCGTTTGCTACTCAGCAAATTAGGGGCTACGGAACACGACAAATTCGTCGACTATATCTTGCCACAAGACTAGCGATCTGACATTTACGGAAACCGTTAAACGACTAACTGAACTATTTAGTTCGAAATCGTCGCTGTTCCATAGACGGGGGACATGCTTTAAACCTTACGAAAAAAAGACGATGTGGATTACTTGACTTTCGCCTCGATTGTTAACAAACGCTGTCGTCGCTGTGACGATTTTGAATTGTCACAATTGAGTGCCGATGATTTCAAGTACCTCATATTCGTCCAGGGATTAACTTCGACAAGAGACTCTGAGATCCAAAGAGTTTTGTCAAAACTGGAAAGTGAACCAGGCTTAATTGTACAAAAGCTGGCGGAATCATTAGTATCAAGAAGGACTCAAAGAACCTCGTAGAAGCTGGTATTGCACGCATAAAGAATATACAGATAAGAACTAAGGGGTACTCTCCAAAAAAACAAAACGGAAACTGGACGCTATCTTCCACTTAAGCACGAAAGACAAGGTACCCAGAAGCCTTCAACCTCTTGTTTTCGCTGCGGAAACTTTCATTGATCAAAGAATTGCCCTTTTCGCACCAAAGAATGCTTTAATTGCAAATAACTAGGACACAAGCTCACACTGCAAATGGCAGAGGAAAAGTAAAATTCGGGTTCAACAGACGAGAATGAATAAGACGAAAATAACAGTCGAAAATACGTCTTAGAATTTTAAACAAGGACGTTAAATTAGACTCAGGGTCGGACTTATCGATAATAAATTTACAGACGTGGAGAAATTTAAATAGGCCGACTATGCATAAAACTGGCAAGTCGGCAAAATCGGTAACTGGAGAAAAAATAATTTTTGAAGAACTACAGATGTCACTTTTAATGGTACAACGAAAAAAAAACCCTGAAATTATTTGTGCTCAAGAACACAGAAAATTTGTTTGGAACCGATTGGTTTCAGGAATTTAATCTGTGGGGTGTACCGATCAACACTTTTTTTGTCAAAGTGTAGTCGTTTTCTACAGAAAAACAAGAACTTAAAGCGGATCTAAAAAAGCTTTTCCTGAATTTTTTTGTTAGCGGGCCTGGGTAAATATAGGAAAGCAACAGCCAAATTTGAACTGAAAAGCAGAATCAGTTTTTAGGCACAACAGGAACGTACCATTCGCTTCACTAGAGAAAATTAATGAGGAACTTGACAGACTAGTCAAGAACGGCATCTTATCAAAAGTGGAATTCAGCTCCTATCGTGTACGTCAAAAAGAAAGCTTCGGCAACACCTTCAGATAAGGCCTTACAACAGTTCTTACAGGTTTACAAGATCACACCGAACCTAAATACCCCTGAAACGTCTCCTGCAGAGACCATGTTTGCACGATAAATAGGACCAGTATTCGAAAAGCTACTGCCAAAACAAATTCCGGTAGGACCTCTTCCGTTCCCACAAAAAAAAAGTATAACCAGGAGAAAAGGTTTTCTTTAAAGCATACGGAAACAATGCATCGTTTTGGGAACAATTGACAAAAGAATTGGAAACACACATCGTTCTAGGCCCTACCACCACTCACAAGAGACACAAATAAAATTAGACGTCGTCGTAACGATGGCAATGACACACCTCAAGTTGAGGAAGAAGCTAACGATACGTTATGTATGTTCTATATCGAGTCTCCCCAAGCAAACTTAAAACAGCGCCGATCCACAAGGAAGAGAAAGGTTACTGAACCCCTTATCATCGATTCAAAAAGGAAGAAATATTAACGTCCCCCCCCCGAAACAAAAAAAAAAAGCGTGGGAGGGGGGTGTTGTGGGCGGACATAACACCCTTATAACCGCTGAGATGGACTTGTCTATTAGGCATATAATCAGCAAGTCTAGACCGCTCAATGACTGCTATCCAGATGTCGTACAGAGACGCCCCCTCACGGACTTATTAACCTTTTCTGTACCACAAACCCTTGCTTGATATAAATGTTCTTATTCTCACCAAGTCGTCATGTTCCTACTTTCATCTTTTCCGATTCCACTACACTTACAAAACCAAACTCTTGACAATTTCAAAATCTTAGCCTGAGCTGAATTGGGCAGTAATAAGATTAATTCAAACCTTTCGCATTTATATGTTGGTTCATTTCTTCTTTGATCTCGTTTTATGTCTGTATTTGTTCAGATGAACTGTGCATTAACAGGATTAGTAGATTCAAAACTTTTCCCACCCATACGAAACATGTGTTGGCTCATTTCTTTGATTTTAGTTTGTTTCTACTAAAACAATTTCTGATTAAAACGGATTTGAATGGCAATATAAAGCAATAAAATCTCAGGCTACTAATAGAAATTATTTTTGGTAAATATTTTTGATTCCGTTCGGCAATTTAGTTTACAAGTTTCCCATACGCTAAGAGGACGCACAAAAGGCATTGAAAATTTGCCAATATAAAATGTAAGTATATTTTGTAAACCGATTTTAAAGACCCTCAAAATGTGTTTCATGAATTGGAAATTAATTACTGGCATATTTTTTTTTTGTTTCATGTTTAAACTTTTATTTTAATGTAATGCGAAAGTTCGAATTGTTTCTTGTAAAAGTTAAATACATTCTTTTAATAGGTAGTTATCTTGCCTTTGGTGACATTTATTCGTTTTGCATTTATTTCTCTTTTTTGCTTTCGATAAGATAGTCTGGAAAATCATCAACCAGGCGAGAAGAAATAAACAAAAAAAAAAAAATTTAAGTTAGAGTGGGGAGTCATTTTAACATTTAAATTTGTAAATATTAGAGCTATTCTAACGTTTTAGGGCAGTTAAGCAAAAAGTGATGTTTTGAAATATTTTTGCTGATTTTTTTTTCTTTTTTTCTGGAAGTTGACCCCCACCTCCCGTAAATTAAAATTATTTTCAAAATTGAAAACTTCAGTGGACACTAGGTATCCTCAAAACAATGTGAAAAACGGAGCGCATGTTCCCGTGACGTAAGACTTGTGATAACTATACGAACTATGGAAAAGCAGAAGCGACTTAATGATTTTTTAAAACCTTTGTTTATTTTCTTCAAACTGCAATTAATAATTAATCTTGTAAATTTTAGGTTTTAAGATTTACAGCTTAATGGTTAATATTATAAACATTTGTATATATTAAATATGAAATACGGTTTTACTGAATGTTCTTTTGGTTACCTACGGGCTTCCATATTTTGTTCGGTAAAGAGACGAACAAAATATGAGGGGGGGGGGCTACAAAATGCTCAATATTTGTGCAATATTTTCAAATCGGTTTTAATCTGGCGATAAAATAGCTGACGAGCCATGTTTATGTAAAAACTTAATATTAAAAAAAAAATTAAACACAATTAATTAAAAATCTATGTAACGGAACATTTTGAAATAATGTAATTTTAATTGTTTTAATCTTTTAAAAATGTTTACGAAGTTTCTTTTTCTTGGCAATTTAACTGATTATAATATATTAATTCGAAAAAAACGCTATTTAAAAAGACATTAAATTTATATCAATTTTTTAATTGCAACCTCAAGGTAAATTTGTTCAATACGTGTATTTAAACTTTTAAAAATATTTTTTACTTATTTTTTACTTATGTTTCATAATAAATAGAAATTCCCATAGATTTAAATATATTTTGTCCGAATTTCGAAAAATATAAATATGGGGGGGGGGGCACGCACTACAAAATTTTTCCCCTCATATTTTACGGAAACTATATCTTATATGTAATTCCATTCTAAAATGGATAAGTATCGAAAAATTCACGAAAATCTGACCATTACATTAGTTGATTCTTGCTAGATTTATTAAACACTAGGTACGGGCAAAATGAATGCCGATGTTCCAAATGTATAAACATTTTGACCCCTCCCTTTTACTTAAAAATTCACTAAAAATTAGGAAATTAACAACGCTTGCTCGAGTAACCTTTCCTCACGCTACAAGAAACCTACACAATAATGGCCAAATCACCGGAACAAGCAGGAAAACATTTGGAAAGCTACGAAAACAATCACAACACAACATAGCTGCTCTTTGGAAGACACCCACTTAGCCTCTATGAAGAAGAATGCCTAACCTAAAATAGTTTGATTCTTCTCTGGAAACTCGTGGCATCTGCGACTGCTATGTCCGGCGTGTAACACCGAGCATAGGAAATACAAAAAAAAGAAAAGAAAAAGATATTAGGCTAGGCTACGGTATGTAAATCTTCCTCTTCTGTTGCTGTATTATACGACCCTGACTCGCCCCCGCTTAGTCTCGCCTGACTAGGGACAGAAGCAAAAACATTACGTTCGCTAAATTTAAAATAGACATTGTGAATGCAATGGTAGATTCATCAGCAAAAATACTGCCCCCCCCCCCAAAAAAAAAAACTGAAACTCTTCACGATTCTTAAATAAAAAGACTATAGTTCTGGCAGACTCTAAGCAACACGTCAAAATTATTGGTGAAATCATTGTAAACATTGCGCTAAAAAATAAGACTTCTCTTGGCATGACAGTGGAAGTGATTAAGGATCTCTTTATCAACATAATTATCGGGAAAGACATCCTAAAAAATACAAGACTGACTCTAAAATTCGACGGTCCTGAGGATGAACACGTTATTGGAGCTATTAACAAGAATAACTTTTTTCCATCTATAAACCCCCCCTCCTCTCTTTTCTCACTTTTCTCCACGCACAACTATTGCCACTAAATAACCTCGTCATACCTTTGCTGACAACCAATTCACAATAGAGGAAACCGCTAGGATGTTAAGAGAGGGCATAATAGAACCCTTGTTGTTTCCTTGGCGAGCTCACGTTCTGGTGAGAGTTATCGGACCTTCAACAACCTCCAACGAAAATCACAAAAAAAAAAAAAAAATATTCGTTGACTACAGTGATACCATAAATAGATTTACGGAACTGGATGCTTATCATGTGTCTAACAGCAATAAAATGATTGACGACATAGCGCAGTATAGTATCTTTACATCACTCAACCTGAAGTCTGCCTATCACCAAATACCAATAAATCATATTGATCGAAAATACACAAACTTTACCAAATTCATTCGTCTCACTTTTGTGTATGTAGACAACGTCGCAATACGCTGAAGAAATCAAAAAGAGCATGACCACAATCTTCAAAGATTCTATGATGTAGCGAAAAGATAACATTACCCTGAATGAAAGCAAGAGCATTATTTCGGCTACTACAGTCACTCTACTTGGATACACTATACAAAACAACCAAATTGCTCCCAACTTCCAAAGACTGAAACCACTTCTTGAAATGAATCCTGCATCTCAAAAATGAGTAATCGGAATGCTTTCATACTATAGCAAGTTTATCCGACAAAATACTATTGCTCAACCATAACAAGGAATTTCCACGACCTTCATCTGCTTTAAACTCTTTTCAGACTTTGAAAAATTACTTTAAAAACGCTACTCTAATAACAGTTGACCCAGATAAAAAAAATTTAAAGTAGAAACGAATGCAAGTAATTACTGCATAGTTGCTACATAAATCAAAAAGGTCAACCCGATGCATTCTTTTCACGGGCGCTGAATCCGAACAAAATCAAACATCATGCTGTCGAAAAGGAAGTGTTATATCGCATATCCATCCATATTTACATGAAGAAACCAGAAACCAGCAGGAGCAGTGATAGTGATAATAATGGCGACGCTAAGACAAGGCTCGTTCGTCGATAAAACGCAAATGAACATATTAAACACATACGACAACTTCAAATCACATTTTTTTATGTACACACATCGATAGAATAACTCGCACCTCACGTCAACAAAGTAAAACAACCAAAAGAGCCGCACATCAAAAGAAAAATCAAAATACAAAACACAAACATCACAACAGACGCATCTCCAGTACCATATAAACACGAATAATTGTTTAACGAAACACTGCAACAGTACAACACCTACTAAAATACATTCGCAATTTTCTTAGCTTTAAATCAATATAACACATGTATACAAACATCAAACAGATGACTCCCTACAATACATTAAAACACAAAAAACAAGCACAAATAAAAAGCGAAACGATGACCAGCGATAAAAGCCGCCCTTTGCCTGCTACTACGTCCGCATCGCGAGTATAAAAATGTCAGCTTTTTCGACAAGCAACCAGATCGGCCCCTACGTGGCAAGTTGTGGATCTCGCTCTGTCAGCAGCAGTTAACCCCTCGACAGCAACACCAGCTACTGAAATCACTGCGCCACATCCGCCGCCATCTCATACGTGATACTGGACAGCAAGCCTTGAAGACTACCTCTCTTCCGCCACTGACACCGCCAATCACCACAGCTCACCAGCCAACAGCTGTTAACCTCTCACAGCGACACCAGCTATTAAAATTACTGCACTGCCGCATCGCCACCATCCCTCTCGTGATACTTGACAGCAAGCCTTGAAGTTTACCCCTCTTCTGCCGTCATCGCTGCCGCCAGATCACTACAGCTCACCAGCCAACAGCCATCAACACCAGCTATTAAGGATCACCGCAGACGCCAGAACGCTAAGCCACGTTCCTGCCATCGCCGCCCCACCTCAGCCTGACAATAACTTAGATCGTCGCCGAGTTCATATCAACACCCGACCAGCATTCCTACTGATGCCCCGCCGCCGCCGTCAAATTACCCTGACACACCAAACAGTTCGTTTCACGATCGTTTAAACTTTAAATAAACCGCTTAAACTCAACCTTTTCGTTTGTCACTTTCTTGCTTTCCATATGCTCAGTTTTGTAATATAACAGAAGCTGTTGCAATCATTGAAACTCTTCTAAAGTGGCGCCACGTCAGTCATTACGGATCAAAAGAGCATTAGTTTTATGTTCGACAATAGTATTAAATCGAAAATTAAAAATTACAAAATATGTCGATGGCGCATTGAACTGTCACAGTTCAAATTCAGTATTGTCTACCGTCTGGGAACGGAAAATGCAGCTCCTGGCATATTCTATCGCATTTCAGCTCTCACTCACAATTTGCAAGACCTACGTGATTTGCATATTCGATTATGCTGTTCTGGTGTTACACGGCTCTGCCACTTTATCAGAACGAGGAATCTCCCATTTTATTTAGACCAGATAAAAAGCATAACCAACTCCTGCTCCTCCTGCCAGTATCTGAAACTCAAATTTGTCAGTAGTAACAAGGAAACACTCATGAAGGCTATACTCCCTTTCCAGCGATGAAACATTCATTTCAAAAGCGCATTATAAACTTTTCTTTACATGGTAACAAATACTTCCTTACTATAATTGACGAGTATTCTCGCTTTCCCATTGCTTTTCTCTGTAAGAACACGACGAGCAAAACGATCATCCACTGTTTGAACCAACTATTTCCGAATTTTAGTATGCCTGATATGATACATATTGACCGGGTTGCTGATTCCCTGCACGAAAAATTAGAGACTTCTTACATGGAAAAAGTATTGCTACCTTTAACACAAGTAGATAACACCATGAAAGTAATGGACAGTTGTCACCTCCAAAATTCATCACCGAATTACTCCTCCTTATATGTAAAACGACGTAACTTTATTATAAATTAATATTATCAATATAACTTTTGTACCATTTAAAAGAAGGGCAAAATAAAGTTCTTCATCGTACGAAAATAATGAAATTGCGAGACGAAAATCGTGTTTACATAATTGGCGCTTTAAAATAACGTTTCCATGTAGTAGTCTAGGAGAATGAGAAGGATCTAGGTGTGATCATTGACCAAAAGCTGTCATTCACTAAGCATGTTGAAACCCAAGTCAATAAAGCCAACCGGGTTCTCGGAACCATCAAACACTGTAACAGTTTACAGATCTGGGCAAAACATCTTTCTTGCTTCTCTGCAAGTCCCTAATCCGCCCACACTTGGAATACGCCTCTGTGGTCTGGTACTCGAAACTGAAAAGAGAAAAGGATGCCGTGAAATAAGTCCAGTGTAGAGCAACAAAACTTATACAACGCATTACAAATTTGCCCTTCTCAGAATGTCTTGCCTACTTCAACCGCACTACTCTTGAATTCCGCAGGAAACGTACCGACATAATACAGGCCTACAAGATAGTAAGGGGGTTCGATAACGTCCACCATAATAGACCTTGCACCAAATGTGGCAATTGCTTGTTCACGCCAGCCCTCAATCCATTCACTACGAAGATGCAGATATAACATCATCCTGGCTCTCGTAGTCAGTTCTTCTCTAGCAGAGTCTGTGTAATAAATTGCGAACAGACGGGCTTACCTGACAAACGCTCGAGGTGTGCACTCTGCAAAGCGGGCACGTCCAAAGAAAAATGGCAAGATGGCGGCGGCCGGTTAATATTGTCAAGTAATCACGCAAAATCTCGTGTTCTCTCGCACACACGAGAGTTCAGCTTAGCATAAAAACGGGTCACTGTGAGCAAGAAGGGAGAAGGAAAAACGTAGTCAAGACAAAGACGACGCTTCTGACGACTGAGAAGAAAAAAAGAAGAAAAAGAGCAAGAAGTAGAAGAGGAAGAAGAGAACGATACATGAGAAGACGAGGTGTGTGCGGTTTTGAGTAAATCGAAACAGACAGAAAAAAAAACTCTGATTACAAGCTATTTCGGCTTTGTTATGGAGAAATTTGACACCAGATTAATTCCGGAATTCGATGGCTCCCCCACTGGTCCCTCGGTGGTCGAATGGCTGGAAAAGGCTGAGCGCGTTTGCCGGTTGTGCAAGATTAAAGACCCAGCTATGGTTATCCCATTGAGACTCACTAAAGGGGCTTATGCCGTGTACCAGCAGCTAGGGGAGCATCCGACCATGGAGCAGATTACACAAGCGCTATACGGGGCATTTGGTACAGACCCTTTTGTCGCCTGGAGGCAGTTTTCCGAACGCCGACTTGGGCCGGGGGAGACAGTGGATGTCTACATGGCCGACTTGAAAAAGCTTGCCACTCCCTTCGGCGGTGCAAGTGATCGCATATTGGCATGCGCCTTTTTGTCGGGACTTCCGGATGAGGCAAGTCGACTGCTGCGAGCATCGTCAAGACTCACTGAGATTGGATTGGAGGAGTTATTGGGGAGAGCACGAAACATCTTGAAAGACGATCGAGAACTAGTCTCCGCAGCTGTTGACACTCTGGACTCGCCAACGAAGGGTCTACGATGCTATACCTGTGGTGGCCCCAACCACTTTTCCAGAGACTGCAAAAGCGGTACAAGCCGCACCTCTAATTATGGAGCATGACAAGTAATACGGTGTCACCAATGCAATAAGCCAGGCCACATAGCGCGGAATTGTCCGGGAAACGGGCAAGGGGAGGACGCCGCAGCGCTAGCACCCTCCCCAACGCGGCATTGAACAAAGCGCTGCCTGCAGTAACAGTTCAAGTTGATGGATGTGAACGTTCAGCGCTGGTTGACACCAGTTGTACCCAAACCCTTCTTCGAAAGGAATATTGCGCCACATGGAAGAAACGAAGGATCCCTGTACTTACTGTCGGCCAAGGCTCATTGGTGTGTTGTGGGGTCAGCGTTGTTCATATCAGCATTGGCAATGTCTCTCCGGTTGCTGTGACGGTGTTAGTGGTCGATGGGGAGCTGCTCGGATATGACCTTCTCCTTGGAATGGACGCTATCACACAGCTAGGCGGAATTACTGTGAACGGCGCCGGTGATGTGAGCTTCCCTCGACCAAACAAACAAATGTGTGCAGCAATCACTCTCGATGAGCCCGACTTCCATGCAGAATACGATAAGGGCACAAACACTTGGACAGCGTCCTGGAAATGGGCAGGCGACCAGCCACCAGTGTCATTGCGGAATCGACGTACAGAGTATCCCCCTCCTGCGTGGCTTAGGGGGCAGTACGAGGCAGAACTTCAAGTGTGGCTGGATAATGGCTGGTTAGTTCCATACCCAGAGGATGAGCTCGGGCCCCCGCGGGGGCTAATTCCCCTGATGGCTGTCAGACAAGAGAACAAGCAGAAAGTTCGACCTGTTCTTGATTACCGGGAACTTAATGAATACGTTGACCCACACACTGCGGGGGCTGATGTCTGTGCTCATAAACTACGGGAGTGGCGGCGGCAGGGTGCGGAAGCAGCCATACTGGACTTGCGAAGAGCGTACTTGCAAATACGTGTTGAGAAATCGCTGTGGCCGTTCCAGACGGTGGTGATCAAAGGAACTCGCTATTGCTTGACCAGGCTAGGATTCGGCCTGAATGTAGCCCCTAACATGACAGCAATCATGCAGGCGATCCGGCGTCAAGATGAAGCGGTGCAACATGCGACATCGTCGTATATAGACGACATTTTTGTCAATGAGAGCCTCCTGTCTGCCCAGGCGGTCAAAGAACACTTCGAGCACTTCGGATTGTCGTGCAAGGAGCCGGAGCGGCTACAGGACGGGGCGAAAGTGCTCGGACTGCAGGTGAGCAGAAGTGCAGATGGCCTTCAATGGGGAAGGAGTGGTGAAATCCCGGAAATCCCATCTACCATCACACGTCGGAGCACGTTTTCCATTTGCGGAAAATTGGTGGGTCACTTCCCTGTGTGTGGGTGGCTCCGAGTGGTTGTAGTGGCCATAAAGCGACGGGCAACTTCTATGTCAACTGGATGGGACGATGAGGTGCATGATCCTGCCCTGCGAAGCATGCTGGTGGAAGTTGTGGCCAGAGTGACCAATGATGACCCTGTACGGGGGAGCTGATGCGTCGATGGGAGTGAATTTACAGTTTGGGTAGACGCCAGCTCACTTGCCCTTGGCGTTGCTCTGGCGGTCGACGGAAGGATAATAGAAGATGCCTGCTGGCTTCGGCCGGAGAATGACGCCAAGCATATAAACCTAGCTGAACTCGATGCTACACTGAAAGGAGTCAATCTGTTTGAATCAGGCGGATCGTCTGACCAGAGTGCCACGCTGTTGGCTAAACCTGCCAAAAGAAGTGAACGAGTCAGCACCTGTAAATTGCGCTGCAGTGGGACATAGACTCAGCTCGGAGCATATTAATGATGTCCATTGCCAAAGCGGGCACCCCAGTGTAAACTGAACGCTTTACTTTGCCAGATTGGTTGACCCCTCTGTGTCTCGGAGGGCTGTGAAATCTGTTGTGGGAAGCTGCAACACCTGCCGATCGATCGACCCAGCACCTGTCCGGTGGTCCGGTGGAAGAAGGGAATACTCAGTGTGAAGCGTAATTGGGATAGGATTGCGATGGACATAACGCACTACAACGGGAGGCATTTTTTGACGCTTATCGACTGTGGACCATCTAGGTTTTCATTGTGGCGGCCCCTTCGCCGGCAGGACGTGGCTGCCATTATCCATGAGTTGGAAGGTGTGTTCCTCGAGCGTGGCCCTCCTTCTGAGATACTCACCGACAATGGCCCCGCTTTTGTTAGTGAGCCGTTTAAACAGTTTGCAGATGGCTGGGGTGTCCATCTGCGTTTTTGGTGTGCCCATGTTCCCAGTGGAAACGGGATTATTGAGTGCAATCACAGAACTGTTAAGACAATCGCAGCGCGGAAGGGGTGTACGGTACCTGAAGCAGTCTATTGGTACAACGTCACCCCTAAGGACGATGTTTCACCCTCCACCGCGCCAGCCAACGCGCTACATACATACCGTGTCAGGGTGAGAGGTTTGGAGAGCAGCTCACTACCCGAACCGGAGCCACCACAAAAGGACATAAAAGAGGGAGATGTCGTCTGGGTTAAAAAACCCCGAGGCCAGTGCACGACTCGCTACGGAACCGGTCATGTCACTGAAGTGATCAGCCCGCAGGTGGTGCGAGTTGATGGAGTACCTCGTCATATTAAAGACTTAAGATCAGTATTCCAAACACAGCTGCCGCTTGACGAAGATAGTGAAATTGAATCCGTGACCAGCGACCCATCATTCTGGTTCATGACGGCTTCAACGCACAGCGACACTGAGAGTGGTAGCCTTCAAAGTACTGACCCTCCTGCTGATGATGAAGACCCGGACAGTGTTACTGCGATGCTCAGCTTTAGGTTCGCCGACCTTCGTGTCACGGAGGACAGCGCAGACGATAATGAAGCCCCGAATCCCCCTCTCTGAAGAAGCACTCGAAGAAAAAGGCCACCGCCTCCCTGCTCTTTCTGTGATAATGAGATCAGGGGGGAGTGTGTAATAAATTGCGAACAGACGGGCTTACCTGACAAACGCTCGAGGTGTGCACTCTGCAAAGCGGGCACGTCCAAAGAAAAATGGCGAGATGGCGGCGGCCGGTTAATATTGCCAAGTAATCACGCAAAATCTCGTGTTCTCTCGCACACACGAGAGTTCAGCTTAGCATAAAAACGGGTCACTGTGAGCAAGAAGGGAGAAGGAAAAACGTAGTCAAGACAAAGACGACGCTTCTGACGACTGAGAAGAAAAAAAGAAGAAAAAGAGCAAGAAGTAGAAGAGGAAGAAGAGAACGATACATGAGAAGACGAGGTGTGTGCGGTTTTGAGTAAATCGAAACAGACAGAAAAAAAAACTCTGATTACAGAGTCACTCTTGTTTGGAATGGGCTAAGTTTTCACACTGTTAATGCTCCTTCCGTTATTGCCTTTAAGTCTTGCCTTGCAACGGAATGGAAGAAACACCAGGAACTATTCCACTACCAATTTTCCTACTGAATCGGTGACTCTACCCTCCCATATATATATATATATATATATATATATATATATATATATATATATATACTAGCTGTACCCGGCCACGCATTGCTGTGGCTCAGTTTGTTAAAATGGAACACATGTGAACGTAGAGAAAAGTTTGATTCTTTTTTCAAGAGAATGTACAAATTATTTATTTTTTTAACAGATGTTAAGAAAATAAACAGAAAAATACTTCCATCATCAATTATGCCAAAAAATAAATAAAATGTTGATTTAGTGTTTCAATATGCTTATAAATTACGATAAAACTTGCTGAGTATGCACTGTTTTATGGTTGTTGTAAAAATGGAACGGAAACTTAAATTTCGCTTCGTTTTAATCTTTCTTAATTTTTTAATGGTGCCCCCCCAAACGAATATAATCAAAACAGTAACATTCAACAATTGTACTTTATGTATATCAAACACAAAATATTTATTAAAAAAAAAAAAAATTAAAAAAAAGTTAATAACGAAAGGGAAATAATTCCATTTTTAAACGAAAAAGTCAGTTTGGTATATCTTTTTGTTATTTTTTACATAAGTCCAGCTTACCATTCACATTTATAGGTTGTCGAGTACGTTTACAATGAATAAACACTCCAATCTAGTAGATGTATCAGAATTTTTGTAGGAATTTTTTACACCCCTATCACGAAACTGCGAATAAAATATAAAAATCTTGTAATTTCTCTTTTAAAAGTGGGTTGTTTATTTTCTTTATGGATTATACTCCCAAAATAAACTATTAAAGTTGTTTTAAAAGTAATAGAAATACTTTTTTATTTTTTTAAAAAAAGTAATGAATTTTACGAACTCAATACTTTTCAATTTTTAAACTTTAAAAATCTATCAAAATTTTTTTATTGATTCTATTTTTACGATATTTTCAGGGTCAATGTGAAATTTTATGCTCTTTCCAATAAACCGAATATAATATTTTAGACAAACGTTTTTTTTTAATTCACGCCCCCCCCCCATTTTCAAGTGTCTAGTAAAAAGTAAATAATTTATTTACACACCAAAGTTTTATATATCACAAATTGAAGAGAAAAGGTCAATAAGTAATATATTCAAATTTAAAACAAAAAAGTAGTGTTTTTTAGAAATTTACCTGTAAAGTTCAAAGTTTAAAACCTTTTTTTTAACCACGTTGTTTGTTTTTTCTTTTGTTTTTTTTAATGAAACCTTGGTCCTTGCTCCTTTAATTGAAAAAAAATTAGGGCTTGAATTACATTTTTCGAGTAGTTATAAGCTTGGAAAGACAGGGAGTAGAATAATTCATGCCTCCCATTTTGAAATGTCTATTAAAAAGTAAATAAATTATAAATTGAAAAGAAAAGGTCAATAAATAATATATTCAAATTTAAAGCAAAAAAAGTAGTGTTTTTAGAAATTTACCTGTAAAGTCCGAAGTTAAAACCTTTTTTATTTTAAAAAACATGTTTGTTTGTTTTTTTTTGTTTTTTTGTTTTTTTAATGAAACCTTGGTCCTTGCTCCTTTAATTGGAAAATAAAAATTAGGGCTTGAGTTACATTTTTCGAGGAGTTATAAGCTTGGAAAGACGGGGTGGAATTATTCAGTATTTTTCACGAAATTTCTTATACACCTACAAATCTACCCATGTTAAGAACGGTTTTCGGATTAGACACCCCTAACCTTGCCAGAATACCCGAAAAGCTATAAAAGTTGACGTGTCGAATGTGAACGATGAGTTGGGCGTAATGTAAAAATGTACCAAATTTAAAAGGGAACAAAATTCAAATTTCCGTTCCATTTTTACAACCGTAAAGCAGAGCATTCTATGCAAATTTTACCTAACTTACTGTATTAATGCTATTTTTTTAAGCAAGAAAAAAAAAGGTAAATATCCACATACGCTACTACAGAACACCGACCACTCTAATTTGTTTTTTTATAGGTAATTGAGGTCGCTGACAACGAATCTGATAGTCAAACTTGGGGCAAATTTACCGTTTGCATGGTATTTACCCCTGAACCCACGAACTACTTTCCACCATTTTGCAGCTTCCGTTTATGCTACGCGCATGCACGCTGTAGCATAAACGACGGCATCACCAAGCAAACTACGTTGGGGGGAGGGGATTTTTTTTTCCAGGACATAGAATTTTCTAATTTTCAAAAATACATTATAGCGCTTTTTGGGTGGAAAATTTAAAATTAGCTGAAAAAGAAATAAAACAAGAAAAGGAAAGTACACCAAGTTGGAGTAGGGGGGGGGTAATTTATCTGTTTTTTTTTTTACCTGGAACATAGAATTTTCAAATTTTCCGTAAGTAACGCACCGACATTTACCAATTAGAACACCATTTAACATTTTCCGAAGATTTTACTTTGTACATTGGGGGCGCGAGTGGGGCGGGGGGTGATGTGATGTTGGGGCGCGCGCGCGCCCCAACATCCCCCCCCCAAAAAAAAAAACAAATTAGTGGTCGGTGTTCTGTATTTACCAAAAAAAATATTTAGATTTGGCTATAAATTCCTAAACTCATTTCACCCTAAATAATTTAGGTGACTGAAATAGGAATCTAATTGAATCTTTAATTTCCTGAATAGTATGCGAGAATTCATTTTTCTTCGAGTTATATCGAATTCATTAATACGGACTTTAGGGGCTTTTTTCGTAATGTTACTGTAAAAATTATTTTTTATTGTTACAAATTACGATGCTTTAAAAAAAGCAAAAATAAATTCTTACGTTTTTTATTTACTACTGAAAACCATAACTTTAGTAAACGTATTTTTTGTTTAAACAAAATAAAACATTTTCACTAAGAGTTAAGTAAAAATAATTAGTTCATTATATTCTGCGATCATTATTTGAAAAATACTGCAATTTTCATTAAAATTGGTTAATTTCCTGATTTTTGGTGAATTTTTAAGTAAAGGGAGGAGTCAAAATGTGTATACACTTTGAGCGTCGGCATTCATTTTGCGTGTACCTACCCAGCGACCACGTGTGGTTAATTTAAATTAAATTTCAATCATATGGTTACATTATCAATAATCATGTAATTAAACCCATTGAAAATTTACCGATATTGTAAACACATTATGTCCTGAAGTGTTTTTTTAGTGATGCTATGTTGTCAACTGAGATTTAAAAAAACCCGCGAGATCAGGAGAAAGAAATGTCCAGAAAATCGTTAGATTTTTAATTTTTATCGTCTGAAATTTTTAAAAATCGCTAATCCCCCCCCCCTCCAACAACAACAAAAAAACTCCATATTTTAACTTCCTACAATAAAAAAAAATATAAATATAGTATATTCAATATATAAAATGTTCCGTGTTTTCTCACTATATGTTTCTGGAATTATATTGAACGGTCAGCTCCCCAGAAGGCTTACATATTTTATCAGCTAGTTTTGCCTGTTTTTTTTTTTTCAGAGAGGGTATTTTTTTTTTTTTTGCAGGAAACAAATCATAAACTCAAACTTTTTATAATAAAAGTTAAATTGAAATATACTGCAAATTAAACATCACAATAATGGTGCAACATATTTTGAAATTAGAAAAATAAAAAACAAAAAAAACTTTGTTTAGCATATTAAAAGTATTTAGGTTGGTAGATAATTAAATTCTATTGTATTGGTATAAGTTTTTTTGTTTTTTTTTTTGCTGTTGCTTCTTGCTTTTTACAATTTTAGATCGTATTTTAAACTAAACTTCGGAGGTTGGAATGCCCCCCCCCCCATCTAAAATGTACTTGGAAAAAATCGATTTTATAGTGAGATTTAAGAATGGTTAGTCGAAAAAAGGTGAAAAACAAAACAAATAATCAATAAATAATTGTTACCAAAGGCAATAAATGCTACTTTTTTTTTACTTACATGAATGAGTTTATTTTATGGTTTAAAGTATTTTCAAACGCTTTTCTTTATTTTTTAATAATTTAATGCGTGTGTGTGGGTGCCAAATATCCCCAGATTTTCTAGAATTCCTCGCTAGATTGCAAACGAAATCTCCAGATCTAGCAGGAAAACCGCTAAATTGTAACACTGGCCACGTGACAGGAGGCGGTAATAAATAATTGTCCCTAAATAAAAAAATGGCCTCTCGGTACAAAGAAAAAACATCTATTTATCATAGAAAAATTAAGTATAATGTTATAATTAAAAAGAAATATATAAAAACACACATGGATATAGTAAACATATTATACCAAAACGTGGAAGCCATCCGTCGAGTGGTTTTTTAGACTATTAATTCCGAACGAACCAAGAGTTACATTTTTATATATATATATATATATATATATATATATATATATATATATATATATATATATATATGTATACACACACACACACACACACACACACACACACACACACATATATATATATACGTATGTATACATACACACACATATATATACGTATGTATACACACACACATATATATACGTATGTATGCACACACATATACGTATACACACACACATATATATATACGTATACACACACACACGTATACACACACATGTATATATACGTATACACACATATATATATACGTACACACACACACACACACACACACACACACACACACACACACACACACACACACATATATATATATATATATATATATATATATATATATATATATATATATATACGTATACACACATATATTCGCCGGACTATCCATTCATGTGAAATCTTATCATTTTTTTCTTTTACCTCCTATTCCCCTTACCTCACCCTTTTTTTAACCAAGTAAGATCTGTGACTTACTTGTGGTTTCATTAAATACTTTTACATGCAAAATCCGATCCCGCATTTTGCTAATTCCTGCCCTCTGATGAGAAGGAGAGTATTTCTTCGAAGCTCCGTAGATTAAGAACTATCCACTTATCTTGTGCTTCCTTTTTAAAATTAAATGTTTTTAACTCTTTTTCAATATGTTTTTAACATCTTTTATTAATCATTTGTTCATATTATAAGCTCTATTTCCTTTTCGGTTTTATTGAGCTTTTACATCTGGTTGAGATTACTTGTCAATATTAACTCTGTAATAGTTATAATATATTTTAAGTTTACCATTTTGATTACCTTGGTAAACTTATTGTAATTTTTATTTCTTATATATATATATATATATATATATATATATATATATATATATATATATATATATATATGTATATACACACACACACATATATATGTGGGTATGTGTATGTATATATATGTGTGTGTGTGTATGTAGGGAAACCTGGGGCAAAATGAGATAGCGGGGTAAAACGAGACACCACAGATAACTGAAACAGAGAGAGAGAGAGAGAGAGAGAGAGAGAGAGAGAGAGAGAGAGAGAGAGAGAGAGAGAGAGAGAGCTCTTTCGTGAGGAGTCTGATCAAGAGATCACGTGGTAACACCTTGCCGCCAACGTCTACCATTTTTATTCAGCCCGTACATCAAAAAGGGGTAAGTATTCAAAATGTATCTATTTTGATCTGTGACGAATTGTACTCTGAGAGTGCAGAAAGCTGGGTAGCCTGTCAAGGGGACTGTAGGAAATGGGATCACTACGGCTGTGCAGGTCTAAACGAATGCAACAAGACCCCAATCTTCATTTGTGAGCTCTGTGAAGACTGACTTATTCAGACCAAGATCCGTCTCGTTTTGCCACAAGCATGGGGCAAAACGGGACAATACTGTTAGCTGAATAAATCATCTGTATCTCTTTTGTAAATAATTTCTCATCTTTTTTTTGTTGTGGCATTGTTTTCCAATACTTTGAATGTTCAGTACACAAAATATGGTTTATATGTCAATGCTATCTTTGACTCGACAGTTCTTTTTTCCTTAAGTATCTCGTTTTGCCCCATGTTCCACTATGTACATGTATTTTCATGAACATTTAACTAATACCATTTGACACTCTTCGAAGGAAGATGGTCAAACCTTGACATATGGTTTCAATACCCTTGTCGGGTAAACAATGACCTTTACTTAAGATATAAACTTAAGATATGAAAGTATGTGTTAAAAGCACTGTTGATATGACATTTAAAGTTTATCGGTTTAAAGACTTAACAAGTGCAGAACTTTTTTTTGTTTAATAAACAAGCATAATTTTAAAATCAAATTCGATATTTCGATCCATAACAAATCCGTCATCAAGGAGTGTCCAAACTTGTTTTCCACACGCACGCACGTATATACACAACTACGTATATACACCCCAGGCACGCACGCAAGCACACATACGCATTAACCACACATACGTACACACATACGAGCGTGAGGTCACTTCCTTTTTTTCTCCAAACGCATGCGCAGAAAACCAAGGTCCCACGCGCAGCCCCTTTTTCTTCCTCTTTCATCGGATGGCTTTTGAGCTGACCAGTCGCACCAGATTTCGCCTCCCGACTACCAGTGGTCACTCCTCGTCAAAACATGTGCGCGGACGGTTAGCGACCTGCATACGTTCGCCCTTTCTTTCTCCCCCGTTTTTCATAAAGCAGCAGTCGCTTTATGTGTGCCTTTTCATTTCCTCCTCACGTTTGGATTTTTCATCTTTTGAAATGAACATTAGCTTTTTATTTTTCTACGAAAAATAAACGTGTTCAAATTTATTCAACAAGCGTTTTCATTCCTTCATTTTCTGTTTGTTTCATTGTATATTTTTGCAGCGGTTTGGTGTATTATTATATACTAACCCGTTACAAATTTGGTGACCCCCGAACTTTAAAATGAAATGAACGTTTTTGAAGGAACCACGTGTTGAACTCTAACACAAATATTTACAAAACACACGGAAAATAACCGGACAACCACGTGGAAGAATAACGTCAAACCGCGAACAAAAGACGAGTAAAATAATAATAATGTCACTACAACCCACGGAAACCCAGCATGAAACAATGACATTGAACATTCCACCCTTCAACCCGGCGAACACAAAAATATGGTTCGTCCAAATACAAGCTTTATTTGACGCCAAACGAATTACCTCACAACGAGCGCGTTATTGCTATCTCGTCGAGAAACTGCCTTTGAAGATAGTGGAAGAGGTTATAGATGTACTTGACAATGTGCCTGAAGAAAACCCATACGACACACTCAAGCAAGCCATTCTACAGCGAACCGGCGTTTCTAATGAAGCCATGCTGCGAAACCTGTTCACACAAGTTGAATTGGGAGACCGCACACCGTCGCAGTTACTACGACACATGAAATCCTTGTTAGGAGAAAATAAAATGTCTGACAGCATTATGCGTAGCTTGTGGATGAATAAGCTACCCGCGACAGCAAAACAAATCCTCGCGCCAATGTCTGAAGAGACGACGTTAGAAAAACTCGCCGACATAGCTGACCGGATACTCGAAAGTTCCCGAAGCCGACAAGTGTACGCACAACAACAGCAACCAGTGCAAACCCGAGACGAGGAGCTAGCGGAATTAAAGTCCACAGTGGAAAAGCTGTCACAACAATTAGCCGACGTTCTCCAAGTATGTCGACGTTACCCCAGTAACTACAACAACACGCGACAAAGGACCAGGCGAAGAAGCTCCAGCAGCAGGCGACACGGTTCACGTGATAGACAAAACATATGCTTCTATCACAGAAAATTCGGCGCGGACGCTCGACGATGCACTACACCCTGTGCGTTCAAAAAAACAGCACAGGGAAACGAATTTTCCAGCCAGTAACGACGACAACTGTAGCTGGAATACACAAAAAAGGTCGTCTGTTTTATATCCGTGACAAAATTCACGGATATAACTTCTTAATAGACACCGGAGCTGAAATCAGCGTCATACCGACACCGCATGGCCATCCAACGGGGACACATTTTCTCACTCTGCAAGCTGCTAACGGGACTAAAATACCCACTTTTGGAGAGAAAATGTTAAACTTAAACCTGGGAATGCGAAGGAATTTTGTTTGGAATTTCACCATAGCCAGCGTGACCACTCCAATATTAGGGGCAGACTTTTTAGCCCATTTTAACCTGTCTGTCGACATGACAAACCATTCGTTAACAGACAACGAAACGAAGATTTCGGTGAGAGGAACCACTTCAAAATTTTTAACCACCGGAATCAGCGCTGCCTTACCCGAAGATGCACACGTCCGCCAGCTACTCCAAAAATATCCTCAACTCTCCCAGCCGTTTAAAAATACGGACCCTATCAAGCATAGCGCTAAGCACTACATCAAAACCACAGGACCGCCCGTCTATTCAACCCCCAGACGCTTGAAACCGGATAGATACAAATTGGCAAAATCCGAGTTTCAAGACCTACTCCAGATGGGAATAATACGGCCCTCGAAAAGTGCTTGGTCGTCACCACTCCACATGGTACAGAAAGCTGATAACACCACATGGCGCCCGTGCGGAGATTTCAGGCGTTTAAACGCAAAAACAATCCCAGATAGATACCCTATCCCCCACATCCATGACTTCGCCAACGGACTTCAAGGCGCCACAATTTTTTCAAAGCTGGACCTCGTAAAAGCCTATTTTCAAATTCCAGTCGCAGAAGAAGATATTCATAAAACTGCACTAACAACACCATTCGGCCTTTACGAGTTCCTTAGGATGCCTTTCGGGCTTAGAAACGCCTGCCAAACTTTTCAACGTTTGATTGACGAAGTTTTCAGAGGTCTGCCTTTCATATTCGCTTATGTGGACGATGTTTTGATTGCCAGCAGAAACCTCGACGAACACAGACAACACCTTGAGCAAACCTTTAAAAGACTATCACATTTCGGCCTGAAAATAAACACCGATAAATGTGTTTTCGGCCAACAAGAAGTTAAATTTCTCGGACACTTGATTGACAAGGATGGAATTTCACCTCTACCCGAAAAAGTAAGCGCTATTTCTGATTTTCCTGTACCGACATCTGTCAGACAGGTACGCCGTTTTGTAGGCATAATCAATTATTACCGACGTTTTTTGCCTAACTGCTCTACGTTACTCGCGCCTTTAACGGACATGTTAAAAAATCGGACAAAAAACCAACAGTTAGTTTTGGAGGGACCTGCACTCCAGGCCTTTGAAAAATCGAAAACTGCTTTGGAAAACTTCACCAAACTAACTTACGTCCAAGAGAGCGATACAACGAAACTCACACTAACAACGGATGCATCTGAAATAGCAGTAGGTGCAGTCATTCACCAGATTTCCGACAACAAAATGACCCCTATTTCATTCTTCTCGGCAAAGCTAAACAAGGCGCAGAGTAAATACAGCACTTTTTCGAGAGAGCTACTCGCGATTTACCTTGCAATAAAACATTTTAAACATCTGCTCGAGGGTAGAAATTTTTCCATCTATACGGATCACAAACCCTTAACATTTGCTCTACACACACAGGTCGACAAATACGGCCCTCGAGAAATTCGACATCTCGATTTTATTGCCCAATATTCTACCGATATACGGTACATAAAAGGACACGAGAACATTGTAGCTGACGCTTTATCTCGCGCAACGATTGCTTCTTTAAATTCCGCTCCACTAAGTATGGAATTAATAGCACAAGAGCAATCAGCCGATACCACGCTTCCAGCTATAATGGAAAAGACTTCACTGAAGCTGGAAGAAATGCCGACACCATTCGGAACAACAAACTTCTACTGCGATGTATCGCAAAAACAACCTCGCCCGTATATTTCACCGAGCCTCAGACGACAAGTTTTTAATCACTTTCACAATTTGTCCCACCCAGGAAAACGCGCCACTGTGAAATTAATAGCGGAACGTTTTGTTTGGCCAAATATGAATACGGACATCCGTAGTTGGACCAAAACTTGCGTTCCGTGCCAAAAAAACAAAATGCACAGGCACACCAAATCCCCTGCAGGAACTTTCAGTGTACCTGATGCCAGGTTCACCCATGTGCATATTGACTTAGTTGGACCCTTGCCCACTTCAAAAGGGCACACCCATATCCTTACTATAGTCGATAGATTTAGTAGATGGCCGACAGCAATAGCAGTCAGAGACACATCAGCCTCAACGATAGCCAGAGTATTCCTACAGGATTGGATAGCTATTTTCGGAGTACCCTCCATAGTCACAACAGACAGGGGCGCACAGTTCCAATCAGCTCTTTTCGCGGAATTTAATAATTTGTTGGGAACCAGACACATAAAGACTACTGCGTACCATCCGTGCGCAAATGGCATGGTCGAGCGCTTCCACAGACAATTGAAAGCGTCTTTAGCGATGAATGAAAACAGCGCGGACTGGGCAGACAATTTGCCGCTCATACTTTTAGCAATTCGCAACACTGTGAAGGAAGATTTGCAGAGCACGCCCGCAGAATTAGTTTTCGGATCAGCTTTAATTTTACCCGGACAATTCTGCGAAAACAATGCGAATATTGCCCCAACGACAACCTTCGTGACCGAATTAAAACGTAAAATGTCACAATTAAAATTCACTCCCATCAAAAAGACAGACACGAACATTTTCGTTCCAAGGGATGTTCACACCTGTAAATACGTGTTTATCAGGAACGACGCGGTCAAAAAACCACTCTGTCCAAATTATTCTGGACCCTATCTAGTTCTCGACAGAAGTGAAAAATATTTCACTATTTTAAAAAGAGACAAAAGAGACACTATAGCAATTGACAGAATCAAA
Organism: Euprymna scolopes; assembly: GCF_053919585.1. Classification (NCBI taxonomy): domain Eukaryota; kingdom Metazoa; phylum Mollusca; class Cephalopoda; order Sepiida; family Sepiolidae; genus Euprymna; species Euprymna scolopes. The sequence continues at coordinate 128,441,522 of NC_136494.1, forward strand.
CCGGCATTTATAGACGAACAATTGCGCTTGTCCCCTAGTCCAATACAAGAAAGTACACACTCACAAACGGACGAAGAGACTACGAGAAACAATACACCAGAAACAACAACAAAAACTGGGCGAAAAGTTCATTGGCCCAAACATTTCAAACAATATATTACTTATTAAAAACACACATAAAAAAATAAATATAAAAAAAAAATACATTTCTAAACACATATATATATTTTTTTCTTTCCCCAGGAGGGAGAGTATTGTCCAAACTTGTTTTCCACACGCACGCACGTATATACACAACTACGTATATACACCCCAGGCACGCACGCAAGCACACATACGCATTAACCACACATACGTACACACATACGAGCGTGAGGTCACTTCCTTTTTTTCTCCAAACGCATGCGCAGAAAACCAAGGTCCCACGCGCAGCCCCTTTTTCTTCCTCTTTCATCGGATGGCTTTTGAGCTGACCAGTCGCACCAGATTTCGCCTCCCGACTACCAGTGGTCACTCCTCGTCAAAACATGTGCGCGGACGGTTAGCGACCTGCATACGTTCGCCCTTTCTTTCTCCCCCGTTTTTCATAAAGCAGCAGTCGCTTTATGTGTGCCTTTTCATTTCCTCCTCACGTTTGGATTTTTCATCTTTTGAAATGAACATTAGCTTTTTATTTTTCTACGAAAAATAAACGTGTTCAAATTTATTCAACAAGCGTTTTCATTCCTTCATTTTCTGTTTGTTTCATTGTATATTTTTGCAGCGGTTTGGTGTATTATTATATACTAACCCGTTACAGGAGTATGAGTTGTTTTTTCTTTTGTCTTTTTCTTTTACGTAAACCGAACATTACCCTCAACAAAACACATGAGAGAGACGTGCCAGGCATTATCACTAACAAAATGGTACGTAAAAAAAAAAAAAAAAAAAAAAAAACTTATATTCCTTGATGAAGATTCTGTTATAGATCGAAATATTTCTTATTTTGCTTATTGAAAAGAAAATCTGCAATTGGTTGGTCTTTAAAAGGTTAAACTTTAAATTTCATATCAAGTTGATACAGTAGACATTTATCATATTACTCTATACTATGAATATATTAATGGAATGAAATAACTAAGAAATGTTTTTTGTTTCAATTAGACTAGTTTCACATAACATTTTAAACAAAAGATACAGTAAAAATTGAATTTCATCGTTCTTTCTCTGCATAATTATCAAAACAATACAATGAAATGAAAAAACTAAGAAACTATCTTTTCACTTATTAACATTCATAACAAGTATAGAGTAGTTAAAAATTAAAACACGCTTATCATTAGTTGTTGTTATCAGCAGTCGAGTTGTTTTTTTTCTTTTCTTGCTAGGCTGTACAATCGACTCTCTAATTTCGTTTCGCTAAAATTTGCGTTCCGTTCCAATTTTTACATCCGTTCGCGGCCGCCATCTTGCGTACGACTTTAGTCAAGATTGCCCCATTCCTTATATTTTTCTTTATTTTGTTAAATAAGGAAATACTTTGAAAAGTATTTAATTATTATTTCAATTATTTTTTGAGTTTGTTTTACAATAAACAGAGATTCGAATAGGTGGTAAAAAATAAAATCTATCCCAAATAAATGTTACCATTGGATATAAAAATTACTTTTTAACCTACCTGAATCATTTATTGGTGTTTTAAAGTAGTTTTAAACGCTATTTATTTCATCTCGAACATTAACTTTTTACGAGTTGTAAGAATTCAAGATGGCAAAAAAAAAAAAAAAAAAAATGCCCCCATCCTCTTCTTCGTGAAGAATGAGCGAGGAACCTCATTTCAAATTTGTTTTCATGCACATTTTTGAAGACTGAATTGCGTAAAAATAGAAAATAAAATATTCAGCAGAATGGAAACGTGGTCAAAAACAAATATATAACATTTAAAATAGAAAATAAATGTATGACTCTGTGATCCGTGAACATTTGGTGAAAGTTCACATGGGAAAGAAAATCGCTACTTCTTATCTGCCACCAGAAATTCAAAATGATTTTGTGAGCATTTTGGCAAAGCAGGCGAGAAAGAAAATCATCGATCAGATCAAGGAAAGCAAGTATTTTTGCATAATTTTTGATAGCACTTCTGATGTGTCTCACAAGGACCAGATAAGTAAAGTGTTGCGTTACGTAAAAAATGACGAAAATGGAGTGAAGGTGGAGGAGTCGTTTCTCCGCTTCATCGAGACAGAGAGTAAAAGCGCAAAAGAAATTTCTGAACTGATTTTGAGAGAACTGGAGAATGAGAGGATTCAGCTTGTCAAATGCCTAGCAAATAGTTACCAATGTCGCTATTATGGCAGGTCACCGATCGAGTGTGCAGAAACGCATCTCCGAAATTAACCCAAAAGCTCTATTTGTGCCATGCACAAACCATTCACTAAATCTGGCTTGTATATATGCAGCTTGTGTAACGGTTCATTCTGTTAAATTTCTTCACTCACTGGACCGGTTATTCTCGTTCTTTTCTGCATCTACACATCGCTGGGACGTTTTGATGCAATTGATGGGTCTAAGTATCAAGCTAGCTGTGGAAAATAGATGGAACAGTCGAGCAGGTGCTGTAAATGTTATGATAAAAAAAATTATTGGAAGTTGCCAATGCCCTAGAACAGCTCACGGAAGAAGGAGAAAATGTAACCATAAGATCAGATGCATCTTTCATTCTCAACTCGGTATTGTCATTTCCGTTACTTTTATTCCTAAGACTTTGGAAAACTATTCTCCCATAAATCAATGATGCCCAGAAGTATCTTCAAACAAAAGGGCTGAATCTGCAACAAAGTTTTGTCAGGCTGACAGCGTTGAGAGATTGCTTTCTTCAGAATAGAGAAAAAATGGTGGACACTGCAATAGACAGGTAAAAAAAACAAAAAAAAACAAAAAAACTCTGCTCTGAAATGGAGATAAGCATGGGGCGTCGTGTCCGCAAAAAAGAAACGAATGGATGGTGAAGGATTGGCTGATGCAGCACTTGAGTTTGATACTGAGTTGAGACGGGAAATGCTGTCAGTCATAGGAAGGTTGACTGAATAAAATATATTGCAGATTTAAAAAAGTTCACGATCTTGCAAGTAAATACGCTTTTCTTACACCGTCAAATTTGCTTGATGATAATTATGATTGTTAGCTTGGTGAAGTTGACGAAGATATAGAAAAAGAGGAATTCATTGTCAAAAGGAAGAGATTACAGCATTTTGTGAAAGCTTCAGGAAAAGACAAAATCAATGCATCTCTTAAACTTAAGATGCCACCTTGGAGATTCCGTCCCTAATATTGTGATCTTGCCGTGTATTTTTCTTACCCTAGCTTTTAGCATTGCCATCTGTGAGTGCTCCTTCCTGAAATTGAGCTTATAAAGAATTACCTTCGATCTTTGGCAATCCTCTCTATGGAGAGAGAATTTGTCGATGGAGTTAATTTTGGTAGTTATTGATAACATTGCCAAAAAAAAAAAAAGCGCGAAAAGTCTGTTTGTAAATTTTCAAACAACATGCAGCAGCTCTATCACAAGAAATAAACTTACAGCATTATTTACTATTTATAAATAAATTTATTTAAAAGATATTAAAACTATTTTTAAAGGGGTTAAAACATTAACAACAACAAAGTAAATGAAAATGATTTTATCATTTCATAACATTTTCAGGTTTTCAAATGTTCTCATTTATATTTATATGAAAATAATGTTTTCTAAAATATGACTCTTCATTTCTTAAATTTTGCGCTTAAACCGAGCGATTATACACACGGACATCAAACGACACCGAAGACGTTTTTTTAAATTTTGTTTTCTCTTCGGGAGAAAAAGAAAAGAAAACTGCATCGAACTGTACTCTCCTTGATAAAACCATGTTTTTGGCGAAAATTCGGTCTTCTTTTTCTTCTTCTTCAACAACAACAATAACAACAACTGTAAATAAATTTCAGGTTTTCAAATATTCTCATTTAAATGTATTATTATATTTGTTTGTGTAGCCAATTAATTTAACATTTTTTTATAATTTGAATTATACTTCTTTGTTTTGAAAAATATTTGGTTTCCTTTGTTTACATATCCAGTCTTTATTTACTTGTTTACGTATTCAATTAGTTTAATTTTACAAGCTTATAAGACAGTGGCTTCATAAACTGAAATTAACTCTCTGCATCCACAACCCTTATCCTAGAACGGGGAGTGCTCTATACTGAAATTCCTTTAAACTTGCTGCTCTATCTCCAGTGAATATAGCCACTCAGAAAGTAAACACACACACACACACACACACACACACACACACACACACACACACACACACACACACACACACACACACAGGAACCTTAAAACAAACTTTCTGACGCTTTTATCTACTTATTTAAGAATCATGAAACAAACTTTGTTTTTTTTTTTCAAAGTATATTGGTACATTATATTGCATGCCTATAAAATTATTGATATAAATATAGTTTGTTTATTAATTCATGTTTTCTCACTTTTTCCCCCAAAATTCCTGTTGTTGAGTTAGCACTTGCTAACTGGTGACCCATTTAGAACATTCTTATTTTTATTCACGTTTTCTATTCGTTCAAGCAGCTGCTTTCATTGGTGACAGGAAGGTAGAGATTAAAACAACTAAGGCTACCATTCATTGAGTCTAGTAACTGCTGATTAAACCACCTGCCTTCTTTCCTAATGACCCCGACGCATGTTTCTGAACGCCTACAGTAGAAATGATTAATTTCTTTTAAAAACCTTCCACATTTTTGTTTTTATTATTGTTTCAATCTAAAAAATGATCTCCTCGAAGCCGGTCTTTTTAAGGAAAAGAAAAACGATAGTTATTGTTGCAACCAATGGTAATTTCGTTTACGTAAATTGAATAAAATAATATTTTGCTCTTTTATTGAGCACTATCAACAACCTCGTAATATTTAATGAATTTTAGATTTGTATATTTTTAACCTGGAATATTAAATTACCATCACACACACACACACACACACACACACACACACACACACACACACACACACACACACACACACACACACACACACACACACACACATATATATATATATATACATATACATATACATATATATATATATATATATATATATATATATATATATATATATATATATATAATAAAATGACTGCAGAAATTCCCCTCAGGATCAAAGTATCATAGGTTTGCAATAACAGACGCCACGTAAAGATTTAATACATCTAGTCTAATATCCAATATATTTTGTAGCTTTCGAATACCATTTTAGACACATTCAGTCATGATAATAAAATAATTCTACATTGCATCCGACCAGCGACACAATCACAATCACAATATCTTTAGAGGAAGGAGTCCCCACTTTTCTCTCTAACTATTTAGTCCTAACACTGCTACCAGTTGTCATCGGGACCAATTCTACATTTTCCACAGATACTGTGATTTCACTCATCATAATTGGCTCATAGACATAACATAATCTGATTTCTGATTCATAAATAATAACGGCTCCCTTTCCAAAATTCATCCATTCTGATTGACTGAGCGCTGAAAATTCTCATATTCCAGAATTTTATTCTTATAAACAAACAGTTACTAAAATTAATACATGGTATCATTAAGAGACATATATATATTTTTTTTTTGCACAGCGTCAAGTTCATTACATGCTTAGATTATTACAGTAGTGTTTCTGTGTGTCTGTGTGTGTACGATACAAATCACTTTATTACTTGCTTTAACCACACTGAGCCACAGCAACATGTGGCCGGGTACAGCTATTTAAATATAAAGTATTCACATTAGTCATTGAAAAAAAAGGAACTAAAATAAAAATAGGCTAAATTAAATAATTCATAGATGTTAATAAAAAATGGTGCTTATGCATTTATGTTACCGTGCTATTTTATAATATTGTATTTAAAAGTTATTACAGTCGTGTGTGTGTGTTACAAATCACTCTAATATATATATATATATATATATAATCTATACAGAAGCATTTTTTTTGTTTGTAAGAAATCGTCAGATTAAAATGTATATATATATATATATATATATATATATATATATATATATATATATATATATATATATTACTTGATAACAAAAGTAAAGCAGAGGGAATATGGTGAAGAAAAAGGTGATTACACGTGAATGGATTTTTATTTTTTACACACACACACACACACACATATATATATATATATATATATATATATATATATATATATATATATATATAAATGTAAAGTTGGTTCGTTCTAAAAGAATAAAACCATATTTCTACGTTACCAATTTATTTGAAATTTTCAGACAACCCATTTTTAGAGTCGAGGTATGTTTTTATGTTATTAAAATAAATTTTCCTAATTAAAATTAAAATATTAAATAAAATAAATATATTTTTTTAACCGTTACTGCGAATCTGCTCTGTTGATAAAACTGAACTTCCGGTTCGATTCATTTCACAGCCACGAAATATGTTTTTTTTGTTTTGTTTTTTTATTTATCGAGTTAACAGAAAATGAAACAAAACAAAAAAAACATATTTCATTTGTTTATCTTCCAAATTTTTTAATTTACACATCTTTTCTTTATTATATAAGGCAAAAAAAAAAAAGTTTGTTGCTTGCTTTTGAGTTTTTTTTGTTTTTCTATATAAGATTACTTATGCAGAGAGTGATCCGTGCTGAAATAATGTTATTATTTAAAAAGTCATTCTTAACATGGGGAGGTAAGGATGTTTTGTACCTATTCTGTACTTTAACCTTACAATTGAATAAATAAAAAAAAACATATCGTAAAACGTTATTTAAACGTGGAAATATGATTAAAAAAAATAGCGTGGATCGCTCTCTGCATTAGCACCATTTTTATTTATTGCGGACTATTATTCTCATCTTTATTAGTTGTTGTTTCACGAATTTTCGGCCAACTATTCCTCTGGCCTTCATGAAAAGAAGTTTTTTTTATAAATGTTCAGTAACTTTTTCCTTTTATTATTCTTAAAGAGTAAAACTTTTCTTATTCATGAAAGGAGTTAAGCCTACGTAAATAAATAAATAAATGTTTGTACACGTGACAAATTATCAATAAATGGTTTAGTTACTTTTTTAAAAAAATGTTTGTAAAAGTGCGAAAGGCGAGGTTGTTGTATACTCCCATGCTTAATTTCTATACTTATAGGTTTTTGGAATTTTTTTTCACTGGATTATTATTGATTGGACACTAATTAAACAGATTATTAAAAAAAAAATGTAAAAAAGAAATCATTATTTCGACATTTGAAAGTGGTGCTCACTTTTTAGTTACAACGTTCTGATAAATCAGTCACCCAATTTTGTAAGCAATAAAAACGCGGTATATCAAAACCATAGAAAGTAAAAATAATGAGTCTCTACCACATTTGTAAGTCAGAAATATATTTGTTTCTCAAAGAAAAAAAAATAGAGAGAACAAGACTATTTTTTATTGTTTTCATGAAAATAAAGTTTCGAGATTTTTAATTATTTTTTTTTTTTTTTTACTTATTTAGTCAGGTTGTGTGTTTTTTTTTAATTGTTTTTGTGAAAGGTGAGTTTTTTTTCAAAACTTTTGTTTCTTTTTAATTTTTTTAAAGTATTATAAATTTCACTAACATGCTGGAGAAATGTTTAATAATTTGGTATTTTTTTAGATTAGGTCCACCTCCACAATTTTCCTTTCAATGACGACATTTATAGGTTTCCGAGTATGCTGAACACGCAAATTGCATTGAAATTTTGCGGAAATAAATAGTTGTATTATGCATTGTATTCTTCGGCGGCCATCTTTTTACGTGCACACGCGCCATAAACAAATACACACACGTAAAAAAGATGGCCGCCAAAGATTACAATGCATAATACAACTTTTTATATCTTGATAACTACTTATTTCTGCAAAATTTCGATGCGATTTTCGTATTCAGAATAGTCGAAAACCATTTCAAGTCGTCATTTAAAAGAAAATTGAGGAGGTGGACCTAATCTAAAAATTTACCAATAATTTGGAATCCCGTACGCCGTACGCCTCCCGATACATTGCTTCGTCAACATGCGACCATTTTATATCTCCCGAAGACACTTCCGTATTTAGAAAAAATAAATAAATAAATAAATAAAAAGTGACCGATTTACCAGAACGTTGTAACTAAAAAGTGAGTACCCCTTTCAAATGTTGAAATGATTTTTTTTTTTTTTTCAATTTTTTTTCATAATCTGGTTAGTGTTCAATCAATAATAATCCAGTGAAAAAATTTCAAAAAACCTATCAGTATAGAAACTCCATCAGTCCACCACGTAAGTAAATAAATAAAAAATGTTACGTGCGCATGCGTTAGCCTTGACTAGGGGGGTACTAAGGGAACGACCATTAAATAATTCTGCGGGTCGCCATGGAACTCAACGCCCAAGGAGTACCAAAATAGTTTTCATGATCTGAAGAAATATTTTTTTTTCGAAGAGTGGGTGATCACTTTTCCATGTAAATTTAACTTAAAATGAGCACCCACTTTCTGGCCACCTAAGGAAGGGGCATTTATTTTCGTGTTTATTGGCTTAAAGGTTTTTTGACAAGGCAGTTTGGTACGTGAATGCATATTTAACAGTTTTCGTTTATGCTCACGCATAGCATAAACAAAGGCTACGTCTGTGAAATGGAAAATAGTCCCAGAGTTCAGGGGTTAATACCATGCAAAAGAAATCAAACAAAAAGACTTTTTAGCCAAGAAACACACAGAAAGAAAAAAAAAATAGCATCCATTTTTTTTCTATCGAATTCATTTGCTGTTTTTATTGAAAACTATTTTCCCCCGGGTTTTTGATATAATTTTCCATTAAGGGCTGTGCGTCTCATGTTCGTAAATAACAAAAATTTTTTTGTAGATTTTGGTGTGCTAAAAACGAATCTGCAAACCGTTTCTGTCGCAAAATAATAGTTTTTATGATATGAAGAAATTACTTTTTCGAAAAAGTGGCGATCACTTTTCCATGTAAATTTAACTTAAAATGAGCACCCACTTTCTAGCCACCTGAGAGAGGGGGGATTTTTTCCCATGTTTATTGGCTAAACAGCTTTCGTTTATGCTTACGCATAGCGTAAACGAAGGCTACGGCTGTTAAATGGAAAATAGTCCCAGAGTTCAGGGGTTATTACCATGCAAAAGAAATCAAACAAAAAACTTTTTAGCCAAGAAACAGAAAAATGCCCCTCTCTCAGGTGGCCAGAAAGTGGGTGCTCATTCTAAGTTAAATTTACATTGAAAAGTGATCACCCACTTTTCGAAAAAGTAATTTCATGAACGTCATGAAAACTTTTTTTTTGCTACGTAAACGGTTTGCAGATTCGTTTTTAGCACACCAAAATCTACAATAAAATATTTCGTTATATATGAACGTGAAACGGGCCTTAAAGTAAAATAATACCGGATTTTTTTGAGCAGATTTGCCGTTTAGTTGTACAAATATCCTCAAACCAGGTAATCACTAAAAGGGACTTTTAAAAGTCGTCACCTGTATCGAGCAAAAGTTTAAAACCACCGATTATATGCCAGCCTACATCATGGTAACATATATTGAGTGAGTTCCTAACAGTATTTTGTATAGTTTTTTAGTTTAAACTGATTTTCCCAAAATTTCCCCAAACTTAACGTGTTCGATACAGTCTGCCACCATTTGTATTTTTCAGATATACCGATAAACATTGAATGTTTTTGAACCGATTATACATTACATAAAAACACTGAAATCTTATCCAGTTAGGTAGAACACTTACTTTTCTTGCCTTTGATAACATTTATTTGTTATATATTTATTTTTTGACAACTTCTTTGTATCTGTGTTTAGTAATATAAACCCTTTTCATTTAATGTAACGTTTAGTCGGCTCGAAAAACAGTGTTTATTGGTGTATTTGAAAGCTACAAATGGTGGTGGACACTGTTGATTATTTTAAGTTAGAGAAAGTGAGTTAAAACTAAAAAAACTATACAAAATACTGTCAGAAACCTACCGATTATGCCAGCCTATGTCATGGTAACATATGTTCAGTGAGTTTCAGGCACTGTTTTGTATAGTTTTTAGTTTTCAACTTACTTTCCCAAACTTAACGTATTCAACAGAATCCGTGACCATTTCTGTTTTTTGAGCCAATTAAACATTTTACATTACATAAAAACACTAAACAATTATCCAATTAGGTAGAAACGTAAATTACCTTACCTTTGCTTTCATTTATTTGTTTTTGGACGACTTTTTTGAATCTGTGTATAGTAACCCCCCCTCCCCCCACCATCAACCAAATATTAATTACTAACTCACATTTTTTAAAACAACAACAACAAAAAAAGCATTTAGCGTTTCAACATTTTTGCTACGTTCGGCTTAATCCACTGATTGTTGGTCAAATCCAAAACATGAATGATTGACAGAAACTCTCGAGAATCCAGATCAAATTCTGCAAGAGTACCATTTTTTTCAGTTTCGCCTTCTTTTTCACTTTTTGCAGTGGATTGCTGTACTAATATAAGAAACATGCATTTTCTCCTTTATTAAATTTTCCCATTACACCAAATTGAGCCACTGCAACGCGTGGCAAGGTACAGCTAGTATATATATATAAGTTCAAGTATATTGATAACATAAACTAAAATCAATATTTTTTAAGAGCCTAATACATGAGTAGAGCTTTTATAAGTAAAATTATATAAACCTGATAAGGAGTCTAAGCAGATCAATCAATGCTTCGATATTAACATGTCATTATCAGGACTTTTGCTTCGCTCTCTCTCTCTCTTTCTCTCTTTATGCCCCTCTGTGTGCGTGTTTATTATCAATCGAAGGTAATACAGAAAGAATAGAATAAAATTATTGGAATATAAAAAAAAACAAGAATATCACCAAAGTATTAATATTAGTTAATCCATAGAGATAAAGATAGAGAAAATGAGTGGAGAGATATATCGAGCAGAAAGAGACTAATTTGGAATTTTGATTTTTTTTTATATATATATTTAACTGCCCTTACAAACTCACCTTTTTTATTCAAACAATCTAATCCAATCCCAGTGAACGATCCAACATATCACGTTTTTGTTCTAATAGTCCCCCACAGACACATATATAAAATCTAAATTGTCTTCAAATCCTATTCCTAATAAAGAATTCGCATATTGGTATTCAAGTTTACAGCTGTTTCCAGATTATGTTTATTTTTAGTTATTGAAAATAACACAAAATTATTAGTAGTAGCGTCCTTTGTCAAAACAGGATTTCATATTCAGGAAAAACAATAAAGACTGATAAAGAAAACGCAAACAGCAACTTTAGACATTGTTCAATATCAAACAACTTCGTAAAGTACGAAAATATACACAAATCGTAGTGCATATTAGATATATTTACACATTTTTATATAAAAAATGTAAACACAAGCCTAAGAAACGTTTTAAGGGTGTGTAACATGTCCGTTACATTTAAACTGTGTCGTTAAATTTCAACCACTTGGACCCGTATGTTGCCTGGTACTTTGTCGCAAAAAAAATAAACAAAAAAAAAAAGAAATAAAAATTTGACTCAGTATTTTTTCAAAAATGCAAATGAAATGCATTTATTCATGATTCTTCTAACAATGACGCATTTCATTATCTTATAAAAATGTTTTCGCACACCCATGTATTTTACAACGCTCTGCCATATAACATATGCTTTTCAAAAGTCTCTCTCCTCGCCACCTAACGCTGGCCATAGCCAGCACTTTCTCAACCTCGACTTCACAAGTCCATCTTCCTTGGACGCACTTTACTTCTCATGCTCGATCACATTCTGTCCGTTTTCTTTTTCTCTCCTTCCTCTCCCTATGACGTCAGCATGTGCACACTTGCTTAATTTGCATATGTGCTAAAGGCTGCTGCTGCTGCTGCTAATATTTTCACTACGGTTACTGCTGATTTCGTTCGTCGACGCTCTGTTATAATGGGAGCATACCGCTTCGTTACAGATGTAGTCAATTGCATTTTGAAAACTTTTAACATTAACGTGGAGGACTGGGAAAGGATACATTCAAAGTAGTCACTTTGGCAAAAGCATATCTATGATGGCTGAAAAAGATTTGAGGGCAAGTGAATAGAGTACTTCATGTTGAAACTTGTCTTAAAGAAGCGGTCAGTGTTAAATGTTCCAGACACATTTAAGCTCACCATATTGTGTGGCTAATATTGTGAGTCTATTTATCAAGTGCTGGTCTACTGAACAGCATGTGATCCTATGACAGCAATAAACTATGCGAGTGTCAAACAGGAGTGGAATATTGCTATGTACAAACGGAAGCCAGTGATCTTGTATGCCACATTTGCAGCAAAATTTGTAAAAATAAATGATGCAATTTATATTATTTAGATTATTTGTACGACTGTTATGATACTATCGACATCCTCTCCACCAAGTGTTGAGAAAAAAAAAGAAAGGAAAACAATATAACAAAATGAAAAAATAATCTTATCAGCAGAACAAAGGTTCAAGAAGTTGTTCACCAACTTACACAAAAGAGTTAAAATAGGGTTGTTAATCAAGGTGTGACAGTGATTGAGACAAAAGATGTCAATATGTTTGCAGTCAGCTTTGGGAGTGGTGGTGAGTTTTACAACAATTTACGACAGTTAGGGACAGTTTATGGACAATCTTGGATTTGCAACAGTTTGGGACGGTTGGCAACTCGGAGATCTCCCAATAAAGATCGGACAGATTGTGTCAGTATAGTCGGATGGAAGTTTCACGTTTACAATGTTAAACCGCTTTCATATGCACGTTTAAACAATTCGAAGATAATGTGAAAAAGGATAATTCCGAAATGTCGTATGATATGGAATTTCGACATAACCATGCAATGTTAAACGTATGAAAGACACACATAGTGAATAATTATATTTTAAAAACAATACATATGCCGCTCCCCATTTAGGGGTACCAAATTGGTCAAAGGGAAAATTATTCCCAACTAGCATTTAGGTAAAAATGCGCTTTCATATAAATAATTGAATTCATTCAAAAGTATCATTAATAAAAACAAATAAGCAACATCTACGCAGAACGTGATATATTCAGTAGTCGTGCGAGATAGTCCAGTGGAAGAGGTTTTAGCTTTTTATCATGGCTGTCCTGATTTCAAATCTCGCTAGATTTAGCCACTTTGATGAGTCGTAGACAATGAAACACGTGTCAGTGGGTAATTATATTTTAAAAACTATATATATATATATATATATATATATATATATATATATATATATATATATATATATATAAACTACTTCATTTACTCACATAAAATTAATATTATACGAAAGTATAAATTTATGCGTACACTTTAAGTATTTACTTCAAAAGTGCTCAATACGTAGGTAGTAATCGCCATATATATTTTATAACTTACTAACTTACTTACTATATATATATATATATATATATTGTATTAATAACAAGTGAATCTGCATAGCCTGTTCCACCATTATTTGTTTTAGTTTGTATTGATGCGTTACACCTCTGCATTTTATTGCCTTCCATAAATTACCATTATAAAATCTTTATTGTCTGCATACATTTGAATAAAAATTTAAACTGATTAGAAAAAACTATACACACCGAATTGAATTGTAGGATTGCCTTTTTTTATATATAAAAAGTGAATTCTCAATACAGTCAAAATTACTTTTATTTTCATAACACTACAAAAAACATGTTTAGATATTCACTTGTTTAAATCTACACGACCGACTTGAACTTATTACTACTTACTTGGACTTATTCATTATTGTTGCAATTCATTGTTTGTTTTGTTTTGTTTACCATTATTTAAACCTTGATGGTCATTTTATGCCGAAAATAATTTTAAGTGACTTTTAAAAAGTCTGGAGTCAGATGTGCTTTTTAGTTTGGATAGGAATAATAAATTATTTATCGGTCTTTATAGAGGCACGTAACTTGTTATATTTGTAATTATTTCTATCTTTCTTAGATTTTGCTATATAGACCAGCTTCTCTTATATATTCAAGTACATATTTTTGAATTGGAGGAATATTTCTTTTAGGTTTATTTCTTTGTAGACTTTTGGCGAATTTATTTTATGTCGAAACAACTTGTCGAGATACGGCATATTGTGTAGGTCTCCAGACATGGTATACAAGTTGGAGCTGTTTCCTTCCTAAGGAGATGAGAATGAGTGAACTTTGGAGTCTTGATATTAAATTACTTGTCCTTTTCTAGTCAATCCATTAGTGTCATTTATTTTTTTCCAATTTGTTCGTTTATTGCATGTAATTTATTTCCGGTGCAAGAATTCCTGCAATTCATAAAAGAACTATTTTTTATTACAGCATATTTATTTGTTATACTTTATAATTGATTCGCCATATTGTTTATTCTAATCCTGTCTACGTGTTTAGCTTTAACATGCCTAACAGAATATTTCGTTTCCAACTATTTTAAAAATTTTCCTTGACGTGAAATCAAAATCATTTTTTCTTTAATGGAAATAGCTCCAGACAAGGTATGAAGCCACTTGATGTAATGAACTAAGAAAATACTACTACAAGGTTAAAAACTATCCAATGATATTGGGGAGAAAATAGAGAAGGCTTACCGCAAAAACGTGCTCATGTCTGTCTGTCCTGCGGGCTGAGAAGGAAAAACGAAAAGATCCAAAATGGCGACCGTGGTCTTTTAATGCCCACGGTTTCACACAGTTCTCAAAAACTCATGTCTCACATGTGATTTTGAGGTGCACCTGGGCACAATGAAAGCAGGTTACTGGGGGGAGTGAGCAGAAGCGTTCAGACCTGTGTAGAGTGAACATCGTCGTGCGTCAAACTTATCCGAATTTGTTTACATTGGACTTGAAGGCGACGATATTGTAGTTGGTCAAGAAGCAAGCCAGCAGAACAGTGTTCCATAGGCGAGCAGTTCTAAGAAAGAAGTGTTTTCCGATTCAGATACTATAAAGATAGATTCAACCCAGAAAAAAGCAATTCTTTCTCCTTTGTCAGAAAAATCGCTCATGGAATAGGCAAAACAAGGGAAGCAAGAGTTACGAAGGTCCGCTTTCTACTCTCTATAAATGATATTCTAAACAGAAAATGTGATCCAGATTTTACTAATGAATGTTGTGTAATGCAAAAAAAACAAAGTTAAATTAAAAAAGACAAAAAGTATACAGAATGAAAAATCCAAAACGATTGTATTTTTGTCAGACATTTTCTAATGTTCATCTCCCTTAAAATTGTTATTTGTTCAGACTTCCACTTGATAATTTCACAATAGAAAATATATCGATTATCAATTTTTTGTTTTTTGCATCTGAATGAACCGCTTCAATAAATCAATAATGTCTGACATTTTCTATTTAAATATTTTAATAAATTCTTCCTTTTTGATTCTACACCTAATTTATTTTTATTCAAATTTACTGTGCTTATGTCTTAAATTTGATTTTTATTCAAATTTACTGTGTTTATGTCTTAAATTTCATTGCAAAAAACAAAACAACTATTTTTTCAAAATCCATAAGAAAAATAACTAAAGAGAAGTGGAAAAATCAATTGAGTTTTGTCAAAAATAATTTTAGAATGTGAATATAAGTACATCATCATCATCACCACCATGAAAATGATGATGATAATAATGATAATGATAATGATGATGAAACAATAAACCGCATAATAAGTGAATGCAGCAAACTAGCTTCCCAAAATACAAGAACAGACATGATCAAGTGAGAAAGGTAATACACTGGGAATTATGCAAACAACTGCATCTTGTACACTCAGGCAAATAGTACAAGCAGAAATTGGCCACAGTACTTGACAATGGAAATCATAAAATTTTATGGGACATTGATGCACAAACAGATAAATCCATCCAACCAAGAAGATCTGATGTTATAATAATAAACAAGAAGGAAAAGTCGTGCCAGATTGTAGATTTTTCTGTCCCAGCAGACGACAGGGTCAATATCAAGGAGACTGAAAAGCAGAACAAATACACAGAGCTAGTCAGAAAATTGAAAGGGATATGGAAGATAAAGAAGGTCAAAATAATACTAATAATAGTAGGAGTACTAGAAACGATCCCCCAAAACTTAAAAAGAATGGGAGAAATTGGAATCAGACGGATGACTGAGAAGATGCAACAGATAACAATAATGAAAACGGCTGAAATACTGGAGCGAACCCTTGAATGCAGAAAATACATATGAGCCAGACATATAGAAACTACTATGGAAGTAAAGTACAAAGAAACTTTATATGGAATCAATAAAATTGAAATTGTATAATTGTAAGTTACCCTCCCTTAAAAAACAAGCAATGGTATTAACTGATACCACATCAAATACTCGAGGAGGATCAAGGAGGATGGAAAGAATGAGGAGAGAAAGCACTAACCAGATCTTCACTGGATGAGTGCAAAGAGGACTGTGATCTTGAAGAGGCTTATTGCCACCTAAATTCTAGTGAAGACCAATAGTCGCTACCAATGAGAAACCAATGGTAAGCGGCTGTTCTGATAACACAAATTAATTTGCAAATGTTATGAAAATAGGTGGAGAATACTGTAAATCTGAGGAGACTTGTTGTCATTCAGGCTCCCAGGAACACCACAGATTGTTCTCAAAGAGAAATCTTTGATGGTGACCAATGTGAAAACACCTTGTGAATAATAATAATAATAATGATGATAATAATAATAATAATAATAATAATAATAATAATAATAATAATGATAATGAAAACTGAAACTGTATAATTGTAACTTAACCCCCCACTTTGCCTCTCCCTGCCTCCCTCCATTTTTTTTATGTGTGTGTGTGTGTGTGTTACCAAATACTCGAGGAGGATCAAGGAGGATGGAAAGAGCAAAGAGAGAAAGCACTAAACAGACCTCCACTGTATAAGTGCGAAGAGGGCTGGGATCTTAAAGCTCATTGCCACCGAAATTCCGGTTAAGACTAATGGTTACTACCAATGAGAAATCAATGGTAAACGGTTGTTGTGATAACACAAATTAATTTGCAAAGATTATCGAAAGAGGTGGAGAGTACTGGAAATCTGGGGAGACTTGTTGTCACTCAGACTCCAGAGAACATCACAAGTTATTCGCAAAGAGAAATTTTTGATGATGGCTTGTGTGACTACTCTTAATGAGTAAATACTACTACTACTACTACTACTACTACTACTACTACTACTACTACTAATAATAATAATAATAATAATAATAATAAGAAGAAGAAGAAGAAGAAGAAGAAGAAGAATTAAATTATGTAATGTTTCACATTGCAAGGTATTTTTCTGGTTTTAGTCGGATGCTAGTTATTGTTTTGCCCGACAATTTTACAGAATAAATGAAGCTATTCATAAAATATGTTAAGCATAATTCATGTGATACATTGCATTTTTATTCAAGAATAGGTAATCGATTTCAAGTGGATCTCCAAAAAAACAAAAAAAAAAACAGATTTATATTTAACTATCATTATCAATTTATGTTTGGTTAACAACATTATCAACCTGCTTCATGTTATTTAATACTGAATTCAATCAATAAAAAAAAAAAGTTTAAAAGTTTTCAATATTCTCAAATATGAATCCATGGTGTTTACTTAAACTAGATGAAGATGCATGTTCATATCATTGGATACAGGTTCCTCATGAAATACTCAGGATATATTATAGCTGTAGTACCCAACAATGGCAGAGTGGACCTAGCAGTAACGGTAGCAAAATAATGATTCCACGTTTTTCAAAGCTCCAAAATGATGCCTTCATAACTGGATGTAGTTCCATGACAAACCAGCAGAGATTTTGTTTAACCCATAGCTTAGACTCTGCCAGACTCCAAGTCAGAATGGAAATAATGATAAAAAGTGAATGACTCTCCATTTCCAATGCTCTGTTATTATAATTTGAAAACAGTCTTGTTGAGAATCTTTAATGCTCATATTTTTTTCAGTATTGAACAATGTTTTACTCTTATTCTTAAATAGGAAAACCGTTCACAGAATAGTGAATATTTTAATTCTTATGTTTCATCTATTAAAAAAAAGCTGATGACATCATTTATCAGAGTAAAGGATATTTGAATTAATAGTAGATTATATAAAAAGTAAATCACTATTAATCGTAAAGTTAAACTATTTTTAGTTCAAATCATGATTATCTCCCTTTTAGTTTCATGTATACATGATGTGGTAGGATATAGATAACTAACTTTTGTAAAAGGAAACCTAATTTCAAGTAACATCATTGTTGGAGATCAGTTCATATTAAATTTAAACTAGTGTTGGTACGATTAATTGGAATCAGGAATCAGAATAATCAGAAGTGTTGGGGTATTGGAACCGGTATCAATATTGGAAAAGTTTGGGGCCTATTTTCAGATACCAAAAACGATTCTTTTAATTGTTTTGTGTTAATTATGAGAAAGGGCGGGGGGAATTGGAAAAAAAAAACTATGAAAATATTATTTACAAACTTAGGCGTTTTATAATTTTTTAAGCGTATGTATCTGAAAATGCTTGCAGGAGATTGCCGATTCTTGTTTTATATTTAAAAGTTTGTCACGGTCTTTAAAATTAGTAATCTCCATTTTCTCATGCAGACATAAGAAACAAGGTGACTGCAAAGAGTAACATGCTTTAGCCTTTTTTATTATTTTCCAATGTATTCTAGGCGTTTTGTTTTCTCTAATTAGCTTCCAATAGTGTATAGATAAGGAAGTATCTTTTTCGTAAGTTAGGTTGTTCATCGATCTTTTATGCCCGTAGTATCTTCCTTTGAACGTAAATTTTGTACTCCCAATATAAAATTTTTCATCATTAGGGTTTTCTTCTGGGAATATTTTAGCTAGATACACTACTTTTTTTTTCCAATTCCCCCCGCCCTTTCTCATAATTAACTTTTTTCTATACATGAAACCATTCTAAACGTTAATTATTTTAAATATTTGTATTTTACCATCAAATAACTATACCCTATACCTAATAGGTTAAATTTTTAACTAAAGATATTTATTTCTTATTTTTTATTTATCTTTAATTGTAATGTAGTTATCTTACCATTAGAGTAAGAGTAGTGGTAGATGGTCAAAAATCAGAGGCCTGCAATATAAATGCTGGAGTCCCTCAGGGGTCAATCCTGGGCCCAACTCTCTTCCTGATCTACATCAATGACCTCCCTAAACACATACTTAAATCATTCGTTGACATCTATGCTGATGACACGACCATCTATGGCAACACATCAAAGGCTGTAAATGACGAAGTTCTATCCGATTCTCTCTCCTCTGATCTCGAGCGCGTGGTTCAGTGGGGGAAGATGTTGCTAGTTACCTTTAATGCATCCAAAACCAAACTCCTATCCTTACATCATCAACGCTCTGATCCCCAGCTGGCATCAATTGTGATGGATGGCTCTCGTCTGGGTGAGGCCCCGTGTTTTGACAAGCTTCTGGGTTTGACCTTTACTCCTGATCTGAAATGGAACACGTACATCAAGTCTGTTGCCAAGGTCGCTGGAAAGATGGTGGGATCCTTCTACCGCTCCAGAAGATATCTCACTACTGATGCAATTCTCTATCTATATAAAAGCCAAGTACGGCCAAGGATGGAATACTGTTGCCATATCTGGGCAGGAGCTGCCAAAAATAGCCTATCATGCCTTGACAGAGTACAAAATATACTTCGTGGTTTAGTGGGGGATGCCCTTTTCTCTACCCTGCAACCCCTCTCCCACAGAAGAGACGTTGCAAGCCTATCCTTGTTTTATCGTTATTTTCATGGCAGGTGCTCGTCTGAACTCCAATCCCTGGTCCCCCCTCGCCAATCTTTCACGAAAAACACCCGTCTAGCTGAATCCACTGTGAAAAATTTCCCCCACTCTATATCTGTGCCTAAATCAAAACGCGGATTTCATGAACAAAGCTTCTTTCTTAGAACTGCACGCCTGTGGAACTCTGTTCCGTCTGCCTGCTTCCCTCTGGACTACAACTTGGATGTCTTCAAGTCTAATGTTAACAAATTCCTAATGAACCGCCCCCTTAAGTAAACACTTCATCAAATCTCCTCACTAACATAATGTACTTGCAATAACCCTTATCCCTGAGTGGCTTCCGGGCCTTGATAAGTGGTGATCTCTGTGTAAAAAAAAAAAAAAAAAAAAAAAAATTAGTATACTTTTCATAATCGTTTAACGTAGGTTTTAATGGTCACCTCATCGAGCCTAATTTATTTAATTTATTTTATTTTTATATTTTAATCGCCTATTTTACACGTAATCTTTGTAACGTTAGAATTTACAAAAGTAATATTATACGGATACTAATTTATTTACACGTTAACCATTTATTTTATACGTAATTTTTTTTTTTAATCTAGGGTTCCTATTCTATACAACTTACCTACTAAACTAGGAATTTACTAATAATATTGAAACTCTACTTGAAACTCATTACGCACTATAAATAAAATAAAATAAAATAATTAATAAATTAATATAATTGACATAATGGATGATCACATTTTAATGTATATACTTTCTTTTTAGATCCTGTCTCCCCCTTTACACTTAAATACGATGTAGTACTAGTTATAAATTGGAAATTTTTGAGTTGAAACAACAAGAGATGTCTTTGGCCTGACGAAGCGATTCCCTTGCCGGGTTTTCGCCGAAACATGTATGCCTATATGTAGCCATTTCGTTGGATACTAAATTAACTTTTATATATATATATATATATATATATATATATATATATATATATATATATATATATGTATATATATATGTATATATATATATATTGTATATATATGTATGTATATATATGTATATATATGTATGTATATATATATATATGTATGTATATATATATATATGTATATATATATATGTATGTATATATATATGTATGTATATATATATGTATATATATATATGTATATATATATATGTATATATATATGCATATGTATATATGTATATATATATATGTATATATATATATATGTATATATATATGTATATATATATGTATATGTATATATATATATGTATATATATATATGTATATATGTATGTATATATATATATATATATATATATATATATATAGTAAGTTATAAAATATATATGGCAGTTATATTACACAGAATATTCAGCGTTACATCCACACTAGGATTCATCAGGCTTGATGAATCCTAGCGTGGATGAAACGCGGAATATTCTGTGTAATTTAATTGCCATATATATTTTATTACTACCTAGCTCTATCTACGTATTGAGCACTGTTGAAGTAAATACTTAAACTTATGCATAAATTTATACTTTCGTATATTAATTTATGTGCTTAAATATATATATATATATATATATATATATATATATATATATATATATATATATATATATATATATATATGTATGTATAAACCAATTTACAAGGTCGCCACACTGGACATGCTAATGTTTTGGACAGATGGTCGGTTAAAACCACAAGTCCTCTTCATGCGGTTTAAAAATTGGTTGATTTGAGGACTGGTTTCTTCTGTGGAAATCAATCACTTTTAAGTCTTTTGACGAGAACTTGTGGTTTTAACCGATCATCTATCCGAAACATTAGCATGTCCAGTGTGATGACCTTGTAAATTGATTTATATCAATGAAATATATCTTTCTCTTCTTTTGAGCACTTTTAATAACCTCATTAAATTCATTAGTTATCACTCTTGAATAACTATAACCTAGTATGTATATATATCCCCACCCATATATATATATATATATATATATATATATATATATATATATATATATATATATATATATATATATATATATATATATATATATATAAACCACTTTAATTAAAAACCTTAACTCTAACAATACCCCCTTCTCAATCAAATGGACTATAATAAAAAAGTGAAGTCTTATACTCCAGGCTTTAAGTCTGCACAACTGAAGCTATAACTATAATTACTTACCCTCAAAGTAACAATATAATAAATTCTAAAAATGAACTGATCTCTTTCTGTAAACATAAGTCCAAATTTAATTATGGCAATTTTGAAATTACATAGTTATTACTTTTAACTTTTATATAGATATATAATTTTTTCTTCAACTTTATCGTTTTTTTCCTACATATTTCTTAATACTTTATAAGTTAATAATCCTTTATTTTGATTCTTTATTTCTTCTTAGCATGGCCGGTTTTTTATCTGCAATTTCTGCTTTATTTAAACTTTCCTATCTATCTAATATATCAATCTACCCACACTTTCATATCTTGTATGTATATTTACTTATATCTTACTATATGCATTTACTTACTTTTTTTCTGGCTTTTACCGTAATTTGCAGATACCGGCAATCCTTTCCCCTTAAATAATTTTTATTTTTTTATTTTTTATATTTTATTTTTTATTTTTATTTTTTTATTTATTGTTCATTATATATTTTCTATTTATTTATTAATTTATTTATTTATTTATTTTCCATTTAGTGTCTTCTAACAACTCTTGCAGACTTTTTTAAGTGATGACCTGTACATTTCAGTTCACCTATATTATTTTGCCCTATATATTTTTTTCGCGCCTTTTAACATTTCCTGTCTGGATCATTTTGACATTTGTTTTTCTATTTTATATTTAATTCTATCACTATTTATTTTTTTCCTCTTCTTCTTCCCTGATCTTTCTTATTTATATTTATGTCTCGGCAGTAGAGTGAAAAGCATATCTTATTTTTCTTTTATTAATATTATTGGAATTTTTCCCTCTTTTTCCCTTGTACACATTTTTGTGAATTATTCCATGGATTTCTGCCTTTGGATTATTTGGGACCATCTTCCAATTACGGGATTTCCTTGGATTTTACTTGTGCAAATGGAAATTCAATTAACTTTCTTGAAGTTATATATTTGGATTTTACCGTCACTGGATTATTTATCTTCCATCAGACTATCCATTAACGTGTAATCACCTTTTTCTTCACCATATTCCCTCTGCTTCACTTTTTTGTTATCAAGTAAGATCTTTGACTTGTTGTTTCATCAAATACTTTTGCATGCAAAACCCGATCCTGCATTTTGCTAATTCCTACCCTCTGATGAGAAGGAAAGTATTTCTTTGAAACTCCGCGGATTAAGGACTATCCACTCATCAAGTGTTTCCTTTTCAGATTAAATATGTTTTTAACTCTTTTTCAAAGTGTTTTTTAACATGTTTTATTAACTGTTTGCTCGTATATATATATATATATATATATATATATATATATATATATATATATATATATATATATATATATATATATACTACAGATATATTTGTTTGAAATAGCTGAGTGGCATTGCTACAGTTTCAAGTTACCTTATTGAACAAGTGTTCGTAGTCATGGTATTTCTAGTGTGAAGCTTTTGGCGTACCTTTCAACATCTAAATCATGTGGCTCTTTACCAGCCAGTACTTATGATCAATACTATTCTTGTAAAGAGGAAGAACCCAGATGCACTCAAATTCATTATTTCACCTTTTCGTGAGTTAAATTATTTTGAATAATTTAGCTTTAATATTTTCTCTTTTTAGTGTCTGGACATAATCTCCTTGAAGTGGTGTCATTTGATACACTGGCACGTCTGGCTTAAAGCCTGACTCTACCGAAGCTTTGTTCATGGAATCTGCATTTAGATTTAGGAACAGATAGAGAATGGTGAAAATTGTTAATAGTGGTTGTAGCTAGTTGAGTGTTTTTTATAAAAGCTTAGCAAGGGGGGACCATAGATTGGAGCTTAATGCACACCATTTAAGTGGGAGGAACCTGAGTTTGCATTAAATAAATGTTATCATAAACACATCGTTTTTTTTAATCCTTCTTTCATGTGTTGTCTAAACGATAAAATATATAAAGAGCAGAGACTATCAAAACCCCTAAGGACCTATCCAGGTTCATCTTTCATAAATGTGATAATTCAATCTTGTTATATTTGTCTTGTGTTTCTTTCAAGTATTAAATATATGATGTGGACGTTGACCAATCGCACAAATACCAAACATTTAACCTTGGCCTTGATATCTGTGAAGCTGCTGCTTGTTTTTCTTTTTATTTGCATAAGTTACAAACAAGAACGACTAAATTTATAAAAAGTAGAAGTACTTTCTTTTAGTTTTGGGTTTTTTTGTTTGTTTTTTTTAAATCTTACATAAAAAGATTCATGAAAATCAAAATCATGAAAACATTGATTAATACTTCATTAATCATAGACATTTTTAAAATATTTTTTTTACAGAAAACGTTTACATTCCCTAAAATGATGAAAGGCAAACTCTTACTATTTGCTTTCTAACTGTAATTTCCCAAAGAACATCCGGTTTTTTCCCCCTTGGAACCAAAGCCACTAGAGTCTAGGCAATTGTGTAACAGAGTGTGTGTGGGTATGTGTGAGAGAATCAGCAGAAGTTGAGGGATGACTGGCTAGTGAAGGTATTAGCAGCAGCCGTTAAAGCACATATGGAAATTAGCAAGTGTGTGCGAGCTTGCGTCACAAGAAAAGGAGAAATAAATACACCACGTGGTCGAGAGAGAAGCAAGTTGTGTGCCGGGGAAGATAAATGTGTAAATATGAAAGTGAGAAAATGGGAAAGAAATTCTAATGAGAGAAAGATGTATATTTAAATGAGGGGGGGGGTCACCAACAATGTGTATTTTTTAACATTATTTTATTATTCCGAGTTTTAGTTTTTCATTGAAAATTATGTTTAGATCATTGTAATAATGTTTTTAAATCATTGAAAGAGTTATTATAGAAATAGAAAATTATGTTTAGATCATTGTAATAATGTTTTTAAATCATTGAAATAGTTATTAACACGTTTCAGACGTTCTGTAAAGCGTCCTCTCTCTCTCTCTCTATCTCTCTCTCTCTCTCTCTCTCTCTCTCTCTCTCTATATATATATATATATATATATATATATATATATATATATATATATATATATATATATATACAGTAAGATGGTCAACATCATGAAATTTGGAAAATAGACTTTTGTGATTTATTTGTTATTTTCTCTATAATTACATTGAGATTCATAAATTAAAGGATTGGAATAAATAAAAGCTGAAATATAATTGGTGGAGAAACAAATTTCCACACATGCAACCATTTTAAGTAAACGGGCTATAACTTTTGCCTGATTTTAATGGGCTAAAAAGTAGTTAGTTTTGAAAATATATATGGCAATTAATATATACTTTATAACTTAATATATGGCAATATATACTTTATAACTTAATATATGGCAATTTAGTGTGTAGCTTAATTGCCATATATATTTTCAAAACTTACTACCTAGCTCTACCTATGGATCGAGCACTCTCGAGGTAAATACTGAAAATATTTACATAAAATTTTATATAGATACAGGAAAAAAATATATATATATTAAGTAAAATTAAATAAATAATGATTATCTTTATATTAGAAAATAAATAGCACTCAATGTACTAGATGAGGCAATTAAAAAAAACAATAGTTTATGATGAAAATAAATATTGAATAAATTACAATATTTATTAATCTATCAAAAATTTAAAAATTATAAATATGATAATTCCTTGTTTGAATTATAATAAAGGATATATATGTGTGCCTTTTTGGGGGTTCCAGAACACATATAGTGTAATATATGTTACATAATCCTAAAAATAGATTATGTGTTTTAAAGAGAAAACTTTAAATTTAACTTATTTTAGCCGATGAAGAATGCATCTAGCCTTTTTTTTTTTTGAATTGTCGCCAATGCAAAAGCAGAGAAAGAGAGAGGGGTAGGAAAGAGTTGAATAAAACGTTCAACAGATATTAACACCTCTTACTCCTATAGTATAAGAGCGAGTTGACAAGTCATCGGTCATCACACTTTCTGACCCCTTTCGGTTCCGGATGTCTTAGCGCCAAAAAGTGAACAAAAAAAAAGGGAAAAAGAGAGACAAGCGAAATAGGGATGGAAACGGAGAGAAAGAAAGAAAGAGAGAGAGAGAGAGAGAGAGAGAGAGAGAGAGAGAGAGAGAGAGAGAGAGAGAGAGAGAGAGAGAGAGAAAACAAAGTACATTTTTTTTTTTTTTTTAGATATGAGTAACTTCTGAAAAACCGTCATGGCGAACGGACGATGAAACTCTGCTTCGGGTTATCGTTGATAATGGGTGCAAGCCTGGACGAGTGCGGACCCTCATCGATTTAAACTAAACAGGAAACTGGTTTACAATGGACTTGAACAGAATAATCTGAAACAAAAAGTAATGACTTACGAACTGTATAACCCAATATTCGAGTTCCCGGAACCAAACGCCAAAAATGAAGAAAAAAAAGAAAGAAACCTTAAAATACTGCTGAAGAAACATAGAAAAAAAAATATGAACTGTAAGTCCTCTCTCTATATGTCTCTTTCGTGCGACGTATTGGCGATTCGTTTGTTTTGCCATTTTTGGACACTAGTGTTGTTTGATTTAATCTATTTTTACCCCCCCCTCCCCTCCCTTAGCCTTTTATTTTCTTTGTAATAAAGTTGATTTAAAATTTAAGACCGTGTTTTCCTCTGTTCTCTCTCACTGTGTTTTGTGTCTATTTTATCTTATTTCACTGGTCTGAGAAAGATATTCCCCTCCCCTCTTGTTCGATATACCGCATGCGTTCGAACACGAGGACCAAAATTTCTTTTCTTTTTTATTCTTTTTGTTGCGTAATCCTCCCTCGTCGTTCTCAACGGAGGGGCATTCGTAACATATAATAATTTTCCACGTTTCAAATATCAAGTTTTCTCATTTGGTCATTTATTATATATATATATATATATAATATATATATATATATATATATATATATATTTATATATATATATATATATATATATATATATATATATATATAAATATATATATATATATACTCGGGTTTTTTTATATTCAAAAGTAATAGACTAATGAATTCAACGAGGTTGTTAGATAGTGCTCAATAAAAAGAGCTGATAATACTTGTTTATTGTTATATAAACATGCTCACATCCCGCTGCTACAAATAGCCACTTGTTTCAATCAAACAACAGATATCATCAGGCAGCGACTCGATTGAACTTTTGAATAGTCAAGTCGCTGCCTGATGATATCTGTTGTTTGATTGAAACAAGTGGCTATTTGTAGCAGCGGGATGTGAGCATGTTTATATAACAATAAACAAGTATATATATATATATTTATATATATATATATATATATTAAATATTACATATACATATTTTCAATAATTACTTTAATATTGCTCAACAGACCTTACACATAATATGAAAATATATTTATGGCAAGTAAGCTACAAAGAAACATTCATGTTTCATTTTCTGGAGAAATTAACTTGATTTCCTCCAGCAATCAAACATAAACATTCCTGTATAGCTTATGTACGATTAATATATTTTCATACTACTATATATGCATATGTATCTACTATCCATTGCCAAGGTTGCTGGAAAAATGGTGGGATCCTTTTACCGCTCCAGTAGATATCTCTCTCCTGATGCAATGCTCTAACTATATAAAAGGCAGGTATGTCCAACGATGGAGTACTGTTGCCACATCTGGGCAGGAGTTGCTAGAAGCAGCTTATCCTGCCTTGACAGAGTTCAAAATAAACTTTGTAGCTTTTCTATTCCCTGCAAATTCTTTCCCACAAAAGAGCCATTGTGAGCCTGTCTCTGCTTTATCGTTATTTTCGTGGCAAGTGGCAAGTGCTCAGCTGAGCTTCAATTTATGGTGCCCCCTCGCCAAAATTTCACGAAAAACACTTTCTTAGAACTGCGTGCCTGTGGAACTCTCTTCTGTTTGTCTGATTTCCAGCTGACCACAATCTGATTGTCTTCAAGTCCAACGTAAACAAGTTCTTGATGAACCGCCCCCTAAGTAATCCAATTTACAAAATTCCCACTACTTATGTTTACTACGCTATAATCACATTGACTAATTACTATTAACCCTTATCCTCGAGTGGCCTCCAGACCTTGATAAGTGGTGATTCCTGTGTAAAAAAAACAAATAAAAAATAAAACTTAGCAAACCATGAACTTTACAGGAGAATGAATACAAAAAGGGGAGGGGCATTTGAAATGATAAGAGAACAGCATTGCATCTCACAATCTTCAGGCAACGATAAAGAATACATGGTTATTAAAATATTTATGATAATAGTAAAAAAAAAAAACTGTTGCAGGCACATAATTATGAAAAATAGAATAACTGATTATTTTATAAATTGAAATCTCCTCACGCCACCCAGCAACACATTTATTGTTTATACGCTTAAGTGAATAGTTGAAAACTTTAAGATGTTCAACACAATTACCTGCACACAGAAATATATGACCTTGACATATAGTGAACTACAGTCACACAATGTAGCTGTAAATAAAAACGGTTTTTAAGAGATATTGCAGAAATCTTGTAATAACAAAGAGTATTTCTAAATATGTGACCTTGACATATAATGAACCCCAGCGGTGACATATAGGGCATGAATGAAAAAGGAAAAAATGAGGGCATCTCTCTTTATAAAAGCATACATAGAATTAGGAAATTTAAATGAATAAACAAATTCTAGGCTTTAAATAATAGCACCTTCAGCATATTATCTCTGTTAAGATGATAACTGAGTTTCGACTTGGGATATATATGGTTTGACTTTATATTTTTGGTCGCCTAACAAAAGGAGGGTAGACCTGTAAATTCACCTTTGTCCATTCGTCCGTTCGTCCGTTTTTTTTTTGTTTTTTTTTCACAAGGTAGTTACCACTTATCAAGGCCCGGAAGCCACTCGGGAATAAGGCTTATTGCATGTACAGTATGTTAGTATTGGAGATTTGATAAAGTGTCTTACTTAAGGGGGCGGTTCATCAGGAATTTGTTTATGCTAGACTTGAAGACATCCAGGTTATAGTCAGGTGGGAAACAGGCAAACAGAGTTCCACAGGCATGCACTTCTAAGAAAGAAGTTTTGTTCGTCTGTCTGCACTTTTCTCAATAGCTATGACTTGGAATTTTTTGAAACTTTGCACAAACATTAAACATGATATGAGTAAAAAAGTAACAGAACGGATTTCTCAAGAAAACTCCGGTTGCCCCCTGAGGGGTGCCTTTTGGGTTAAAATGACTACACTTTTGTGCTTATTAAAAAAAATTGGTGCCTTGGATTTTTATAAAACTTTCAGAAAAGTTGTAACTAACTGATTTCTATATAATTTTGTTTGTCTATACTTCACGATAACTCTTGGGTGTACCCCAGAAGCTCTCTTAGGTCTCATAAAAACACTTCATTTTTGGGACTATTTTACCTTATTTGTCCAAATTTTCTGTGTATGTCTATTTAGCAGTTTTGCATAGTGCTGAACTCAAATTTGGATTTTGGGGGTTAAATAGGGGAGGGGGAACAAATGATGGACTTAGTTATTTCTTTTTTTGCATGGTGCAGAACTCAAATTTTCATATGTTAAGGCCTAAAACTGCACCGTTTGTTCATTTTCACCAGGATTTGACATCCCCTGCGGATTTTTGAGCCTAAATGGTGGACAATGCTGAACTTAGTAATTTTTTTTATGGCTCGTTCAGTGCACTCACGGAGAACCATGCATGCTTCACTTGTTTTTTAGTTTAGCTGCAACTGAATATGGGTGTTACAATTTACTTTAAAAATAAAACAGGAATAGAAATGAAAAAAACTCCGAGTCAACATTTTTCTTCTTTTTCAACAAAAGCATTTATGACCATTATTTTCAACACCACTTGAAAAAGTCTTTCATTAACACATGTTCATTTCATCTGAACACGTTTCTCCTTCTTCCAACTGCATGCTGGTCACAGCCGGACCATTCTCGCCCTCAACTTTACACATCCATTTTCTTCAACATCGACTTTCTTTGTCCTCGAGCACATTTTGTGCATTTTTCTCCTTTTTTCTTTTTCTCCTTTTTTTTCCTTTTTCTCCTTTTTTTCTTTTCTCCTTTTTTCTTTTTCTCCTTTTTCTCCTTTTTTCCTTCTTTTTCCTTTTTCTCCTTTTTTTCTTTTTCTCCTTACACACACTTCCTAATTTGCATATGCCTTTTTTTTTACTACTGCTGCTGCTAATCTCTTCACAGTCAGCCATCCTTCGCTGCTGCTGATACTTTCCCATGCGCTCAAATGCACTATGTTACGCAACTGTTTTGCTTTCATCTTATATATATAGAGAGAGATTTTGTCTGTCTGTCCATTACACAATTCTGCCATCAGTCAAAATTTTTTAATCATTGCAGAATTTGTCTCATTTCGAAATATCACAGATCTTGACTACTTTTAGAAATGAAACTCGCAATCATTCTACCCAGTTATGGCTGCCAGAACGCAAATTATGCTAGCCCTTTAGATTAAGTAACAACAGATTTATTGTCATCTGGAGAAATAGTTCAGTGGTAGAGCATTCGATTACAGATT
This sequence comes from Euprymna scolopes, assembly GCF_053919585.1. NCBI lineage: Eukaryota > Metazoa > Mollusca > Cephalopoda > Sepiida > Sepiolidae > Euprymna > Euprymna scolopes. The sequence continues at coordinate 128,472,123 of NC_136494.1, forward strand.
GAATGATCCCCTGTTTGAGCCCAAGTGTACCTCACCATTTTATTTCAATTTTTTCTTATTAATGAGTTTAATTTACGATAAAATAAGAGGTCCCATTGAAATTCTGTGCAGACTTGACAGAAAGCTTCCTGAGTTCGACAAGATACACTTGAAAATAGTTGAAGGTTACATCGGCTGAAACGTTGTGAGAATAACACTCAAGATTAGAACAGTAGTCCGAATAATCGAATCAATATAGATTATCAATTCTCACCTAAAAAATCCAGGAACATAAAATTCAGAAACTAGCATTTACTTTCTGCTATATTCTGGCATGTTATATAATTTTTTACTACTCCAGTTTTCTATTCTTCTATTTTTCGGTTAATGGCAGTTTTATTCGTCCATGATACACATACTCTAATTGATTTCCCATACGCGATCAATTGAAACTTCATCGTTAAAAGTGCATTCAAATTGTCTGCTTGTTCGTTTTGGGTTGCCTTCCAAGATTCTCACAATGTTTTTTATGATCTCTCTTGCCTAACTTTAGAAGTTTTTCAGGTTTGTTTGAATCCAGTAATAGCAAACACTTTTTATGTGCTAACGAATCACCGTTTATCAAGACCAAAAAGCCACTTGAGGAGACAGGTTAATGAGTTTATTAGATGGACGTCGAGACAACACCATAATAATTGTTGAAACTGAGCAGAATTTGATTATTTAAAATGACGGTTCATCAAGAATATGTTAACATTGGTGTTATGGAGACTTATCTATTCAGTCATAATGAGCCGTTCGAATCATTACAAAAAAACCTGAGTCTAATACTCTCATGGGAAATTAGCGAGACTACAAACTGTCTTACTAACAGTTGGAAAATACTGACAGCATTTTCTTTGTATTCACTTTCTTGTACAATATATTCTTTTCTACCTAAACCCGTTGTTCGAGGCTTTCTTTATGACATTTTTCTAAATGATGTATATATTACACAAATAATGATATTTAGTTCAGTCACTACACTTTATCTATCTGTTCTTTGATATTGCTTTTTTTTTTCAATATTGCATGACATCAATACATTGCATTATAAATATAAACATTATAATCATATGTTTATTGCGTCCAGCAGGAATTTTATTAGATTTCTCCCTCCACGATGTGTAATCAAAGGGTTGATCAGGGTAAAGTCCAGCTATCTTGAGATCTTGATGTAAGGTATTCAACTATCTTTTCTAAAGATCCTTCATCTTGAATTCGATTTTTGCAAGTGTGCAGTCATTTATATGCAGTACATGTCAATAGCATTGCAGATTATTTTTCCCTTATTTTATCTAAGATTGTCATAACATTGTATTTGTTATGACACTTACCTATTCACTCATAATGGACTCTTATAATCATTATAAAAACCCTGAATTTAATATTTTTATGGGGAATTATCGTGACCTACTGTAAGACTATAGACTGTCTAAGTCGAAAAATGCTAACAACCTTTTCTTTGTATTCACTTTCTTGTACAATATATTCTTTTCTACTTAAACCCGTTGTTCGAGTCTTTCTTTATGGCCATTTCCTAGAGCCACAACAACTGGCGACAAGGTATTCGAACTAACAACGTGGTATTCAAAGGACCCAACTTAACAACACTGACCTTGCAATGAAGTATTCGAACGAGCAAGATAGTGTTCCAAAGACACTAACAACGAATCATTCAGAGAGTCAGTACCGTAGAACAGAGACAAATAAATGTTTTAAGGACCAGGATGCAACTTTCAGAGTGGCACATTCTTTCTAAGAACTTCTTTTCTACCTAAACACGTTGTTTGAATTCTTCTTTTTTATTCTTTCCTAGGCCACAACAATTGGACTTGAAAACGACCCTGCTATAATCAGTAAGGAAGCAGCAATTGGGTAGTTTTGTGAAAAAAAACTTTGTTCATGGAAATTCTATTTAGTTTTAGGTACACAAAGGAATAAAGAAAAATTATGTACAATGGTTTTAGATAGACGAGTTTTTCTTGTGAATGTTTTACAGGAAAGACCATAGATAGGAGCTCAATCGAGCACTTACCATGAAAATAAAATTAGAGTAAAGAAAAACTAGCATCTCTTCTGTGAAAAAAAAGGCTTAGGAAAGTGAAGAGGATATTCCCCACTAGATTTCGAAGTTAGTATTGTACTCTAAGTGGCAGTGCCCCAGATGTGGCAACAGTATTCCATCTTAGGACGTATTCTTAAATAGGTATAGCTTTGCATAAAGAGTGGGATACTTTCTGGAGTGGTAGAATGATCCAACCATTGTTCAAACAATGCTAGCAACAGATTTGATATAAGTCTTCCATTTGAAGTCTGACATGAAGATCAGTACAATGAGCTTATTAAAGCAGAAATCTTCTACAAAGAAAATTTCTATTCTATGTGTAAGTGGGTACAAAGAACGAGCTTGTATTTTATCCTCACCTGGGATGGATATTCTTCTAGCAAAGATACTCACACTTCACTCAGAACTTTACTGTGTGCTTGGGTACCTGCTTTGCAGGCACTCTTGCAGTAAGTGAATGTTGTAAGAGCAATTATTGCTTAAGGTGTTTAACATTTTTAATTACCTCCTGAAGTGAGTGAAATCCAACTATGAACTTTAAAGTAAATAGGTTTTATCAAACTGACCATTATATTGTCACGTATAAAAATTGGAACAATTACAAAGAATCACAATGGTTAACATTTGTTTAATATCACAAACACATTTTTATCAAAGATGAAGGTTACTTTATGATATCACATGATAATTCTTTCATGGAAGAAAATTTGAACACATTGCTTAAATTTTATCTAGCAAATTTAATTAATAAAACTTACCACAATCAACATCATATCATTTTTTTCATCATATCCTTTTCTAGAATTTTTTATTGAAAAACCTCGTGGTAGACTACGTTTCTGCTGCTTTGATTTGGAGCTAAAATGTAGAGTTTTTCTGAACTTTCTGTCCGGCTGGTGGAAACGTAGAACATACCGTGACTGAAGCATTCTGATGTCAGGTCTACACCAATAGTTTTAACTGTTTGTCCTTGACTTTTATTGATGCTCATTGCAAAACACACCTTCACAGGGAACTGGAGCTTCCAGAATTTAAATAGAAGTTCTGAGTCAAATAGAATTATGGGGGGGCCCTTGGCAGTAGGACCGTTTCGCCTTTATAGGGACCACAAGAAATGGTGGCCTCAATCACATTGGTGTGCAATCTGGTGAGAACACATCTGGTGCCATCAGTTGTTTTTAATGGTTCCAAGGATCGAAGAATCATGATTGGGGATCCAATTTTGAGATTTAAAATGTGAGGAGGCATTCCAGTCAGTTCCAAAAAGTTTTAAAACTTCACAGGGTAGTGAACAGCTTCACCTTCATTGGTAGCTGAATCAACTGACATATTCCTTTGAGTCTCCTGGAAATTCATCCAATTGTTCAAGCGATTCACATTGTTTTTTAGTGGTGAAACAATATCCCTCTCAGTAACACACTGGTGAGTTTCCGCTGTTTTGCAGGTCTGAGTAAACTTTGCCTTTCAGTGCTTCAGATTATCAATACATTTACCAAGCTTGGTCGGAATCTTAATTGTGTCAAGTGGAGAAGTGATTGAAAATTACCAATTTGGAGAAGTAATTGTGAGAAGTCGGCTGCGGCTGTGTTTCTAGAGATATGGACTCTCATATTCATAGTCAGTCTCTTCACTATAATGTGCCTCCAGAGATAGGCCTGCTTTAAACTTGCATTGACAATATTTTCCCTTGTGCCATTTTTAACCACTGGGAGGATTTGATGGAAATCATCACAAAATAAGGTTGGAATGCCACCCATGGACTTGTTTCCTGTGATGTCTTGCAGTGTTCAGTCAATTGCTTCATAAGCACTTTTGTGTGTCATCAGGGCTTCGACTATAATGATTGCTGATATGTCTTGAATGATATTTGACAAGGCTGAGATACTAGTAATTTTGCAAACTGGCTGATCCATTCGATGAGTACTGTAAAGAAGTGCTGTGAAGAGGGCGATCACCTTAAAGTAGAGTGGCAACAATACCACTGGATGTTGTTGCAAGCACAATCTTTACCATGGATCTAATCTTTGTAAGGATCAATTTGATTACAAAAGTCTTGCCTGTGCCACCTAGAGCATCAAGAAACATCATACTCTGGGAGCTGCTGTTTTTGTTCATCTCACCTTGTGCTTTCAACATTGCCATGAAAGTATTGTCAACTTTTCTTTGATCATCTGTCATTTTTTCTTGCAAATCGTCTACTTGTAGGGAAAGATCTTCAGTATTGTAATTTACTACATCTTTCATCTCCTTCTTACTTCCATGCAGGTAAGCCATAGTTTGCCAGTGGTTGACCGCCCATAAGAAGAACTTTTTCTTCAATTGTAGATTTCATCATTAAAATCTGCTTCTGGATTGTTAGCTTCTCGCTTGTGTTTGTGAAGAATGTCTTTGGAGATTACATCACAAAAGGTCATCCAAAGTTTAAGAGGATTGCTTGGCTCACAGGCCGTAAAAATTATCACAAAGACGTTTCGTAAATTCAAAGGTGATTGTGTGATATTTGCCTCTCCTAATTCTTCATGCAAGTATTAGTAATTTTCAAGAAGGCCTCGAGCTTGGTACGCTGCTCTTTATGTTTAAAAAATTTTCCCATTGTATGCTCACAAATTTTGAAATGATGTTGGACCAGTAACCTCATGGAGCAATAAGTGTAAGAAATAACACTCCCTGCTCTTGGACTAATCGTGTAGATTCTTCCAATGCCTTCCACACATCATCAGTTTCTGCTACTGCAACTTGTTCCCTACGCTTTCATCTGTTCGATTAGTTTGTTGATTTGTTCTGTGAGAAATTCTACATTGGTTTACTCTTGGCAGAATGAAAGACAACAAAAATCACAACAAGCTCACCTTTAAATTTCAATGGAAACTTTATTGAATTAAGATGATCCTACACTGCAAAAAGATGCGCCATCTTTAGCTATTTGCTCGATACAGCAAGTAACGCCCATAATGGGTAACAGTTCATGGATTTCTTCGTCTCTGGAGTTCATGGTGAAACAAAAGAACTCGAGGCTCCATGGCTCAAAAATAAGGAGAATGAGTTTCACGTTTTCCTCGACCACCGTCTTTTCTGAAACTGAACAAAAAGGCGCAGATAAACGTCAGCAATTAATAACAAATATTCATCTGATTGGTCCAAACAAAACCGTGGGCGGTCAAACCGACCAATGCTTATTTCTGCAGAATTTCTAACACACTAACAAAGAAAGGAAGAAAAAGTAACGGATAATCATTACTTTTTTTTGATAATGATGTATTTTAACAAACTGCCAATAAGTGACAGGTAAGCAATTTGTCCTGAGGCACTTAACATTAATACAAGTAATTATCACTAATGAATTCAAATGAGTGTCTGTCTATTGCCAATTCAATTTTATAAACAATAAATCTAGTTTGAGTAGATGAGTTATTAATAAGAAGAAGGAAGGTAACTTTAATTTAAGTCAATAATCCCGATAATGGAATACAAGAATTTATTTTGACAGTTTATCCATAAAATTCAGACAAACCCATTCACTCAAGGTGTCCTGCTGTTCAACCCCAATGCAACTGAAATGATACCAATTATCGCATGAGTCACAACACACCATTAGTATTGTTCCATCATTCGCGATCGAACATGTAGGACAGAAGCAGATTAAGAATCATGTTTTACCTCTAAGGGATAAATATTTTTTAATGAATGCACTTGTTCACACCCGTCTCTCAGTATCAAGACTGTGCAAATCTTATTGTCATTACCTAATAATTTGAGTACCTTGCCTAAACTCCAGAAGGGTTGAGACTTATTGGGAGAATTAATACACACAATCTCGCCCTCAGACACCTTCGGGGGAGCCAATATCATTAATGTTGGCGTCCACTTCTCCAAATGACAGCAAGTACTCGTTTTGCCAGATACATTTAAATCTGCTGACAAATTCATCCTTCAGTTCAAGGGAGCACAAAAGAGTAGTTCTTTTAAGAGGGCCAGGAGAAATATCCTCTAAACAGAAACTATTGATAAGCAAGTGGGGGTGATAGCCCGTTTGCAAAAAACGGTTGGGAGTCAGAATATAGAGATTTCTATCTGAAGCCGAAATATACATGAGTAGCCTATCATTTGTAGCCTTTTCCATGTCCGAAAGGGCGGTAAGGTAATCAAAATACCCGACTTTCCTCCTACCCATTAGTTTAGATAAACTCTGTTTTACAGTTTTAATAAGTCGCTCTCATGCTCCCCCATGCCAAGCAGAATAAAGTGGAATGGTGTAAAGAACAATAGTAGTTGATTTAAAATGTTCTTTAAAGTCATCGGAGACGAATATATCTGACAATATAATACCTAACGCTAAGAATGATTTAGCATTGTCGGAATACACATGAGTAAGTATACCAAATAAGTTAGTGAACCTGGTAAATGCCAATAAGAATGAATGTGTGGTCATGTCTGGGAGTAATTCCAGATGTATAGCATGCAAACTCATACAAGTAAACAATAAGACGTACATTTTGACGACCTGATTATTATATTTGACAATAAATGTCCTGTAAAGTTTACACCCACATGTTTGAAGAGTTGGACAAAATTTACCCTATGAGAGCACAGTTGAGATCTGGAAGGCACCCTGCATGGTAGAGAATTGATTCTCTTACATATAACAAAATTGCAGAGAAAAGATTTCACTACCTGTCTCGTCTGGGGTACCCAATACTCGGATAACCTTTACTAGCTAAGGGTTGAATTCGCTCCCATATGGCAGCAATTTAAGTGTGTTTCATTAATTACCAGTTTGGTCAGGTGATAATTTTTTTCTAACAGTATGGCAAACTTGAAGGGAAAAATATAGGAGTTCTGAATGCGTCCTTGGGTCCGTATCAGTCCATATTTATCTAGAAATAAGCCAAAGGCCGTCACCCTTAAGGGTGTAACCTTATTTGAAGGTTGTTGCAAATGATCCAATTCCAAGGGAAAAACTTCATTTTGCATATGAAAAAAAAGCAACAATTTATCAGTACTTTGGTGTCGTATTGCTTCCTTTTCCGACCATCTCTTTGCCTTTTTTTGAATTTCTTCTTGTGGTGAATTTAACCATTTTGCAGCATGTTTAGTTCTGTCAGCTTCACGTTGGGTTGCTCTTTCCAAATTTGTCAGTTTTGCTATCCTTTCTCTTTGACGTATTCTGTTGAGCTCCAGACGTCTTTTTCTATGTGAAGTGTTTTAATTGGAGCAAATTGCAGCAACTCTTAGTCTATTAGCTTATAATCTTACCAATCTTTCTTCCTCAGTTTCGTTTCTATTTCGTTTGGGTGGCATCTTTGGAGTGTATCTGAAAGGGGAAAATATCATCTTAAATTTTTCCAAAGAATTATATACATCTCAAGAAAAAAGGATAATTAATGATCCGTAACATTGTTTTTGGCAGCGTTATTTTGGAAGGTCGACAGTCTTTTAACGTTTGAATCCATATGGATGAGTTTTATGTTTTCAACTAGGATCCTTCTAAACTGTGAATGTGGGCAGCCATGTTGTTTTAGGTATTGGCAAATCGAGCTTATGTCTGAAAGGTGTAGGGTCAATCGTCTGGAGAATGTATTAGTCATGCGTCCAATGTATTTATTTCTATTGTTGAAACTGCATTCTCCCAAGGGGTATTTGAATTGGTAGACTACATTGGTTTCATCGACTGATTTTTTTGTCTGGAAAGTGTTGTCTTCAATTATAAGGTTAACAGTTGTTAATTTCTTGTAATAGATGATAAATTTGATCTCATTATTATTTACTGAATTATATTCTTTAATACCTTTTCATCTGATTTAAAGTTGCTGTGTAGCTAGTTGCGGTATAATATATTGATGGGGTGGAGATTGTTAACTTGGTTATTATTAGTTTGGTCTGGGTTTTTAATTATTAGTTTCATTTGTTTATCTTGAAATTGGGGAATTGGTTATTAATCAAATGGCATATATATATATATATATATATATATATATATATATATATATATACTCGTTGCCAAATTGAATATTGAAATGCTCATATCTTTGGCTCTGTGGGATGAAACCACATGAAGATTATAAGACTATTATATGGTTTAAATTTTACGACAATTGGTAAAAAAGAACCTATATTTTAAAACCAATACAATATGCCCAAATTTGCCTACCTTTATATATATAGTGTCCTGCAAACCAGCTTCAGTTTTGCTGCTTCGGTTGTCTCCCCTGTGGCCACTAATTTGTATATATATATGTGTGTGTGTATATATATAAATATATATGTGTGTATATATATATATGTATGTGCGTGTATATATATATATATATATATATATATATATATGATGAAAATAATGGAAATAGTATTCTGATAAAATAGAGAAATAAAAAGGAACAAACCGTATTATGTGTTCATCAACGTTTCGTCTTTATTTCATCCAGAGGAAGTCTCAAAATAAAGACGAAACGTTGATGAACACATAATACGGTTTGTTCCTTTTTATTTCTCTCTCTCTCTCTCTCTCTCTCTCTCTCTCTCTCTCTCTATGTATATGTAAATATATATATATATATATATATATAGTGTGTGTGTGTTTATATATGTTTATATATATATATATATATATATATATATATATATATATATATATATATATATATATATATATATATATATATTGGTGTTAAAAGCACACAGATGCTCTACCATTATATATAGCTTCTCCTAGTCAAATCATCCCCACATGTACATTGTGAGTTCTCCTACACTAATGGAGGTCGAGTGAATGGCGAGTTTTCAACGCCAGAAAACTGGACCCCTACTGTCTTGTGGGATAAGGTTTTTGAACTAAAGGCTAAAGTGAGGTAACCTTGACAGAAACCTAGAGACGGGCTTAGGCCCTGTCGACTGTGTCATTCATAACCCACAAGCATGCGGACTATGCTCTGGTGCCCAGTTATCTAAGTTCCAGCCATGGGTCATTGATATTAGGTGGAGGGTAGATGGAGCTCCTACGAGCCGTGGTGAAGGTAATCCTTCTAGGACAGGACAACTCTTACGAAAAATCTGCAGCCAACGTAATTACCGGTCATCTTGCAATAACTTGTCATTGGGTTATTGTTGCGGTGGCTCAGAGAGTGGTACTTGTGTTGTACAAGCACTTGTCACTTTGATACAGTGATGTTACTTGGGATATTTCTCTTTTTATCTTTCATCATTTTATATCTTTTTATCTTTTATCTGTCGTTCATTTCTACTGCAAGTACCATAGCGATGGAGGAGTGGCAATGTGTACGGATATACCCAGCTGCAGGTACACAGTCACAAATCTGCATAGAGGCGAAAGGAACCCTATCTTAACATCGTTGTTGTGTCTTCACATGACAGAAGCCAACTCCAGTGGGAGTTCCTGTGACTATTTAGGGAGAGAACTGCTCACTCAGAGTCTTGGAAAAGTGCTAGAAAAGGTGCATCGAAAATTGTTGATCATATTGTCACTGGTTGGTGTAAGCAGGAAAAAAACAAAAATTTATCTTCAAAATAGAATAAAACTCAACTTATATAGTTGGAATGTAGTACTCTCCTTTATAAAAAGTTATCCAACCGTCAACTGCGCAAATTAATATATATAATGCTCATCTCAAAAATTAATATATATAATGCTCATCTCAAAAATGAATTCCAATTAAGGAATAATATATATATACCAATCGGTACGGACCCGACTATGGAAGATCAGATAATAAATAAAACGTGGATTTATAAGATCAAAGAATCCAACCTTGATCGCCCTTCGGGGCCCGTGGCACAGTTGATAGAGACGTTGAATCTCTACAGTTCCAGATGAACATTGTCTGAAGATAGCGGTTTCAATCCCACCCAAAGCGTGCCAGAGGTTAATTGGCCAAAAATGTGGTGAGACGACAACAACTACGGATGGCAGTGATGGCTGAGAATGCAGTTAGGAGATTCGAAGTTCCTATCCGTCGCGGTTACCACCTGACGAAGGCCAGAGGAATTAGTTGGCCGAAACGTTGTGAATAAACAATCCAATAAAAGATGAAAAACAACAACTAATAAAGATGAGACTAGTAGTCCGAAATAAAAAAATAAATTAGTAAACAGGCTATTTATGAATCTTTACTTTGTGAAAATCATTCTGATCATACAACTAATTTGCAAGAATACAAAGAGGTCAAAGTCACATTGCTACGTGAGTTAAAAAAAATGAAAAACATGAATGTAACAGAGTAGATCCAAAAAGCGTTTGATACAAAGAATGTGAAGGAATTTTATGGACTCCTGCACCAAGTATTTGGTCCTCCTACCTTTTCAATATCTTCCCTGATGTTGGAAGATGGTTCTATTGTCATTAAGGATCCAGAGAATATTTTGAAAAGATGGCAGAAATACTTTACTGATGTGTTTCACAATCCCTCAGCAGTGGATGCTGATGTAATTGATAGCCTACCACAATGTGATGTCGTATTCAGAATAGATTGTTTGCCTCGTCTGGGTGAGGTGCAGTTGGCCATCGCACAAGTCAGTGGTGGCAAGGCACCTGGTTTGGATGGTCTTCCGGTAGAACGTCTTAAGATTGGAGAGGTGCATATTGCTGATGGTATCCTTGGTTTTGTTGAGGAGATCTGGGCAGGTGCTTCTGTTCCACAGGATTGGATTGATGATGTCTTGGTGACCCCGTTTAAAGGAAAAGGACAGAACGTTTGTAACCACTACCGTGGGATCAAGTTGTTGAAAGCTGCTTGGAAAGTTCTCGCACGACTTCTATTAAACAGGCTACAGGAAGATGTTTGTCCTAATGCTATTCCAGAGTCACAAAGTGGCTTTAGGTTAGGCAGAGGAACTATGGATATGATTTTTTGGGCCCAGCAAATTCAGGAGAAATGCATTGAGCAACAGATACCGCTGTATCAAGTTTGTGGATCTGACCAAAGCATTTGACATTGTTAACAGGGATGCTCTCTTGTTGATCTTAGAGAAAGTAGGGTGTCCTCCAACTGTAACGAGAACGATGTCCCGGGCATGCGTCGTCTAGTGGTGGACCCCTCCAGCGTGACCCGACTCGCACTGGTCCCTGGAAAACATACCTCCGCTGCTCAAGGCACGTTAAACGTGCGTGACCCCAAGTCCATGTGGCAACATTGTCTTCTTCGGCCGTCACTCTGGTTTTATGCCTGTGTCTTCGTCGTCTGGCGTCAGGGCATACCTAAAATAAACTGCATCTTCACTTATGCCGGCAATCGAAAAACAAAGAAAAAACTCTGAGGTCATTTTCGTTTAAACCAAATAAAATAATTATTTGCAATCATTCTACATCTGTTTAAAGTCATGTTTTCGTTATCCGCGCTTCGTGATGCAGGTTGTATACTTGAGATTTCAGGTTAATTCTCTAGCTAAGAACAAGATCTTTTTAAGTTAGTCCTTACTGAGATTTCTGCCCCTTGGACCCCAGGCGGGGCGAGAGCGGATGTGTACGCTTCGCTCGCTGACCAAAGACTCCCAAAACCCTTCTAACTCTTTTTCGAGTAGGCGATCGTTGTTTATATCAAAAGCATCTTCCTTCCTTTTCTCCATTATCTTCTATTCCCCCCTCTTTCTTCTCTTGTGAATTTCTTTTTCTATCCCCCTATTTTCTTATTCTTTTCCCTTTCTCTATTGTTTTGTGAACATATCTGTCAAACTAGCTTGGTGGTCTCTGAGTTAAAACACCACGGGTCCCCGATTCCGAGCAGACATTTTGGAACCCAATTCTCGAGACTGTCCGAATCAATTACGTTAGTTAAAACTCATTCTCACCAGATCCAACTAGAAAAATAATCTCTTTTTTTTTTCACCATTAAAACAGATATGTCTCCCGAAGATCTCATAAACGCTTGTCTTAATCTTTGACACAGTATCAGCACGCCCCCCCCACCCCGGCCATAAGCATTCTTATCTTCACCTAGCTGAACGGGACACCCGGCATCGTCCGGTGTCCCGTCACACAACCTTTAATAAAATATTCAAGGAATTGCACAAGGACATGAAAGCTCGAGTCTCCTTTAACAGAAAATTGTCTGATGAAATTCCAATGGTGTCAAACAAGGTGATACTCTGTTCTCTATATTTTTTGCTGCTCTACTTACTCATGCGTTTTGGGATTGTGATAAGGGTGTCATGTTAAAGTTTCAAACCACAGGTTGCATTTTTAATTTTAGAAAGTTTAATGCCAGAACCAAACTGCATCATGTCTTAGTTAAGGAATTGCTGCATGCAAACGATGCTGCTTTTTTTTTTCTTGTCGCACACTGAGGCTGATATGCAGCATATAATGGATCGCTTTGTTGTATTTTGCACTACCTTTGGTCTGAAAATCAGCCTATCTAAAACAAAGTTGATGTTCACTCCTGCACCGTCTGTGGTGCTACGCTAGGAGTAGTTGATTCATTTGCCTACTTTGGTAGGTTTCTGTCGAGGGATGGCTCTCTCGACACTGAAATCCACAGACGAATTCAGAAGGCTGCTGTAGCTTTTGAAACGTTGGAGAATAGAGTGTGGTCTAACTTTGGCGTCCCAGACAGGACAAGGATCAGCATTTACAAGACCTGTGTGCTAACCACACTGTTGTATTCATCGGAGACATGGACATTGCATCAAAGGCACATAAAATGACTTGAACGATTTCCCCCAAAATGTTTGACACATATCTTAAACATCAAGTGGTAAGTACCTGACACTGAGGTCCTTGTAAGAGCATGTTGCTCTAGTGTTGAGATCCTTGTATTCAGATCTCACATATGTTGGGTTTGAATGAAAGATTTTAGGCTGCCAAAATAAATTTTTTATGGGAAGCTGGAAAATGGCAAGCGCCCTCAACATAAGCCTTTGCATAACTGACCTAATCACATCCAGAGGGTACCTTCTGGATGTGATTAGATCAGTTATGCAAAGGAAAATAACTGAGTTCTCTTTAACTAAAATTCAAAGAGTTAATAAATGCCCAATATATGTACATTTACCGTGGTTGGGGGCAGTAAGTGAGAAATTCACAAAGCAAATTAGCTAAACAGTGCAAAATTGTTATTTTGCTTCAAATATGCATGTTGTGTTCTCTACAAGAACGTTAATGCCATCCTCTCAAAAAGATGTTCTACACTCCCCCCCCCATCATAATAATGATGTAATTTACAATTTTGAATGTAGTAGTTGCAGTGCCAACTACGTGGGTCGAACAATATTGAGATTGGATGGAAGAGTCCAACAGCACATACCTACCAAAATCAGAAATGGGACATACCGAGCAACAAACGTACTTGCCAATACATATGCGTCTTCAATCACTGACTATCTCATAAAAAACCCGTAGCACAAACTCATTTTCAATCCTGAGTCATGCTCACTCATTATTCCATTTAAAGATCTTGAAGACTGTTCACGTTCAGTTGAGAAGGTCGTCTCTCTGTAAACAGAGGGAATGCCTCTTGGGGCTGAGCGTCATTGGTCTCTAGGATCTTTGAGAAATATCATAACGTTGCTTTATTTTAATCACTTTCCTTCTTTTTCCCCACACATAACAGAACGCAACGTAATTTTATTTTAAATGTACACGTTTTCGATTCCCCCTTTTTAAAAATCCCTCAATACAGCTTTGAGAAAATGAGGGCGAAACCAGTCCTCCTTTTTTCTCTTCTCCGCTTCTTTTTCTTTATTTTAAAACGCTTTTAATCGTGAATTATAAATGTCTTCCTTTCATAATTGCGATATATATATATATATATATATATATATATATATATATATATATATATATATATATATATATATTCATGCACGTAAAATACTATTTAATAATATATATTTTTTTGTTGTTTAAAATTGTAAAACAAATAATTTTTACATGAGAATTTTTTAAGTCAACTTTTTTTTAATAATAAATAAAACTTTTCAGTCAGTATTTCGAAAGTTTGAAAATACAGAACTTTCATCCTTAACTTTCATACATATAAATAAATATATATATATATATATATATATATATATATATATATATATATATATATATATATATATATATATTTGGATTTCTCTCTTCTTACTATTGGATCACATTTGACTAGGAACAGACTTCTCTTTGGACTATTGCATTACCCCCCCCAAAAAAAAAAAAAAAACAATTTGCATTATTTCAGCTGTTTTGTAAACTTTCCAATCGGATTTTTGAAAACTTTCCAATCGGATTATATGCATCGTCATGCTAGATTTATCTTGGAATACATTCTATCGAAATAACTATTTTGAATTTTGGATCAACTCTAGAGGAGTTTCATTCCTGCTGAAATATTCTGCTCAGTTTGTTTTTATATGAGTTTTTTACATATCCAACATTTTTTCATTTTTTATTTGGCAATTTATAACTACAATAAATTTCGGTTTCACTTAATGCCTTAACTAGCAAATTCTAGCATTGCTACAAATATAATTTGCTGATTTCTTTATGTCCTCTGATGAGAAGAATAATAAGAATATCATTCTTTGAAACTCCACGAAATAAGAACTTTGTAAATCGTTTTTTGGAGTATTCAGTCGAACAATAAATTTTGATTGTAAAGTTCAACTTACAGTTTTAATTTTCTTTCTCTCTCTCTCTCTCTCTCTCTCTCTCTCTCTCTCTATCTATCTATCTCTCTCTCTCTTTGTGTTTCTACTTATCTTTCTTTGTTTTTTTTCTTATTTTTTTCCTTTTTTACTCTTACTTGATATATATATATATATATAGGAAAGTTAAGGATGAAAGTTCTGTATCAAAATTTTTCAAACTTTCGAAATACTGACTGAAAAGTTTTATTTATTATTCAAAGATTTATTATTAAAATTTTTATTTATTATTTACTAAAAGAAATGACTTTAAATTCGCATGTAAAAATTATGTTTTACAATTTTAAAAATTAAAAAGCAATAATTTTCAACTTTCTATTTTGACAATGTAATTACTTAAGGTCATGAAACTACTTTAAGTTTTGATTAAATACATTTTGAAAAAATTAGTTACTTACGCACTCTCGATGTAAAAATAAAAATAATTTCAAAATATTAAACATACTCAAGATAAAATATTATACATGCTCAAGATAAAATATTGAACATGCTCGAGATAAAATTGTCCATTTTGAACCACATGAAGACAGATAATATTACGATGCTAACGAGATGCCACTACGTCATGCGTCACGTGATTCTTGAGTTCACTAACCTTCTTTTCTCGGCAGCCACGGTTAAACCCTGAATTCTAGATAAAATCGATGTGCATATGTATGTAAGTCTAGGTTTTACATATATGTAAAAAAAAATATCTGAACCAGTTTGATATGAAGTATGTAGCGACCAATTAAAATGTTTGTCTTAAAAAACGACTGCAGCAAGAAGTACAACCTGAGATCAATTTGACTGCAGATCAAATATAACAACTGAGAACATTTATGAGACTATTAATAGCATTTTTTTTTACATTGTTAGTGTTTTCTTTTTAAATATTATCATTATGTGATCAGATACGAGTCTTATTAGTCATATTATTGAATGCCACGAACAGGAAACAAGAACACGGGTTCTTAAGTCGTGTTCGTTCAATATGTACATGCAAAAATGAAAACGCTGTTTCAAATGAAACCTGACGTATGAATGGCCCTACAAACAGACGGCCACTGGCAAAGACTCTCATGGAGATGCATCAAAAGTTGATATTTCTAATTTAATCTGATGAACCAACAAAAATGCTGTAACAGTCATACTTAACAGACTGATCGACAGGCAAAGTTTTTTTTAATATAAGATGCATCATATAAAGTGACAAAAGTCATTAATAAAATGTTAAATAATATTTAAACCTTAACATCATATGCTGTTCAAATCGCTTTCACCGAAAGTAATGTTTGTACACCCAATCAAAGAGGTTAACAATGTATAAATTTTTTTAAAATATATTTTTTAATCTGTTTAAAAATCATCATCATCATCGTCGTCGTTGTCGTCGTCATTATCATCAGGAAGGTGAGGGTCGCTAAGTCGTTAACGACATGGACTGGCAACCTGGATGTGCTGAGTTCAAATCCAGTTTGTTCCACAGAAACACTTTCACTTAAGGATGTGTGCAACCTTCACGTGGTCACTCCCGTAAATACCAATATCCTTATAGAAAGAAAAGAATTGTTAATAGAAAGATATCGAGGAAACGAATGCCAACAAAATCATCATGCCCAACAACAACAACAACAACAACAACAACAACAACAACAACAACAACAACAACAACAACAACAACAACAACAACAACAACAACAACCATCATCATTATCATCATCACATATCATTAATATGCTGGCATTTGTTGCATGACTTACAAATTGATTTCCAGCGTAACCTATTTCTGGCCAGGTCTTTATCTATCCTTCTTTTTCACAAATCCATCTTTATCACTTCTTCTGAGGTTTTCTCTGGTGTTTCTCCTGTGAACTGAACTTGTTAACTCAACTGTTCTATATCTACTAACCTAACATTTAACTCTTGAACTCATAGTAGCACCTGCTCTACCCGGAAAAGTAGAGTAACTCAAGAAACTCTTGGCACCAAACATGAACTATTGAATCATTACATATGTTCAGCATGAAAGCTGATTTTCGTAGGTTGATTAGTCAACATGGTCGAATGATGCTGACGTCATGAGAAATGCGGATATAGGAACGAAATTATTTACAAATTAAAATTACTAAATGCTATGCAACATAGCATTTTGTTGTTTTTTTGTTGTTGTTTTTTTGCGTCAAAAACTATTAAAACGTATTTTGTTTCTTTGTCCACATTTCACACTTTTAAATGA
Source organism: Euprymna scolopes (assembly GCF_053919585.1). Taxonomy (NCBI): domain Eukaryota; kingdom Metazoa; phylum Mollusca; class Cephalopoda; order Sepiida; family Sepiolidae; genus Euprymna; species Euprymna scolopes. The sequence goes on from NC_136494.1 coordinate 128,489,063, forward strand.
CCATGTGACGTCAGCATCGAGCCGCCATCTTGGCTAATCAACTTACGAAAGCCCATATTGCAAAATTAGCAAATAACATAACCTTATTGTGTAATTGTGTAAAAGAAATAATGATAATTTAGAATTCAAACAAAGAAATTCCTGTAACTGTATCCACTCCTCTATCCTTGCATGTTTGATGCGTTTCTGTTTTTTTTTTTTCATTGTTTTTATGACTTGGGAGGCACCACTTATCAAGGCTCGAGGACCACTCGAGTATAAGGGTTAATTAATGTATGGTGGTGATGTAGTAATCACTTACGGTGTAAATTGGGTAGAGGGTTATTATTTAGGAGGACGGTTTAACAGGAACTTGTTTACATTAGATTTGAAGGCTACCATGTTGTATTCAACTGGGAAGCATGCGAACAGAACAGTGTTCAAAAGGCGGGCAGTTTTGTGAAAGAAGCTATGTTCATAGAATCTGCATTTACATTTAGACAGAGAGAGAGTGGGGAAAATCATATATAGTGGTTGTAGCTAGTCGAGTGTTTTTGTGAAAGTTTGGCAAGGTGAGACCATAGATTGGAGTTCAGTCGAGCACTTGTCATCACTTCATTTATTTATTAAGCAAAATTGAAGAAAACCTCACACACATGTTTGTGTGTAGAATGAACTATTTTAAATCGCCTAATTAATAAGTATTTGTGAATAATTCCGAAATTTGGAAAGTTAACGTCTATTCTGCGAAAGAAAGTATGTTTCTTATAAGTATCATTATGAATATGATCATTATATCAACAAATACAGTTGATAGTGGCTAAGTGGTTAACGATATGAACTGACAACCTGGGTGTGCCAAGTTCGAATCGAAATTAAAGCCATCATAAAAAACATCATCAAATGTGTTGAAGATTACAAGTATCTAGGATCACACATCAGGAACTCTGAGAAAGACTTTTACATTAGAAAGGGCATGGCATGGACTGCTTCTAACAAAATGGATAAGATGTGGAAATCCAATCTTGCTCGCAAAGCCAAAATCCAAGTTTTCTGTGTTTGATTAAGCCAATCTTACTCTATGTGTTACATGATAAGGGCTGTCCCCTTTTCATGTAAGTATAAAAATGGAGAATTTAGTTTAAAATGAAAATGAAATAGCATAGGCGGAATTCGAACCTCGTAATCTAGTTTAGAAATGGATTACGTGTGAGAATTTAAAAATTTAAAACGAAACATTTGTTTAGAATATAGATAAATATTCAAGAAAAGAATGTGAGCTGTCAAGTTTATTATGAAATTTTAAATTGAAAGAATGCAGCTTATAAGATAATGTTTTAACATATTGAATATAGGTTAAAATTCCTTTTGTAGAAATAGGAAAAGTTTTGGACACGTATGTCCAGGACACGTGAAAGAATGCACATGTCTTAACATGTGTATGACGTCACGGAAAATAGAAAGTTCGAGGGATAGAGAAAAACTTTAGTTAGAAAACAGTCAGTGAAGAAACTCGGGGGGAGTCAGACGTCTGGAAGCGAGACGTCACTTCAAGAAAAAATGTGAGACTTTGAATTCTTGGTGATGGAACGGCCGGTCGTGAAGAATAAACCATCAAGTGTTTTTTGTAAAGCTCGTCTTGTTTTTTTTTTTGTTTTTTTTACACAGTGATCACCACTTATCAAGGCCCGGAAGCCACTCAGGGATAAGGGTTATTGTAAGTACATCACGTTAGTGAGGAGATTTTATGAAGTGTTTAATTAGGGGGGCGGTTCATTAGGAATTTGTTAACATTAGACTTGAAGACATCCAAGTTGTAGTCCGGAGGGAAGCAGGCAGACGGAACAGAGTTCCACAGGCGTGCAGTTCTAAGAAAGAAGCTTTGCTCATGAAATCCGCGTTTTGATTTAGGCACAGATATAGAGTGGGGGAAATTTTTCACAGTGGATTCAGCTAGACGGGTGTTTTTCGTGAAAGATTGGCGAGGGGGGACCAGGGATTGGAGTTCAGACGAGCACCTGCCATGAAAATAACGATAAAACAAGGATAGGCTCGCAACGTCTCTTCTGTGGGAGAGGGGTTGCAGGGTAGAGAAAAGGGCATCCCCCACTAAACCACGAAGTCTATTTTGTACTCTGTCAAGGCATGATAGGCTGTTTTTGGCAGCTCCTGCCCAGATATGGCAACAGTATTCCATCCTTGGCCGTACTTGGCTTTTATATAGATAGAGAATTGCATCAGTAGTGAGATATCTTCTGGAGCGGTAGAAGGATCCCACCATCTTTCCTGCGACCTTGGCAACAGACTTGATGTACGTGTTCCATTTCAGATCAGGAGTAAAGGTCAAACCCAGAAGCTTGTCAAAACACGGGGCCTCACCCAGACGAGAGCCATCCATCATAATTGATGCCAGCTGGGGATCAGAGCGTTGATGATGTAAGGATAGGAGTTTGGTTTTGGATGCATTAAAGGTAACTAGCCACATCTTCCCCCACTGAACCACGCGCTCGAGATCAGAGGAGAGAGAATCCGAGAGAACTTCGTCATTTACAGCCTTTGATGTGTTGCCGTAGATGGTCGTGTCATCAGCATAGATGTCAACGAATGATTTAAGTATGTGTTTAGGGAGGTCATTGATGTAGATCAGGAAGAGAGTTGGGCCCAGGATTGACCCCTGAGGGACTCCAGCATTTATATTGCAGGCCTCCGATTTTTGTCCATCTACCACTACTCTTATAAGCCTATCAGAGAGAAATGATTTAATGATTGAGAAAACATTTCCAGTTATACCGTAGCTGGAAATCTTGTGAAGTAGACCCTTATGCCATACTTTGTCAAAGGCCTTTAAACTGTGTCTTATGATTCTTACCAAAAAGGTAAAGTCCAATTGTATTATATATTTGTGTTATATGTCTTTACATACACGTCTCAACATCATAATGTCCGAACTGTTTGAACACTATATCCCTTCACTCCAAGAGCTTTCTCCTTCTCTTCTTCTTCAACTCAATTAAGGAATGAACATTTTAATATATAAGAATCTCTCTTATAACATGAACAATATCTCTTTAAGTCTCTCGTACAACAACTTATACAACTTCTATCTCTCTCGGAGTCTTTCAACATCCCTCACTCCTTCTAAGCATCTCTCTCTCTCTCTCTCTCTCACTAAGAAAAAGCATCTCTCTCAAAACAAAGACTCTTAATAACTCTTCCTAAGACTCTTAAAATGAAACCCCCGATATGCAACATATGGATCTGAAACTTGGATTCTTTTAGCAAAACAACAGCGTCGTTTGGATGGATGTTACACACGTCTTTTGATAAGAGTACTCAATCTCCCATGGCGAAATCATCCAACTCAAGAAATGCTATATGGAGACTTACCGAGAGTATCAAACTCAGTTTGCAAGAGACGTGTTCAATTTGTTGAGCACTGTGCACGTGATGCAGATGAACTTGTTTCATTATTTGTACTGTGGAGGCACCCATCATCTCACAATCGATCACGTAAGTTAACTTTTCCAGATAGGATACAACGAGATATATTCATCTCCAAGAGAGATCTTTTGGGTGCTATCACAGATAGGGAATACCGGAAGGGTGTAGTGAGTTCAATCTCGGCTGAGACCACAGGATGATGATGATGATGATGATCGAATCCAGTTAATTCCACAGAAACATTTTCATTTAAAATTTTGGCAACCTATTTTCGTAAGTACCAAATGTACTTCTAGAAAGTATCCTAAAAATATCAGGGAAACCAATGACACAAATTGTATCATCTGATTCATACAAAATGAATGAATGATGCGCAGCAGCAGCAACAACAACAACAACAACAACAACAAGAGCATCTCCCAAAAGGATCTATGGAGATCAAAGAATTCCTCCAGGTTATACTACATTTACAACTGAATCCTTTATCTTCTAGACTGTGGTGTCATTTCCTGACCTATGCTGTTATAATTGTGTAAGATAGAAACAAACATATATAAAACTGTTTTGTTAATTTATTACATAAGGTTGGTCAATGTTAAAATACTGACATCAGCTGCTGCATATGCTAATGAAGAAAAAGATCATCATCATCATCATCATCATCATCATCATCATCATCGATTTAATGTCCGGTTTTCATGTTGGCATGCATTGGCCGGTTTTTATAAATTGACTTTCAAAGAAACCTATCTCTTTCCTTCAGCTCCATTCTAATCACCTCCTCCCATGTTTTCTTTAAGCTTTTCCTGTGAACTGAACTTGCTACCTCAACCGTTCTACATCTGCTAAACCACCAAGAACACTTATCTTTTCTTTTAATGCGGCCATACAGCCAGAGTCTCCTGTTCTGTGCACATTTCTGTATACTGTCCAGATTTAATCTTTGTTGGAGATCAACAGATTTAAGCCTGTCCCTATAAAATCAACAATAGACTCTTTGATATGACAAGGGCGCGTTCAAAATGAATATTTTTGCTTAGAGCACAATTGAAGCATGATACTTGTCTTTTGCATTTAAAACTTTAATTCAAGCCATTATCAACAGTAGGTTCTCTACAGTGCAATGTAGATTACAATGCGTTGTGAACTAAGTCACTGCATAGAGGTATATGAAGCTTCCTCTCTGTGCACCACGGTGGGTCCCCAACTAGAGTAGATAATCGATTTGATTGAAAAATGGATGATTTCACCGATTTCGATGACAATAAAAATATAAGATTGTGAAACATTCGTTTATCATCATTCAATCCCGGGCAACGTCGGGTCTCCCTGCTAGTAGATAGATTTATCATGTGATCATCTCAATGTTTGTTTCATGTGCAGTCTTCAACATTTCAGCAACAATGCTTAAGGGTACTCCAGCCTTAATCCTTTTCATCTTACAGATTCACGTACCATTTCTGTCACTGGACTAGATACTGATTCTGCAACTTGTAGACCTTCCCGGTTCCATGGAAACTATTCCACACTTTAGTATAGTTCATGTGAGGGTGAATGTGTTTCGTACAATGAGATACATACCTATTTAATTTTCTATTTCCGCGAGAGCAAAGTTAAATACAAGGTCTGTTTTTAATGAAAAAAATTCAACTCCCCCAAAAAAGGAACTCTCGATTGAGATAAAAATAAAAAAAATTGGTGAACTCTGTCATTTGGTTTCAAACTCGAATTTCACACATGTTTTATTCAAGTTTCACACTTTTCTCCCGTGAATATAATTTCGTTTTACTCCGTAAGCTTTCTTTAAGTATGAAATTGCAAATAACCAGTTTGTGCTGTCACAATTTCTTCACTGAATAATAATTATACATAATATATTATTCAAAATACAGCGAGGATATAAATAAAACATACAGATTCGTTGTTGTTGTTGTTGTTGTTGTTGTCAATTGATTGGTCGATATTCTAGGTGTATAAATTATGGGTAAAATTCATGTTCATATGAAAGGGTAATAGTGTTAGCGGTTATGAGTGATGTCCTATTTACTTGCCTCGTCACAGGAGCAGAGTTAGGGACAAGGCCGGTGTAAGGACAATTGCACTCCTCAAATAGAGACACTCTGGATTAAGACAAAAATTAAAACTGCCTCAATCTGGAAAGATTTCTACACTAATCAAGAACAGAAAAGATTGAGTGTAGAGTCGGAACAGATAGTTATGTCTGTTGTATGTTATTGTTGCTATCGAGAGATTTATATACATATTGAATGACTGAAAGTCTTATCTCCAAACAGTAAATTGGCATTGGTAATATATTTTGTATTAAAACGAATATGCAGCTGTTGTTTTTATTTTACTTTCTAGAAACATGGTTGGTAAGCTTCCCCTAACTATATGGGTTAGTTTCCATTAGTGGTGGGACGATTAATCGGAATTGGAATCGGGAATCAGAAAAATCGGTATATTTTGCGGTATCGGAATCAGTATCGGAATCGGAAAAATTTGTATTTATTTTCCGATGCCAAAACGATTCCTTTAATTATCTCTTTTTTATTTGATTTTGTTTGAAGCAAAATCTTCTACAGCTGTTAGTAATAATAAAACAATAAATATTTATTGATTTTAAAATACCAATCAAACTAAAATCTATAGATCACCCTCACAACTGTATTTTCACGTTTGAGCAAAATATCTGCACACTGAACATTTGTTTGTTTGTTTTTTTTTTTTGTTTTTTTACGGTAATCAGATAAAAATAACTTTATTGTAAATATATAGAGATATATAAAAAATCGGAATCAGTAATTGTATCGGAATCGGGAAAAATATTGGAATCGTCTCATCACTAGTTTCCATACTCGAATATTTTTCTTAATATCTTGGATGTTTTATCAGTGCTGTAGTGTTCTAAATCTTCCCTTTGGTTCCAATTTCTTCTTGTTTTTTTTCTCAAGTTTTATGAAAATGTTCTTTATACTCTTACAATTATTGATATTACATTAGTTTTCTTCATGTTTCATATTCCTTTCATTTTTCTAGCAAGTTCCATGAATTTACATAATTTTCTGCTTCCGTCAGTTGCACCCTTTGATCTGCTGGGACAGTGAAATCATTATGTTGTGCTAGGCTTCTGCTAGTGGGTGTTTCCTGGTGTTATCCTGCACTGCTTACATTTCATTTTATTTCTATTAGTTTCTTTCTATTAGTCAAAATATATGGCATAATCATTAGATCATCGGAGTTAAGCATCATTGAACCTAGTCAGTACTAAAATGAGTGACCACTTGAGGAATGCTGTACGTGCTCTCTGCTTATTGCAATATTGTTTCCAGTCATCCTGGACTTCTTTTTGTCACTGGAATCAAGCAGTGCTGATTCAGGAGAGGAGTAGTTAGTAATTGTGCAACCCTTGCTTCACAATTCAGCATGTGTCATCCATCATCCTTCCAATATGATCAGATAGTTCTCATCGTTTCGACACATGAACATCCATTCGTTCCAGTGTAGTATTGCGGTCATACTTGGAAGAATGACAACATCTTGATTTATAAAAATATACTGACAGCTTTATTGTGAGTTTTGGTGATGAGCAACATTGATGAGTCTCAGGAGTGGAGGCTGGTCGTTTGACTTGGTTAGAGAAAGACACACACACTAACTCTAGGCCTCTGCTTGCCAAAACAAAAACTTTAAAACTTAATTCAGACCGCTGTTATGTAATTGTCTGTGACATTCAACACCCGACACCTTTCTCTTTTGTCAGTCGATTCCAAGCCTCTATCCAGTATAGCTGCACTCGCCATTGTTTTATTAAAATTGGCCTTTCGAAATTTCAATTACAAAGGTCGCTCCAAAAGAAAGCCTTCTATTTTTTCACTCAAAAAATTGAAGAGCTATGAAAACGGGTGGTACAATTAAAACCAGCGACATTTTGTGATCCAAAATTTATTTTTCTACATAGTCACCACCATTCTCAATGCATTTTTGCCAAAAAATTCAATGATGCATCCCTGTTTCTGATGCACGTCCATGGCAGGGGTTGCTTTCTTAGAGTCTCATACTATCAATATCTGCAACGGAAAGATAAAACTTTCAGGTTATGATTCATAATTTCAATCATCATAATATAATTTGCAATTCCCTCTGATCCAGAATGAAAAATAGGAGGCATTACTTTTGGAACGCGCTTCATATTATTTTTTTTTTTTTTTGGCGTTCAATAGTCGTCAGCTTCATTTGCCTTTGCTTTATCGAAATGGCCTTTCGAAATTTCGGTTCTTTTGTTTGACATGTGACGACCATCTTTTCTTAAGGATGTGTCTTGTTTAATCGGCAATCCTCTGTTTTGTTGCTTTGTAATCATTCTTTGTGCTAGTTACATTTGTAGAAGCATTCCATCACTATTTTCCTTTGTGGTCCATTTTTCTTCTCTGTTTTTTTTTTGGGGGGGAGGGGGGTTGTTACACTAATCACTTCAATTTATCTGTATTTGGTACATGTTATTCTCATACCTGGAATTAAAGAAGTTATTTACCTGTTTATAGTCCATGACATTCTCATTCAATATATCGATTGCATCTCCCATGTTGTTCATAGAGAGAGAATTGGTCAATTATAACACAAATCTTTCTTCTGAGTTTCAACGTTTTCTATTTTTATGTTTTCTAACATTGTATTGTACCATTTGCTATGTTTTCGTATATGTAGCAACACTAGGCCCAAGCTTATTTTACTTTGAATCCTTTCACAAGGATAGTGTTTATCACTTACTTCTGTTAGATATAAAGATCATTATCACACTTACATAAAGAAAGAGGGACATATGCAGTATAAACGAGACAGAGCTACACAGTGAATCACACATGGAGGAAGATAGACAGTACATTACATAAAAAAATTCATACAGTAATTTTCTGTATAGAATAAGGTTTTTAGTTTCACACCAAAAAAATCTGAAGGTTCCCCTCTCATATGTACTATATAATAGAGCTATGACAACATCTTATCATTGTTTTGACTCTCGAGTATATATCTGACTCAGTTAGACACAGTTAATCAATTAAGAATTACATCATTCTATTTAAAAAACATATAAGATATTAACTAATATATACTCAAGAGTCAAAATAATGAAAAGAATATGCTCTTAACATAGCCCTTTGAAAACAGAATACAATTTAATAAATCTATTTCCTTAACCCATGAGTTTTCGATGCTTATTCATCTCCTCAGAGGAAAAATATTAGTAAATATTTTTATTGGTTTGCACCTTATTTGTTAAAAGAAATAAACATTGATGTTGGAAAAAGTGTTGCGTTTCGGCAGAACAACCTTTTCCGGAACAATTAGTCTCAGCTGTATAAAAAATTAAATGGTAGTAAACAGGCGGGAAATAACACCGCTCCAAATGCAGAAGATGCAAGGAAGTTCTGGAGTGGGATTTGGTCTGTCGAAGGGCGATATAATGAGAAGGATAGCTGATTGGGAGAGATCAGAGAAAGGCTATCAGAAATGCAGCAGATGGAGAACGTTGAGATAACCATCGATGACGTTAAGGCTGACATAGGCAAACTGGAAGGCACCTGGTCCAGATGGAGTGATGGGCTTCTGGTTTAAACAGTTTCCATGCCTTTATCCACCTATAGCTGCTGCTCTACAAAGGGTTGTAGAGTCGGGAGATGTCCCTGATTGGCTTGTGGAGGGAAGAACAACACTGATTAGGAAATATGCTGCAAAAGGAACAGATGCCAATAATTATAGACCAATTACATGTCTGCCATTGATGTGGAAACTGTTGATTGGAATATTTGCAGAGAAAATTTATGAACATCTAGAGAGTAATGGTGTTTTTCCTGATGAACAAAAGGGGTGCCGCAAAGGCTCGAGAGGTACTAAAGAGCAACTACTAATTGATAAAGCAATAATGCAGGATGCGAAGAAGAAGAAGAAGAAGAGGAATCTGAGCGTAGCATGGATCAATTACAGAAAGGGTTATGTCATGGTTCCTCATTCATGGATACGTGAAACACTATTGATGATGACGGTTGCTGAGAATGTGGTAGGGCTTTTGGAGACAAGTATGGCTCAATGGAAAACGGTGCTGACAGCAAACAGAGAGGAGATGGGGCATTAAACCTTTATTAAATTATTAAACCTTTTCTGGAGCAATTTCACATGTTCTTTCCCGGGTTTCGACACGGTAAGAATATTTTGTTCTGTGGAACTGTCTACTACAAACAAGTCACCTACCAGGACTTGTGTGTAACAGCGAACCATCTGAAGCTCAAAATGGCTTACACTTCTACAGGTTATGGGCCCAGCGTGCGTCTTTATTTCGATGGATCCGAATCAAAATTCGAATTGTGGCAAGTTAAATTTCTGGGATATCTACGAATCCAAAGGCTACACAAAGTACTAGAAACACAACCTGAAAACAGAAACGACCCCGACTTCATTGAAAAGAATGCACCTGTCTTTGCGGAATTAATACAGTGTTTAGATGACTGAAGTCTATCACTGGTAATGAGAGAAGCCCTGGACGACGGCTGCAAAGCATTAAGCATATTAAGAGAGCATTATTTATCGAAAGGAAAACCCAAAATTATTTCTTTATACACTGAACTGGCCTAATCACAAGAGTTTCCAATGTAGATACAGGACTCAAAATGGCGACTACATTAAAAATGTAGAGAGCTCTGTTAGCGAGCATACATTTTTATTTTTGTGTACATTTGATGCGTCAACAAGCAATAATAATTTTCTTGTCGATTGTGGGGCCACGGCACATGTGATTACAAAGGAATCTGATTTTATCAATTTTGATCCCAACTTTAAGCAACAAAATCATTTTGTAGAACTGGCTGACGGGAGTCGAGTCAATGATATCGTTTTGAAAAGAGGCAATGCGAAAATCTCGCTAAAGAACAATAAGGGTGAGCTGTGTTTCGGTATTCAGAAGAGCGCTCTTCTGAATACCGAAACAAAGCTCACCCTTAAATCCGGTGTGTAAAATTCACAGACACGTTTAATTGTAAAGACGAAAACCCGTCATATGAAGAGGATGGAATTATATTACCTCAAATAATTAGAACAAACGAAAAGAATAAAAATGACGGAGACGAGTGTCGATGATGATGATGATGATGATGATGATAAAGTCGAGAGATATCCCAAAAAGAAATAGAAGACGACCCGATTTTTTTGTGGTCGACAATATAAAAGATTATCAAATCGACTATTGCTATTCAGTTGAAAATGCGCCAAAAAACTTCAGATGGGTCTTTACAAAAAAAAGAGTACAGCATCAGGCGTAGAACAGTACAAAGCAAGATTTGTTGCTAAGGGGTGCTCTCAGATTTACGGTAAAGAATACTTTTCTACGTTTTCGCCGACCACAAACCTAACGACAATCAGAGTTGTACTGCAAGTCGCATCACAATATGACCTAAACATCCATCAAATGGACGTAAAAAATGCTTATTTGAATGCCCCAATAGACTGTGAAATTTATATTACCCCTCCAGAGGGATTTATAATGAAAAATAAAAATAGCATGTGGCGACTTAACAAGTCATTATATGGTCTAAAGCAGAGTGCTCAGTGTTGGAACACAGTATTTCATGATTATATTATTAAACAACAATTTAGACAATGCGCTGTAGACCCCTGTTTATATACCCAACACAAAGACGATAAACTACTGATTTTGGTTTTGTGGGTCGAGGATATTTTAATCGCATCAAATTGTGACATAATGTTAACTGATGTTAAGAACAAATTAAGTAAAAGATTCAAAATGACCGATCTTGGCAAAATATCCTGGTTTCTGGGGATAGAATTTACTCAAAGCAAAGGACTTGTTACGATGACTCAATTGAGATACATCGACAAAATACTATTAAAATTTGGAATGGGAGAGTGCAAGAAACGCTCTACACCGGTCGAAAATGATATTAATAAAAAGTATACACACAGTCTGAAATAATGAATGACACACAATATCGCGAAATTATGGGTAGTCTTATATATTTGATGACTGTAACCAGGCCCGACATATGTTATACAGTAACGAAACTGTCACAGAGATTATCACGACCGACAATGAAGGATTTAAACAGAGCTAGACAAGTCCTACGTTATTTAAAAGGAACTAAGGAGCAGAAGTTAGTATTTAGAAAATCAAGAAATCCCCTAAAATTAGAAGGTTTTTCGGATTCAGACTGGGCAAGCGACGAGGATCGCAAGAGTGTATCTGGATATTGTTTCAAACTTTCAGAAAATGGGCCTATTATTTCATGGAAATCTAAAAAGCAACAGATTGTATCTCTCTCTACGTGTGAAGCAGAATTTATCGCGATCACACACACGACCCAGGAAGCACTCTACCTTAAAAATATCCTGAAGACTATTTTAGAGCCAGAATTGATTACAAGCCCCGTGGTAATTAATTGTGATAATCAAGCCAGTATAGTCTTAGCACAGAGCACGGATGATCAATCAAAGATCTAGGCATATGGATATAAAATGCCATTTCGTAGAAAACGAGAGATCTAGGCATATGGATATAAAATGCCATTTCATAGAAAACGAGATAAAGCTACAACGTTTTTCTCAAAACTTGTTGGTGAATTCGACTGAATAATTTTTTTTTCACTGCCCTGTATGTATATAGATTTCTATATATTAAAAATACAGACCAGCGAAGTTCCACTTATGAGAAGGCTATTACTTTTTTGCATGAATATCAGCGGAAACCCCTAGGGATAATGCTCAGTATATAGATTTCTATATATATAAAAAAAAAAGAAAAAAAAAGAAAAGAAAAATAGTCCTGGACAAGACGTTAAACTGTATCCATTTTATTTTGTATTAACACTTTAACCTACTAATACTTTTGCTTAGAAAAAAAAAAAAAATCTTTATAATTTTCCTTAGTGACGTTTGAACACAATTAAAAATGGCGTCTTTTTAAATGCTAAAATTCTAAGATCCAAATGATTTCTAATTTTTGGTATGTCTAAGTAAATATAAAAATATATATTTATTTTTGAGCAGAACAAACACAATGGACTTCCCCATTATAAAAAATAGGGAGGATGTTGGAATATTTTGGAACACTAATGGGGTATGATCCCACACAGTCGGACGATTCTATTTATAAACGATGCTGCTAAGAACTGACGAATCGAATTAATTCACGTTCTGCTACCAACCAATCAGAAATCAGAATTGCTTCATAAATATTAAACCTTATCTGGAGCAATTTCACATGTTCTTTCCCGGGTTTCGACACGGTAAGAATATTTTGTTCTGTGGAACTGTCTACTACAAACAAGTCACCTACCAGGACTTGTGTGTAACAGCGAACCATCTGAAGCTCAAAATGGCTTACACTTCTACATTGGCATTAAACATGGGATATTTCAAGGAGATTCGTTATCGCCACTTCTTTTTATAATGATAATAATGCCACTGAGCATCCTCTTGAAGAGAGAAAAACTGGGGTATAACTTTGGATCTGGTGACAGACGCCTCAACCATTTACTGTTTATGGATGATTTGAAAATATTCGGTAGAAATGGAGAGACTGGTAGAACTTGTGGGGACATACTCAGAAGACATTGGGATGGAGTTTGGGATTAGTAAATGTGTGGTGCTGGTGATGAAAAGAGCAGTAAAGATTCATTCGAATGAAATAGTGCTGCCAAATGGAGAAATCATGAAAGAAATAGAAGATACAGGATATAAGTATTTGGGAGTACTGGAGGGTGTAGGCATCATGAACAGAGAAATGAAGGAAAAAGCCAGGAAGGAGTATCTTAGAAGAGTGAAACTAATTGCAAAGTCGAAACTGTATGGAGGAAACCTAATGAAAGCAGTAAATGCATGGGCAGTCAGTGTTTTGAGATACAGTGTGGGAATTTTAGAATGGTCTGACAAGGATCTGCATGCCATGGATATCAAAATAAGAAAAGTTTTAGCAATGTTTGGTATATTTCACATTTGAAGTAGCGTAGCAAGGTTGTATCAAAAGAGGAAAGATGGTGGGAGAGGATTGAAAAGTGTAAAAGATTGTGTTAGAACGGAGGAGATGTCGTTGGAGGAGCATGTGGTTAGATGTGGGGAGTGGATGCTTAAGGTTGTGGCCAATGAAGTGGAGGTGTGTAAGACCAAGGCTGATTATGTGAAACGTATGGATAGAGAAAGGGCAGAGGAAGAAAATGCATGGAAGGTTCTTCCAGGATATAGCAGGAGTGGCTGATGAAAGATCATGGCAATGACTTAGAGCTGGGTATCTGGCTAAGAGTACTGAAGCTTTTGTTTGTGCAGCACAAGAGCAGGCATTAGGAACACGATTGTTCAAAAAAGTGGTTCTAGGAGAGGAAGTTGCTGTAGAATGCCGGATTTGTGGTAAGACCTCAGAGTTAATTGCACACCTTGCAGCAGGGTGTAGTGGACTGGCCCAGAGAGAGTACCACAAAAGACACAATCGCATAGGACTCCGGATATATTGGAAGGTGTGTAAGAGGGTTGGGGTGCAGTGTGCTGGAAAATAGTTTGAGGAGGTGCCTGATGAAGTGAGCACAAGTGAGGATGGCAAGGTAGAGGTATGGTGGGACAAAAGTGTCATAACGACCAAGCAATTGGAACATAATCGTCCGGATTTGGTCGTCATTGACAAGGTCTCAAAAAACTGGCAGATTGCAGACTTCTCAGTACCCTGGGACAGGAATGTGAGAGAGAAGGAGAATGAGAAGTGGAGCAATTATGCTCCATTGACCTTGGAGATAAGGCACGGGGTTAAAACACAAATAATCCCGGTCGTAGTTGGTACACTAGGAGTAGTATCAAGTCGTCTGGAAGGACAATTGAAAAAACTACAAATCCCCGATGTTTTAGGCGGCCTTCAAACCTCTGCAATTATAGGTACCACCAACTTCCTTAGAAAAACCCTTAATCTTTGAAGCTCCTGGTTTGAAGCTGGGATTAAGGGAAATCCTCTGGAAATGAATCCCATCCCTTTCCAGAGAGACGTTCATAAACGAAATCAGAATTATTATTACTATTATTATTATTATTGTTATTATGGTTGTTGTTGTTGTTGTTGTTGTTGTCGTCGTTTATTATTTTATATTCTTACTATTACTGTTATTACTATTACCATAAATATTACTATAATTATTTTTACTATGACTATTATTATTATTATTATTGCAAATCATTTTGCACTCGTACAATAGCCGTTTACCATTGATTTCTCACTGATAACAGAATATTTTGATTTATGTATATTCGAGTGTTCCTCTTTTTTCTTTCCAACATCCTTTTTCTTCTTCCCAAGCCACTTTCAAAATATCTCTATACATTAAAAAGTGCTATTCATATATTTATTTATATACACTAATATATAATGAGTGTATAATTTACTCTGATGACTTGCATTGTATACATTCAAACAAAATTGTATAGTCTATTCAAAAACTGATGGTATTTATTTTATAAAAATTATACAAACTTGATATATTTTAAAGAATTATCTCATTTATCTTAGATGTAATTCTCTCTATAAATTTATAACTAAATAAAAATCATATCTTTTTATTAAAAGTTTTAAGTTGACCATATATAATGTTGTATAGCTCCTGGAATAGGAGAAATGGGTATTGACTGGTTTCTCCCTCATGATCTTGTGTCAGTGCTGTAGTATTGTACTTGATAGTAGCTGAAGCAATGCTCACTTATGAAAGAATGGATACGAAGACATTTTGATTTTTTAATATTATTTATCAAACTGGACTCATTACCCTAACTAAAAATTGCTTGTGTCTATTTTTTTTTAAATAAATATATACATGACATGTAGACTCTGCAAGATCTAAATCACAAGGGATCTATCTAATCACCTGACTTGGTTGACCAATCTGCTATTTAATCTCATATATTGGACTACACTAAATCTGGGCTCAGGTTCTGCTAATAATATCCCCTAAACGTTTCTGCTGACTTAATATGTTATAATTCCTTCATTTATATTTGATCTTGTGCCCCCCTCTCCAATGCCATTAGTTCAAAATATATAAAATGCTAACAGCTCCATTCAAACAAAATCAGTACTCGAAAATAACATCATATACCATCAAGTAACACACTATAGTAACTGGGGAAAATGTCGACTTCTTTGAAATGTACAGGTTTTTGTTGAATCTAAAAGCATGTTTCAGATTGTGGGTTGCTACAAAATCGTTTTTGACTGTTCAAAATCATTCAGAATGAAAAAAAAAAAAAGAAGAAAAGAACGATGAGAAAACGATTTCAAATTACCAATAAATTGATTTCTTTCAATAAAATGTAGGACGTAGATGTTATTTAGGGATTAACAGCCGTCACTTGAATTGGATTTTTGTTCATAGTTCAAGATTAGAACAAATAACTTTGAAACGGAAATTATAATAATCTACCCCCAATACAAGCATAGATGAAGATAATCTTTTGAATACAAATCAATTTCGTCAATATCTCAAGTATAATGTAATACACATTTTGCTAGATTAAATTTCTCTTGTTTTAAACAAAAGAAATGGAATTCCAAACTGAAAAACTGATTTTCAAATTAGAAAATTTTATGTGGAAGTAACCAAAATTTAAATTGTCCAGATTTAATCTACCTCTAAGGCTATCAGAACTAAGCCTGTTTTTAAGACTCATATTACACATCTGTCTTATCATTCTCATATCATTTCTCTCCATGCAACATATATCCTCAACCCTCTCTGGCCAGGTTTTACTCAAAATATTTTGACTTTAGCAAAATCTTACTATTTTTTATAAAGAGCACTTTAACAAAATAATGGGTTTGTTCAATTCTGCAGTGTTTATCAGCTTTATAAAGTGAATGTAAACCAAATTAATCCTTTTTAATCTACTTTTATACAAATTTAAACTATTTTAACACTTAGCTATTTACGTCACAACTGCTGCTGCTGTTGTTGTTGTTATTTTTGTTGAGTATCATTCATCCATTTCGTATGAATAAGATGATTAATGTGGGTATTCGTTTCTCTGATATCTTTCTAGTTAGAATTCTTTCTAGAAGGGCATCGAGTACTTACATGAGGAACTATGTGAAGGTTGACAACATCCCTAAGTGAAAATGTTTCGGTTGAATGAACTGGCTTTGAACTTGATGCACCCAATTTGTCAGTCCATGTCATTAACCGCTTAGCCTGTTATTGCTGTTGTTGTTTTTATTAAGTGAGTTAGGCCTGAATACAGCATCGAACATAAAGATTTGAAGCAGTCCATGTCCCTGAAGTATTTCAGGTAACCGCAAACACCGAGGCCAACAAGGACTGATGGTTGCTTCAAAGAGGAAGGTCATCATCTGTAGACATTGAGTGGTGGTTTTGCATGCAACAACACATAAACACAAATAAATATATGTTTAAATAAATATCTGAAATAAAATAAAATATGTATCAGGTACGTTTGAAAGCCAAATCATAACGCAATATTACGAAAATAAGCAAATATTTTACTTGTTTGAAATTTATAATTTAAATATATTTCGGAGTCAAACTCCATCCTCGGTATTTTGTACATCTTTTTTTTCCCCCCTTTTTTTTTTCCTCCTTCTTTCTTGCTGTGTTGTAAAGTTGAAGAAAAAATAATCAGTTAGTAAAGACCCGCACGTTGTCTCTCGGCAGTTGTATTTTGAAATAACGGAAGAGTGTGTTGGCTATGCGAGATTAACCTCAGGGGTGTGAGTTCCGTTATAGAAGCGTTGATTTAATTTGAATAAAATAAAATACGTATCAGGTACGTTTGACTTTCAAATCAAATCAACGCTTCTATAACGGAACTCACATCCCTGACGTTAAATATCTGAAATGTTAACATGTTTATTTTTTTTTAATGATACACTATTTGAAAGAATATTTATGGCTGACAGGTGTCCACAAAAAAAAAAAAAAAAAGAAGTGTATTATGTTTAAAATAACCTGGAATACGGATTTTGTTTTCTGTTGGTCAACTTGGAAAGATTACGATTTAGATTGCTCTACATTTTATCTGTCCAAACATTAATGGCCTTTTTAGTATTATATTACATTCACTCGCGACTACCCTAGTCTAATACAGTTGCATTGTTACCACTGCATTTATTGTTTTTTCTTGTATAAAAAAGTACAAAGAAAAATGTTCGCTTTTTTTTAAGTGAACAAAATTTGCTCAAATGAAAAATAAGATAACGTTTACGTGGGTATAGAAATGTCGAAAAAAATTTGCTTCAGTTTTCGTAATGATTTTAGTTAGTTTTGATGGAAAGCATACAATGTCTAATATTGTTTTTTTATTATTAAAAGGAAACCAATAATCATGTAGTAAACAAAAACCGAAAACATAAAGTATTTCAGTAAAAGTTACTTATTATGAGCTTAGGATTTAGGCTAAGACGCCATTTTGAATATTATCTGAAGTGTTCAATAATTTATTCAAGCATTCTGCAGAATTATTAAAATTATCATAGTAGTTATGAAAATCGGGTATTCCAATATTCACTATTTCTTTGAATAAATTAAAGAAACCAGTTGGAATGAAAGTGAAAGTAAAGGGGTGCTCTGTATTAGAATCAGTATCTATGAAAAAATTAAGGAATAAACTGTGGCTTAAAAATAATGATACTTTTTAAGGAATTAACCTGGTGATGTGAGTCGATTGGGAGCAATAACTTTGCTATCTTCTTTGTGTGACTATGTATTTGAAAGAGGCAGTTTGATATATATAATAATTTTTAAAGGGAGATAAAAAATGTATGCCTAGATAGAGTGCTGAAAGTGGGCAGTGTGAAATATATGTTTAAGAAGTGCTAGGTTATTTCTCTATTGAAACTGTAAATTCAGAGAAAAAAATTAAGATTGCATTAAATAGAAAGATACACTAGACAACCTATGATATGCTTACTCTGCCAATTAATCATTCATTAATTGCAAACAGGAATGAATAATTCTTGGATAAAATAATTTATGTTTGATTATTAAAGAAGGCTGCTAGTCCTTTCTTCATGATAGTGATGGTTTTATTAAACTGAGTTCAATTATAAATACAATAGTTTTAATTAATAATTGTTTAGAAAAAGAAACTTATATTTACTTAAATTTACTATTTACTTAAAGGGTAAAGTTAGGCATTAATTCGGTTTTTAAAGCGGAGAAAATCCAGTTTTCCAAAGAAGATATTCTGGATTGGATGAAAATGAAAATTTTATCAGTTCCAGAGAACAGAACATATACTATACTTTGATCCTAAAAAGCACTCTAGTAATAAATAACATTCCACATGAATGAAACAATTTTGGTAGCAAATATGGTTAAAATATTTTGACATTAAAAAAAATAGAGATCTGAGCTCAACCAAGCATTACATTAATGGATTAGTGAAATTTCAAATTCAAAATTTTTAAGTTCAATTTAATTGTTTTTAAAAAACCTTTTTGCCTTAAACAAGCCATATTGACACTTGGAACATAAAGGGCTACTATTTGGGATCGTGTACAACAGGGGGACTGTGGGGGAGTTGAGCAGCGAGATGTCTGTTTACATTACATTTAAACTTCAGCAAGGTAGTACAGTTAGGGAAGCAGAAAACAAAGAGAAAATTCCAGTGTCCCAGTCTGAGGGAAAAAGCTATTAGAGTAAAAGGATTTACAGATCTCAACAGCAAAGGGGTTGGATTTTGCTGCTTGTTGGGTTACTAAGGAATGTATGTACGTCGAGGGGGCACAAGTGCTATGAATTCGTCAGAATATTCTATTACAGTACTTGTAAAATAGGCATAGGGATTCGACATTGCGCCGATGGGACAGAGGTTGAAGCTTGGCCGACAATATGAGACCTATTAAATTTGAGGCGCTCTTTTGGACCCTGTCTAAAAGTGAGAGACTAGATGTACCAGCCCAGATGTGGCAACAATACTCCATGCAGCAGCGAATTTTGGCTTTCTAAGGATATAGGATACTCCCTGGTGTGAGTAATTTTCTAGCACTAAAATCAAAGGCTGTTAAGTGCTTACATATATAAAACAGTGTCAGGCATGTGTAAACAGTGTTATGATGTATGGAAGTGAAAGCTGGTCAGTGAGAGTTAACGACATGCGTTGCATGGAGAGAAATGGTGTGAGAATTGATACAATGGATATATAATGTGAATTTTAAACACAGATTTAGTTCTGATGACCTCAGTGGAAGATTATATCTGGACAATATAGGAGGATGTATGCAAAAGAGAAAACTTTGTTGGTATGGTCATGTTGTTTGTTTTGACAGACTCATAAGCACCAAACTTTTAAATCAGCATAGGGGTATGTGGAGGCAATACTAGAGCAACTGTCATTGAAAAAAAATAATTTGAATTTGTATTTCTCAGCGGAAACCCCAACTTACATATTAAAATTTAGCCAAATTTGGGTACTCTTGCATAATTTGACCCGAATTCTCGTGATTTCCCGTTAAGCCCGGATCGGGCGAGACCGGCAATCATCGGTGACAGCTGAGTGTTGTTCAAATGTTAAAACGCTAATTCGACTTTAAAAAGTTTTTTTTTTGTTGTTTTTTTTTTTATATGTTTTTAGTAATTTTTAAATTTATGATTAGTTATTTTTAATGATTTATTTATTTTGAATTTTTTGTTTCTGTACTTCAATTTCTGGGAGTTTGATTAGCCAATGAAAAAGCGATATGTAAATGAAAGCAGACGACATTCGAATTGGAAGAAATCGACTGAATCCCAAAAAAGCCGACAAACAACTATATTTTCAAGTTCGCCAAACAAAAACAAAAGGCAAGGAAACAAATAGAAACGCCAATGCAGACAATCTTATATTGTCAGGAAAAGAAATTGCTTTCCCAAAGAATGGGGTGCACCATTCACCAATTGTAAACTTTCTGAGAGAAATTTGTCAGAAGTATTTCCTGAGGAATCCACGGCAGATAGGAGGCCCAGGGCACTGTAGAACTTGATGAATCTCTATCCATCTGAAGAAAACATAACGTAGGGAGAATCCTTGAACCACTCTGGGTCAATACGGTTAAAGAAAAACAAAAAAATTGTACTTACACCTAACATTTATACGGGTAAACAACCTTTTCTTGAAGATAACAATATTTAAATAACTAACTTACTGTTGATAAATATTTTGCAAATAAAAAATAAATAAATAAATAAATAAATAAAAATAAATACTAAAATAAATTAAATAAACATATTTGCTTTTTTCAAGGTAGGTTTTTTGTTATTTTTTGATAATTTGCATTTGTATTTCCCCCACCCCCCACCCCGGTTTGTTTTGCTTTTTTCCTTAGTCTGCGTCTGTCACCGATGATTGCCGGTCTCGCCTGATCTGGGCTTGATGGGAAATCACAAGAATTCGGGTCAAATTACGCAAGAGTACCCAAATTTGAATATACAGTGATGCCAAATAGAAAGCCTGCACTTGTTATTTTTTCAAAAACCGCAAATTTAAGCTAAATTTAATGTAACTGTTTGAGCAACCTATACCTCATTTGATCATTTTGTTATTGTATTTTATTCAGATTTCATAAACACCCATCCAAATAGCCCTTCCCGCAGACAAAGGAAAAAAATAAACTTAAAAAATTTCAAAAACTGAATGCAAAGAAACAATAAAAAAAACAACAAAGAAAATGTTTTTATGAGATGCTTAGTACATGCATATGTGTATGTAACTAATAGATAAAATAAAGTTAGTCTCTCTCAGATGTGAAAAAGTATACTTGGATGCTCACTTATTGAGATTGTTCAGATGTTATGTTTGTGATAGCATTGTAGTATAGGTGGTAGAGTGATTGTAAAAGTTAGGAGTAGATAGAGAACTTCTGACATTACTGACTAGCTGAATGTTTCCATTGTGGACCAAAAGAAGCATCTATTAGACATGTGTATGCAGTGTGATGAGGCATGGAAGTGAAAGCTGGCCAGTGAGAGTTAAGGACATGTGTTGCATGGAAAGAAATGATGTGAGAATGATACAATGGATATATAATGTGAATTTTAATCACAGATTTAGTTCTGATGACGTCAGAGGAAGATTATATCTAGACAATATAGAAAGATGCATGCAGAATATGAAACATTATTGAAAGAATGAATGAGAGTTCTTGGTTTAGTAGATTTAGAACAATTAAGGTAGCAAAGTCAGTTCACAAGGGAAATAATAACATGGGAGGAAATTATAAAATGGATGAGACAAAAGATGGATAAATAAAGACCTGGGCAGAGATAGGTTAATTTGGAAGTCAATTTCTGAAAGCTATCTAACGCATGTCAACATGTAAAATGGACTAACCCGATGATGATGATGACGACGATGATGATGGTGGTGGTGGTGGTGGTGGTGGTGGTGGTGATGATGATGATGATGATGATGATGATGATGATGATGATGATGATGATGATTCATTTAGTAATGCTCATATTTTTTTGTATTTTTTTTAATGACTCATCCCTTATCAAAGCCAAAAGCCACTTGAGTATATAGGTTAATGAGATAGATGCATTGCCAATTGAATGATGAAGAATGTTATGAGAGGGTTGAAACTGATGAATGGGATGAACAAAGTTTACTTACTTATGGCTTATGACAAGTATTTTTGAACAATAGATTTGAAGACGATCAGGTTGTAGTCTATAGGGAAGGAACCCCATGTAAAGTATTCCACAGACAAGGAGTTCTGTAAAAGAAACTATTCATGAAATTCTGTTCGATGCTAGATTCACAAACTAAGAGGGCAAAGTTATTTTCAGTTGTGGTAAGAAGGCGAGTTTTTATTGCGAATGTTTTGCAAGGAAGAAATAAAGTTGGAGCTCAATCGAACACCTTCCATGGAAATAATAACATTAGCGTTTCTTCTGTGAAAAAGAGGACAGAAAAAAGATTATCCCCCACTAGATTGTGAAGCCGGTTTTTTTACTCTCTTAAGGTAAGAAAGAGTGCTGAAAATGGCACCTATTCACATATGTGGCAATAGTACTCCAACTTCCACATCAGATAATCAACACAAAATCTGTCAATCAGATCGCATCTACCTATCAGGTCAGCCAGACTGGTCTCACACCTCTCCGCCTCTCTAGTTTTCCCTCCTACTTATTTCTATCTTGGCATTAAGTATAACATTCCAATCCCCCATTAAAAACATATGCTTTGGACATGCGACAAATGCATTGAGATCCCAAATATAGGAGACCCTCTCTCAAGCAATGCTAGATACATGAACCACAACCTTAAACACAATATCAACCACAACAAACCTGCCCCACCCCTTATCAGGGGGCATTTCATAAGAAAGAAGACGCCCTTCCCCCATGACTTTCCATATGCTGAAAAGACATCGTAGTTCCTAGCCAGCACCTGACAATCCCTAGACAAAGTAAAGTGCATCTACTGGATCGCAACAACATCCACTCTCAGGGACAAGAGGTCCCTCTGGACACTAACCGCCACATTCAAGCTAGCCAAACTCAAAGTCCTTAAATTACCTTAAGCAGTGTTGAACTCAGTTATGCTGATGAAAGTAGGACGTCAACACTATGCGCCATGTTCAATGTGGCCAGCTCTCTGATATGATAGCTGTTGCACACAATGCCACCAATGTCTAAGGGAAAAGTTAGCTTTAAAGTACTATAAAGTGACGAATGAACCAAAATTGTGATCCTTCCGTTGTATTCATCTAGGGAAGGGTCTTTGTCCTTGAAAAGTTTGTTCTTGGTATGATCCCTCCACGGCTTCAAGTATTTGCCAGATAGAGTTCTTGTAACTGGTTGGAAGCCTTACAAAAGTTGTGGCGAAAAGGACATCCAGGAAATGAGTGGGTTTTCAATGTCTACTCCCTCTCTGATGGAGTTCAAACAGAGGTTTCAAATTCCTCATTTGCCGAAGAGACAAGTTTGTATTAACAAACATTTAAGCAAACATTGTAAAAAAATAATTTATGCTTAATTATACTTAAAAAAAAAAAATGGTCAATTTTTCTAATAATGTTTTGTGTTAAGATCCAAAAATTTATACATGTTTCACATGTATCATGAACGCTTTTGGTTCTTCATCGAAAAATCATCAGGTGAAAAAGCAAATGAACAAAAAATCTCAAGAAAACTTAGCATGGATTTCATATATATATATATATATATATATATATATATATATATATATATATATATATATATATATGATGATTGCTTTATCTTTACAGATGATCACTGTCTTGCCCAACAAAACCCCCACTATCAGCAACCCCCCCTAGTTCATCTCACATGGCTACACAGATGGCTCTTTGAACCAGCAGCCGACTTACATGGCCTGAAGCAAAGATGACACATAAAGTCAAGTGTCTGCCCTGGGTTAACTGGAGCACTCTGTGGTATGGTGTCCCTATGCACAACCATATGCCTCCTCAGACCTACAATCGACTTGCACTTCTTGGCACGCCCCACAATAAGGGTGTCTTTTGTGTGACTTTGTGTAGCTCACATATCCAGCTTTGGACAGTAGAAAGCGCCCACATGTTTCACACTTCCAGCCAGCCCCAAGAGCATCCAATTCCTTCACAGACTCTTTAGGCAGATTTCTCTTAAATTTTGTTGTTCAAGTTTTTTGTTTCCAATCTTCCTTGCAACCCTCTGAGACAACTCCTCGCCATTCATTCCTATTCTCAGTTATCTCTTCCCATCTCTCGACATTTATGAAAAGCTTCTTAAGATTTTTTTTCAAACAATCTCTGAATCTCTTCCTTGATTTGTGCTGTGAACACTTACCAGCCGTCAGCTCACTGTAAAGCAGCTGCTTTGGTAATCTGCAATTATCCTTACGGACATCGTGTCCAGCCCTGTGCATCTGATTGCTGATTATCATGCTTTGAATACTTGAGCAACCTGCTCTCTGAAGGACAGCAGTGTCTGATATCATTGATTGTTATTTTATGTTAAGGATCCTCCTTAGGCAGCCCTGACGGAATCTTTCAAGCCATTCCAATTGGTGTTGATAAATGGTCCACGTTTCTGATGAGTATAATAAGGTGGTTAGCATACATGTCCGATAAACTGCTACTTTGATTGAAAAAATAGTACATCTTTCACGCCATAAGCACTTTTCCAATTTACCAAAAGCAACAAAAGCCTTCTGGATGCAGGCATGTATCTCAGAACCCAGCGAACCATCCTTCAACAAGGTGCTACTAAGGTAAACATATGTGTCAACGACACCTAATCTGATGCCATCAATTGATTTAATTGAGACAACAGAAGCAGAGGATGGATCAAACACTGACCAAAAGAGTTTCTTCAAGTAGTGTTGAGTGGCTGCATCTTGGATTTCAGCTGAGATGCTGGACCACCATTGTTTTTTCAGAGCCCTTAGTCCGCACTGAAGGGCAGTCTTGTATGCTTTGCATGAGATATCAACTTGATATCTGTTTGTCAGGTTTGGATCTAAGAGTAGACTCCATGAACAAAGCTTCTTTCTTAGAAGTGCACGCCTGTGGAACTCGCTTTCAATTACCTGTTTCCCACCTGACTACAACTTGGATATCTTCAAGTCCAACATAAACAAGTTCCTGATAAACTGCCCTCTTAAGTAAGACACTTTATCAGATCTCCATTACTAATGATTGCTGCGATATTGTCCCATTGATTACTGTACATGCAATAATCCTTATCCCCGAGTGGCCTCCGGGCCTTGATAAATGTTGACTTCCATGTAAAAAAAAAAGAAAAAAAAAGAGTAGCTTGTGTAGATGATGTTTTCTTTCGGGCAGTTTACAGATATTCTCATTATTCTCGTCAAACCAATCTATGTGTTTCTTCTTTTCTTTACCAAAGATATCCAGGCCAGTTTTGTAGACTTGTTCCTTGAAGTTTTCCTAGGTGTCATCAAAATACATGTTGTCAAAAGTGTAAGAGAGCTCTTGGCAGACATCAGTTTATTTGAGCTTTGCAACATTGATTCATGTTTTTTTTTTGTGCCCGACATATAATTCTTCTTCCTAACATGCAGCTTAAGTTTGCCATGCATCAGTATGTGTAGACACTGCAGACATCTTTGAGACTGCCTTTTTTGGTGACTATAAGGTCTATCATATGGCCAGGTTTGGATACCCATGGCAACTTAAGATATACGGAACACTTTGAAGGGCCAAAGTTTATATCTTTATTAAATTGGTTGATTTTGATTTAATACATTTATCAATTAAGAATTCTGGGTAGCCATTATCGACCAGGATTTCCTTAATTTTAGTAATTTCAGTATCTAACTGAGAGAGTGAACAAATAACCAATGTATAAATCAACATCAACTTGGTGGTTTTAGGTGCAATAGAACACCATCTAGTATATAGACCGGTAACAATAATCCTAAGTTTTCAAGGATCATCAGTTGTTTACAATGAAACATTGTTTCAAGGATTTAAAAATAAAACAGTATATTAAATCATAGCCCACCAGCAGTGTTGATCAATATATATATATATATATATATATATATATATATATATAGTCATCCACATACAGTACTGTTTCACAGCTCATCAGTGCGGCTAGATAAGCAACTACCGCAAGCCAGGATTGAAACTCGACTGTCCAGGTGAGAGTCAGTGCTTCTTGCTGTTACACTATTTGGCTGTTGCTGAGATGGATATGCGAAATTACAATGTTTAAACATTGTCCAAATGCTCTATTTTACGTTAACATCAGTTTGTTATTTCGCTCTCCAATATACTCAACCCAAGATATGGAGCATTTATAGTCATCCACATACAGTACTTTTACTATATATATATATATATATATATATATATATATATATATATATATATATATATATATATATAGTAGCGTCCAAAAGTTAAGGAACGATCGATCATTTTTTTTTTTAATGGCTTCTAACTTTATCTATGAAAAAGAAAAAAAAAATGTTTGGTGAATTTTCCAATGTTTAATAATGGTAGTTAAAGAAAAAAATTTTTTTTTAATTTTTGATTTTAATACATATTAGTTTTTTTACATATAAATAAATTTAATTAAATTACAGGCGTCCAAAAGTTAAGGAACGAGGGAAATTCATTATGAAAAATGAAGAATCCTTTCAGTATTTAGTGAAAAGCCCCTTGTCTTCAATCACACCATGGCATCTTTTGCTGCAAGACAGAATCAATCGTTCACATCTTATAGGTGAAATATTATTCCAGGATGTTTTTATACATTCCCATAAATCATCAAGATTTTTTGGGTTTTTTTCTGTGATCTTATCACCAATAATTTTCCAAACATTTTCAATTGGATTCAGGTCTGGGCTCTGAGCTGGCCAATCCATAACGCAAATATTGGATCTATTTAGCTCTTCTAAAACTATTTTTGCTTTATGGTACGGTGCGTTGTCTTGCATAAAGATATCAGAATTAGAAAGATTAGGTACCACATGTTCTCTAATCAATTCTCTGTACATTCGAGCATTAACTTTTCCATGAATTCTCACAAGGGGGCCAGTTCCTTTTGAAGATATCATGCCCCATACCATTATACTGCCGCCTCCAAATTTTACTGTACTTTTAACACACTTAGGGGACAGTCTTTCTCCATTTTTTTCTTCTGATATGTGATCTTTTGTCTGATCCGAAAAGATTAAATTTAGATTCATCAGTAAAATGAACCTTTTCCCATTTTTTTCTTCCCACTTGTATTTTTTGATTGGCTTCTAACTTTATCTATAAAAAAGGAAAACAAAATTTGGGGTGAATTTTCCAATGTTTAATACTGGTAGTTAAATAAACCATTTTTTTTTTTTTAATACATATTAGTTTTTTACATATAAATAAATTTAATTAAACTACAGGCGTCCAAAAGTTTAGGAACGCAGAAAATTAATACAAACGCTAACAATTTCATTAACAACAACAAAATGTCGATTCCGAATATTCGGAAAAGGCTATCTGTACAAGAAAAACAGCTTATTTGTGACCATTATGATGAAAAAAAGTCCATAGAGGAGATTGCTAAAATATTGAAAAGGTCTAAAAGTGTTGTTTTTCGGATTATTGAAAATAGAAAAAAAGGTTTACCATTGACTGAAAAGAAAAAATAGGGACGACCCCGAATAACAACTAAAAGGGAGGATAGAAAAATCACTCGATCATCTCGTTCTGATCGCTTTACAACTGCGGCTTTGATATCCCGGGATTTTACATCCAAAACTGGACACAAGATTTCCCGGCAAACGATCTCACGAAGATTAAACGAAGTTGGATTATTTTCAAGAATCCATGCTCAAAGCCTTTAATTTCTATTAAGAATAAAAAGGCCAGATTGTTATTCGCCGAAAAACATTTGTTTTGGGAAGAAAAAAAATGGGAAAAGGTTCATTTTACTGATGAATCTAAATTTAATCTTTTCGGATCAGACAAAAGACCACATATCAGAAGAAAAAAATGGAGAAAGACTGTCCCCTAAGTGTGTTAAAAGTACAGTAAAATTTGGAGGCGGCAGTATAATGGTATGGGGCATGATATCTTCAAAAGGAACTGGCCCCCTTGTGAGAATTCATGGAAAAGTTAATGCTCGAATGTACAGAGAATTGATTAGAGAACATGTGGTACCTAATCTTTCTAATTCTGATATCTTTATGCAAGACAACGCACCGTGCCATAAAGCAAAAATAGTTTTAGAAGAGCTAAATAGATCCAATATTTGCGTTATGGATTGGCCAGCTCAGAGCCCAGACCTGAATCCAATTGAAAATGTTTGGAAAATTATTGGTGATAAGATCACAGAAAAAAACCCAAAAAATCTTGATGATTTATGGGAATGTATAAAAACATCCTGGAATAATATTTCACCTATAACATGTGAACGATTGGTTCTGTCTTGCAGCAAAAGATGCCATAGTGTGATTGAAGACAAGGGGCTTTTCACTAAATACTGAAAGGATTCTTTATTTTTTCATAATGAATTTCCCTCGTTCCTTAACTTTTGGACGCCTGTAATTTAATTAAATTTATTTATATGTAAAAAAAACTAATATGTATTAAAATCAAAAATTTTAAAAATTTTTTATCTTTAACTACCATTATTAAACATTGGAAAATTCACCAAAATTTTTTTTTTCTTTTTCATAGATAAAGTTAGAAGCCATTAAAAAAAAATGATCGATCGTTCCTTAACTTTTGGACGCTACTGTATCTCTCTCTCTCTCTCTCTCTCTCTCTCTCTCTCTCTCTCTCTATATATATATATATATATATATATATATATATATATATATATATATATATATATATATATATATATATATATATATATATAATATTTTCATAAAATCAAGACAACCAAATATAAAATCAGAAAATCATATGGTGTATTTTTTATGTATCACAATTGTTTCATAACTATTTGGACAAAATCAAATATTATATCATTTAAAAATATTCCAAAATGACACCTCTTCAGATGGCAAAATACATTTGTTATACATATATGAATACATTCATAATCCCTATTTTAAGAGATTAAGCAGTTGGACTCACCTCTTTACCATTTTTATATTTTATTTTTGCTTTTTATTTTTCCGATTGCCTTTGGGAAAATAAATAAAAAACAAAAATAAACAAAAATAATATATGAACATTACTGGAATTTTAATATATTAAAGATTTTGGTTTAAAAATATCAATAAGGTGTATATATATATATATATATATATATATATATATATATATATATATATATATATATACCTTATTGACATCTTTAAACCATTGATTACAATAACCTATATGCATGTTGAGGTGGACGTATTTAATGTGTCTTGTAACGTTTTTAAAAACCACTGCCAACATATATACATATACATATATATATATATATATATATATATATATATATATATATATATATATATATATATATATATATATATATATATATATATATTATATTATTTTTTAACGTGCCGGACTGTGGTAAACATGATCTGGAGTTCGATTTCTTAGAAACAGTCAAGCTACGCTGATGAGAGGTAGTTACCTTGAAACATGCATGTACGTAGATTACTGTTTTAAAAATATTAAAAATAAATAAAATGTCATATACGTCCAAACGAATTATGGGCGACTTTCTAAGTAAATAAAAAAATGAGCTTCGAGGCGAAGCCACTATTTAATCGTATTTATCATTAAAAAAAAAACAAAAAAAAACAACAACAACATATATAGTATGTTGGCAGTGGTTTTTAAAAACGTTACAAAGACACGTTAAATACGTCCACCTCAATATGCATATATATATATATATATATATATATATATATATATATATATATATATATATAGTATGTTGGCAGTGGTTTTTAAAAACGTTACAAAGGCACGTTAAATACGTCCACCTCAATATGCATATATATATATATATATATATATATATATATATATATATATATAGTATGTTGCCAGTGGTTTTTAAAAACGTTACAAAGACACGTTAAATACGTCCATCTCAATATGCAAATAAGTCATCATAATCAATACTGCTTACGTGAACTAAAAGTAAAAGCAACAGAATACTCACCTTAGACTATCAAAAAGTACTAGCAAGTGGATAAGACTACAGAATAAAAATAGTTTCCCCTCTTGGATCATTATTAAAAACTGAAATAATCATTATATGCTCACTAAAACATATTTCATTCTAGTTTTTATTTTTAACATCCTTACTCTTCGCTGCACAAGGAAATAATTGCAAAATAATTTGATCGGGAAATGGTGGGACTCAAGTCAAAATTGGATAAGGATGGAAAAAAAAAAAGAGAAATTTATTAATAAAATTAATGGTTTTAGATTCATTCAGGGCAACAAATACACATTTTCTGATGAAATAGAAATGATTTGTTCAATCTTTTTTATATATGTGTAAAGCAGAACTAAGCTAACAAATACCCAAACCCAAATAGTGATCAATATCAAAGCTCAAATTATATGGTGCATTTACCATTTTAAAATGAAATTGTTTTTTTAAATAAATGAATTTTTATTTTGACATTAAATCAAAATAAAATTCCAATCAATATATCTATAAAAGTGAGAATGTGTGTGTGTGTGTGTGTGTGTGTATGTGTGTGTGTGTGTGTGTGTGTGTGTGTGTGTGTGTGTGTGTGTGTGTGGACAATTCTCAACCTATATAATCAATGGATTTTGGATGACTTGAAATTTGGTATATAAGATATTCAGCCACATGGAAAACTTTTTAATCAGTTCTCATCCGGAAAAAAGGGATGCTAAGAGGTCGAAATTGAAAAAAATTAGTATGTGAGAGTCATTAGGGTTATCTGTTTGCTAATTGTTTCACGAATGTACATGCGTGAATGTTTCACATGACAGATTATGTTAAACATAAATAGGTTTGAAAACACTTTTTAATGATCGTGTCACGCCGGCCTAATGGTTATCATATTTGACTCACTGTCTTTAGGTTTTGGTTTTGATCTCAGCTTGAGTAGTTTATTTATTTTTGTTTTTACTTACAAGAAGTGAACTGTTTAGAAAAAAGCATAATACTGGTATGCATACGTCTCGGTTTCTGCATGAATTACAATATAATATTTGCGCCTATTTTACGACCGGGCAACGCTGGGAGGCCTACTAGTCTTTAAAAAGAAAGAAAGAATTAATAAAAAAAATTTACAAAATTTACGAAAAAGATATTTCATTTTAAAATGGTAAAGTTACATATGCGCCACCATATAAACTCATGCGCTTCTATCAGCAAGACAATTAACTTGATTGGTTTTTTATACAAGATGACCCTTTAAAAATGCCACTCGTGGAATCTTTAATACAATTCACAATCCTTTCTGTTGTACAATTAAGCTTCAGTTTAGGCCTGACTAATCTACTAAGTTTCATCTATGAAGATTCAGAATTTTTTTGTTTCATCGCTGGTCAATATTATATGGAGACACTTTGGTGATGTTGAAAAAAATGGGGGGGAGTTCTTGCATTGGTAGATGTAAAACAGTTGAGGAAGCAGAGTCAGTTGATAAAGGATGACCAAGAAAAATATGGAAAGAAGTAATAAGAATGGATTCGAGGGGAGAGGAATAAATAAAAACCTGGTCAGAGATAGGTTCTTTTGGAAGTCAATTGCTAAAAGCCGTCCAATACATTTGTTATGTTTCCCTATGTCTGGTTATACCAGATTGTGCATTGACATGAACACTCTCATGACAGTTTTTTTGCACCTTACTACTTTCATGCTGCTAATAACAAATTGGAATTGGGTGTTTTCTTTTCTGATCCTATTATTAGGAGATTGCCCTATATAACCAAAACCTTCCCTCTATTTAGTTTAATTTTTCAGCTCCCCTTTACTAGATGCATTATCTTTACTATGACTGAGGAACTCCATTTATTCCGCCAATATGGTAACCCTCCAGAATATCAGAGCAAGGCTACACCCTGTCTAATGGTGACCTGAAGCTATGCAAGGCGCAGGCGTTCATCTCCCTGAGATATTATACATATCCATTTACATGAATACATGAAGCGCCTCGTATTCTCAAATAGTAAACCATTTGGTACTAGTTAGGCTCAACGTCACTTCCGACACAATTACTGATTCCAATTCCGATTCTTTATAAATCTCTAAATATGTAACTATAGAGTTGTTATCCCCCCCCCCCGATTACCGTAAAAACACACGTTAAATGTGCAGATATTATCTCAATCTTGTCGGAGAATGATTTTTAGATTTTTAGTTTTATTAGTTGTTTAAAATCAATAAATATTTATTTTTTATCATTACTACCAACAGTGGAAGATTTTGTTTTAAACAAACTCAAATAAAAAAGACAATTAAAAGAATCGTTTGTGGAATTGAGAAATAGGCACACATTTTTCCGATTCCGATACTAATGCCTTCAAAAGTTCCGGTTTTTCAGATTCACGATTTTGAATAATCGTCCCAAACACTAATATATATATATATATATATATATATATATATATATATATATATATATATATATATATATATATATAATAGTCATCCACAGAGACTGTTTCGATGTAGCACGGCTCTTCAGTATTGCTAGACTAGCACTGATCCCAAACTGTTTATATATACATACGTCTCGAAATAAAGACGAAACGTTGATGAACATATAACTCGGTTTGTTCCTTTTTATTTCTCTATTTTGTCGGAATACTATTTCCATTATTCTCATCATATATATATATATATATATATATATATATATATATATATATATATAATATGTATTTCAGGTTATTATATAGTAAGTAAATTATTAACAAGAATTTCCACAACTGTTGATTTTTTTTTCGTTATATTTTCAGTACAAATAACTTTGTTATGTCAAACTAAAATTTGTACTTTCTATCATGGAAATCTCTTGGCAATCTCATCTAATCTTTCGAGAGGCTATTAATGTATGGAATCAATAGAAACAAATGGTTTAGCGAGGAATAGAGAAACTGAGAAACTGTGAGAAAGTAACTTTACTGACCCTGACCGAAAAGATTGTCAAATCTCTTGAATCAATTTTTTCTTCATTATTTATTTTATTATTGAAGTAGAATTGATTTTATAGCATTTTTTGTTGTTGTTGAACTCCACAAATCCAATGCAAATGTCTTTAAGTCACTTGTTTTATGAGCTGTAAGCTATCGAGTGCTGGCAGGTACAAGTTTATTCCAAGTTCATTTATAGAAGGTACGATCCCTCCTCTCACTTTTATCTTGTGTCCTTTTAACCGCATTGATCATTGTCTTTATAAAAAGATACGAGGGTCATTCCAAAAGTAATGCATCCTATTTTTCATCTAAAAAAAAAAAAAAAAAAGGAGCATCTTGAAGAGTTACAAAAATATTAGAGCCCTGTTAAAGGGTTACAAAGAAAAAACAGAACGTGAAAATAAAGTAACAACATGTATTGCAAAGCATACATAGGTAGGTTGTTTGTCGTAGCCGACGAACGACCTAGGTCGTTTTTAATGTGGGAGAAAACCAGCCCCCCCCCCCAAAAAAGGGTACTCTGATAGTTTGCAAAAATAAAATTGCCTTATTATAGAAGGGTTTCCTCCTCCATTGACTAAGGACAACTAATTTGAGTGCAGCATCTGAGCAGACACCACACTTCAGCCACCAGTTCAGTATATGAACGTAACCGGATATCGACTGGTTATTTATTTGTTTCCCACAAAACAAAATGTGACACCAGGTCGGTTTAATGTTGGAGATAACCAACTCTCCTCAAAAGGGGCATTCTGCAAAAATAAAATTGCCTTAGTATAGAAAGGGTTTCCCCCCTCCATTGACTAAGGACAATTAATTTGAGTGCAGCATCTGAGCAGCCACCAGTCCAGTACAAGTACAGAATATCGCCTGACACCTTATGGCTTAGTCTTCCTGTATTTATTGAAATTAGCATAGTCTATTAGTAGGTAACATAGGTTAGTTCCACGGCAACAGAAAATTAGAGTGGTACCATTAAAATAGATGATCTTTTGTGCTCCAGAATTTATTTTTCTACATAGTCACCACCATTCTCAATGCACTTGCCGTGCTTTGTCACTCATATATCTATTGCCACTCTGAAATCGACGGACCCATCTTCTAACTATTCTGACATCGACTGCCTCCTATGTCTTTCTTTCTCATCAAATCTTTATTTGATTTCATATATTAGATCCATTGCTCTTTCTGTTTCTTATAAGGTATTTTCTCTTTATTGCTCTAAACACTTTCTCACACCTGAAGATATTCTGTATCTCTACAAACCTGCTATCATCTCTACAACATCTCTCTTGCAGACGTGATGTTGCTAGTCTCAGTCTTTTCTATAAATATTATTATGGCATATGTTCTTCAGAAATGTTTGATCTTCTCTGTTTCTTTTGTTCCAGCTCCTTTGACTTATTCGTCTAGTGGTCTCCATCAATTTGCTGTTTTGAAACCTTATTGCAATACAGCTTTCCATTCCAGTTCTTTCCAAGAACCGAAGGCTTGTGGAACTCTCTTCCTACTGACAGTTTTGCTTCTACCTATAACCTTGGTCTTTTCAAGACTAAGGTCAATAGGCATCTCCTGTCTTTGCAATAAACAGCTTTCATTCTTGTTAGCTCTTTACATCAAGTGGCTTCACGCTTTGTCTGGAGTAATTTCCATACAAAAAGAAACATTTTGTAATTTCCTTAGTAAAGCTTGAAAATTTAACTTCTAGATTATTTTGCTGCTACTACTACTACTACTACTACTACTACTACTACTACTACTTTTGTTCTATGGAAAACGGTGCTCCAGCAGAGTCTTCATCGAATTATTCTAATTTGGAAGAAATGCAATTTGGTTTTTAGCTGGTAAAAAAGCTGCTAAGGAGTCAAAATTGAAAAAAAAAAAAAACATTGATCTTGGCAGGAGCCAATCGACTAAACCTGTTACTTCTACATCTGTGCATAGTAGTAGACATTTTCAAACATACCATGAAAATAAATTGCACAAAACAATATCCAAGGAAAAACTATTGATACAAATTGTTCACTATTTGAATGTAAATACATTTTATTATGATATAAAAATGTTGAAACCTATTTTTGCAATATTTGATTAATTTAAGTGAAAAGTGCAACATTTCTCACTAACATTTTCTTTGTACAAAAAAGCCTTCTTTTATCAAGATCCAAAGTCACTCAAGGATAAAGGTTTTCATGTTGGAAAGGTAGACGGTGAGACACCAAAGGGGTTTGTAACGATGTTTGTAACTGGTAGAGGAATTGATTATTAAAGAGAATGATTTAACTAGAATTTGTTTACACTGGACTTGAAAATAGCAATGCTATAGTCAGCAGGGAACATTTCTATGAAAGAAATTTTGTTCATGGAAGTTTCACTTAGTTCTAGGTACACAGAGGGAGAAAGGAAATTTATTTTATAGTGGTTGTAGCTGGACAAGTTTTTGTTTTGAATGTTTTACATGTAGACGCATAGATTGAAGCCCGGTCGAGCACTTACCATGAATGTAATGATAGATTATAGAAAGACTAGCAAAATCTCATGTTTAATGGAACAAATACTCTAGGTTTGTATAATATATGGGCAATGCCAGGTGGCCTTGCTCTATCTGCAATCACAGAATGAATGTTAAAAAGTAGCAGTAGTAATAGTAGCGGTAATTATGATCTCAATAAAACGTCAGTAGACAATCATCTTAATGCTGTCAGCACCATTGTCATAAATACTATCTTAAATGCAGCGACTCATTACGATAAGAACTAATCTCAATAATAGTGAAAAGAAAGGAGACAGAAAGAGAAAGAGGGTTTTAGGAAGAGAAATGGTATGTATGGCAACATGACGTTGATGTTGTTGTTTGTGATTAAGCTGATAGGATATTTATCCTTTTAACTATATTAATAGACATTACATATCTATATATTTATGTCAGCAATATCTGGTAACAGTCATTTCATTAAAACAAGCTTTTTTGTCACTTTCCAATTTTTTGTCCATTAAAGCAACAACTGAGAAGTGAGAAAGGGGACAAGCAGCCTCATAATATTTTCTTTTTTAAACCGAGTACTCAATTTTTAATTGTGATTTTCCATGTCTTACTGACTTTAGCAGATAAGGTGTAAACCATTATAACTATTTGCTAATATTTTCTCCTCTGAAGGGATGGTAGACATCGAAATCCTATAGGATAAGGAGTTAAAATATTTCTAATGTATTCTTTGTCTTACATAGAATAATAAAAATCTTTTGATTTGAAACTCAATCATTTCACATCATAAATTTTTAAATTCATTGAATGACTAAAGATTATATATATATATATATATATATATATATATATATATATATATATATATATATGTATATATATATATATATATATATATATATATATATATATATATATATATATATATATATGAGGGAGGTTGTTTTTGATCAACACTGCTGGGGAGCCATGATTTAATATACTGTTTTGTTTTAAATCCCCGGTACAGTGTTTCATGGTAAAAAACTGAGGATCCCTTTAAGAACATTGGTACTATGTTTTGTGTTCATATAAGTAAAACTATTCAGCGATATGGGAGATTAATTGACTTACTGACAAAATAATGTTCCAATGAAGGACATTAAAATTTTTTTTTTAAGGTTTTAAAAAAACTTCCAAGACTATATATATATATATATATATATATATATATATATATATATATATATATATATATATATATATATATATATTGAGAATTTTTTGTGGTCCCTTGATGTAAAAAAAAAAAAGAAAAGAGCAATAAACGATCTTTGGGATAAAACTTATTTTAGCGAGTATGATATTAATAGTTTATTGTTTGAATGCAAATAAATTATCACTTTTTATTAATAACTAGTAGCGTTAAATCAGTGTTTTCCGGGAACAAACGAAGAACTCCACTGGCAACCCTGCACCTTACACCCAACCTCATGTTATTGTATTGTAATTATCTGTTGTGTCGTGACTCAAACTCGTGACTATGGTTTACGTATATCCAACAAGAGCGAAACTGGTTGAAGTCAGTTGAAGCTGCGAGTTGGAATGCAAACATTAGCGGTTTACTTTTTAACTCACTTATCAGTTGCTGTTACCAGACACGGACTTCTATTATTGTACCTAACAAAATAAATTTATTCTATATTTTACTAGTAAGCTGCCTAGCATTGCCCGGTCGTAAAATACACTTAAATATGATATTTTGGATTAAGGCAGATTTCGTATTTATTATTATATTATATTGGACCCAATATATAGTAATGATTTAAAAAAATTTTTTTTAAAATGACTCATGCACCACCACTGAGAATCGAAACAAAAACGTTTACCTTACGATATACTTGCTCCTTTGACATTAATGCCTGAGCTATGAAGACATGTTTGCTGCAAGGCTAGTTGCTTTACTAGAACCAAGGTTCTTGATTAGCTTGGCGACCTCATGCTACTCCCCACTTCTCATGTGGCTTAGTCACTAAGCCTGGCAGACCTGTGTTGAGTGGGTGTGTAGATCCGTGTTGAGTGGGTGTATCAGGCAAGTAGCTGGCACCTTAAAACCAGTAGCTCTGGAAAGGTGGTGCTTGACAGTCTGATAAGGTCGATTATCTAGAAGAAGGAAAACTCTGATTTCAAACCACTAGAGATGGTGTCTGAAAAAAACAAAACACCGGTGGTTATGTAACCTAAAATTCACTAAACTTCTTATGAATGAAATAGTAAATTAAAGTATTGAGAATAACGGCATGAATGGGACTAGGACTCAAAGTAAAGGGTACATGCCGAACAGGTGTATTTTGGAACAGCAGTGAGAACTCAGTCATCATCCTGCAACTGCTATAATGAAGTGGAGTAAAGAGATTTACAATCCTATTAGAGGGTATAGCAAACGTATGTTTAGTGCATGGAGAGACCGAGGAACGTTTGAATCAACAGAACAGTGTGTGTGTGATCAGGCAAAAGCAATATGGAAGAATAGGTGGTTATCAGAGCTGGAATTGGAGGTCATAAAAAGACAGGTCAACACAGAAATAATGGGGGGTGGCATGGCAAACAAAGGAGATGTGCAGATTAATGAGGTAAAGACAGAGAATAGAGTGGAAGATGTGGATGAAGCGGCAGTAAATGGAGAGGAAACCAAAGCCGAGGTAATTGGTAATAATGGGGGAAATGATGATGAAGTGCTGGAAGAGACTGAGAAAGTGAAAGTTGTTGAAAGATTGAAAGAGATTATAAGATGGAATTATGTTTAAGAAACTAAACAGAAAAGTTCCGAAGTTGCATGTAACTAAAGTAAATGAAGCAATGAAGCATGTGAAATGCAGAAATAATTTGATTGTAGCAGGAAGTGTTTGGGTTGCGGAAAAAGTTGGATTGGAATGAGATGGACACCAGAATAGAAATGAACCAAAGTAGAAAAAAAAATGGTATAAAAAATCAAGAAAGAATGTGAACTTGCTTGAAAGAGTATTGAGAGGGTAATTGTGTGCGAGGAAAACAGAAATTCAAACAACTGAATGAAAAGTATAGAGTGAAAAGAAAGGGAATTAAAACTGTCTTAGAGGAAATCAAACAAAGAATGTTAGGGAAAAGCGGAAAAGTGAAGAGATATGAACAGAGAAGTGAACAGTTTGGCGAGAATAGGTTGTTTGATCTTGACCAGAAAAAGTTCTATGAAAGACTTCGTGAACGGTCAAATTACGTAAATGAAGTACTAAAGCCAGAAGAGTGCACAAAGTGTTGGATTGATATCTGGAGTGTAAAAAAGAAACAATGCAAGTGATTTGAGGCTGAAAGATGTTAAGAATAACGTACAAAATAAGTTGAAGCAACCCCAAGATGTGGTGAAAGTAAGCAAACAACGTAAGAAAATTCCAAATTAGAAGACGTCCTGACCAGATGGTATACAGGGGAAAATTGGTTTAAAAAACTTTACGAATTTACATGGAGTAATCTCTGATAATCGCCTGTGCCAGAATTTTTAGTGAGTACAAATTATAATGATTATAATGAATAGGAAGAGTATTAAAAAACTTGAGAGAGGAGGGTTATTGCCAGCCAAATTCAGTGAAGACCAATGGTTTTTACTTGCGAGAAATCAATGGTAAGCGGCTGTTGCGATGACATAAAGTCACTTGACAAGATTATTGAAAGAGGTGAAGAGTATTGAAAATTTAGATTTGCTGTCATCCAAACTCCAGTGAACATCACTAGTTATTATCAAGGAGTAATCTATAATGATAACCTGCATAAGAACTCCTAGTGAATACAATAATAATAATAATAATAATAATAATAATAATAATAATAATACAATGTAATTATGAAACGTTTATGCATGAAGAAGACACTGAAAAATGTGAAACTGCTGAATAATTTTCTTAATCTAGATCATACTCATATTAGTGTGCAGATGCTGTAAAAATGACAGCATTTTTAAAAATTCTTCCCCATTTATATTTTGTTATTAAAGTTACTTAAAAAAAAAACCCAGCTGTCATCTTACTTGCAAACAATACAAATACTTAAAGTTTATCGTATTATTTGGATTCTTTGGACTACTGTAGTGTTATTTTCACAATATTTCGGTCAATGTAACCTCCGACCTTCTTCAAGTGTATTTTATTGAACTTAGGAATCGTTCTGTTGAACTCTGGAATTTTTCTGTCAAACTCGGAAATCTACACAGAATTTTGACAAGATACACCTGAGAAAGGCCGGAGGTTACATTGACCGAAAAATTATAACAAAAAAATATTCAAGATGATAAGAGTTGTTCAAAGAATCCAAATAATACGCCATTGCATACGAAGTCAGGGGAAGGTTGGGCTCAGAACATACAAAGGAATGGTAGTTGCACATGCACAGAAGCAAAGCTGTTATCCTCATTTCATTGATTTGTAGTTCTTCATTTGATGCGTTTTTGCTTGACACATGCAGAGACAAAAAAGATCGTCTGAAATAGCAGGGGAATATCTGGTCTCTCGTAGGATACCCCATCCCCATTAAAAACAAAATAATAAAAAATTGAAAAAATAGAAGAAAAGAAGTTGATCAATTCTGATGCAGCTCCACCAGGGATTTTTTTTCCATCGACAACAACAACAACAACAACAACAACAGAATTTGTGCCATTTCTGAAATGGCCTTTTTCCTGTTGATTGTAGTGTATTGCTAGTCCTGCGCAGTTCTAGGAGGTTCACTTTCAGGCTTTGCTTTCTCTCTTTGAGAAGGAGTTAATTTATTGTTAATTGTCTGAGGCGTCTCTACTGGGGAATGCCGATCGGATGGCTCAGGTATCTTTTGCAGATCAGAGTGCACCTCTTTGGAGGTACTGACTTTTCAATCCCACTTTCCGACCCTTATGTCACATTTCTGTTCGCCAAGTTGTGACCTTAATATAGCTGCATGGCAGACTGGTCCCACATGGACGGTCCTGCCAAGAACCAGAGTTCTAGATGTCATAGCTCTGATGTCTACTGCCCCTACCATCGTGTTTTACTTGAGAGGGTTACTCTTAATGCTTGGTATGATGTCACATGGTGAGCAAATAGATACACATAACAACATAAACAAGCACATTTTGCAACCACAAATTTTGCATAAATATCGAAATAGAAAATTTACTGTACTGTACATCTTTTGTATGTAAAACTGCAGTTTAGTGGCTTGAACGTGATTAAAAATTGTGTACAAGCAATAAATATTGTTTTATCTTATTGATTTTTTTTTAAATATTAGTAAATGAGGAACTGTTTTGAGTTAAAATCGATTTAGTATTACGCTTGTGATATTAAGAACACATTTAAAATAATTGTTAGAAAAAAAAAAAA
Source organism: Euprymna scolopes (assembly GCF_053919585.1). Taxonomy (NCBI): domain Eukaryota; kingdom Metazoa; phylum Mollusca; class Cephalopoda; order Sepiida; family Sepiolidae; genus Euprymna; species Euprymna scolopes. The sequence goes on from NC_136494.1 coordinate 128,529,915, forward strand.
TAGATAGTCCAGTCAAAATACGGTTTGACCCTGAACAAATTCCAAGAAAGTGTTTTATGATTTTTTTTTTTTTATTATTATTATATGTGGGGAACAACATACCAAAATCTGATCACCACAAAGGTCCTAACTATGACATCATAAAACAATAACAGTCATCACACTAAAAATAACTAATATTTCCATATTTCAAAGCTGTAGCTGTTGCTTACATAAGAGTTTGCATTTTTATACTATTTATTTTGATATAATAATTTTTATACAACGTTTTATAATAACTACATCGACAGGCGAGGTCATTACATCATCAATGACGTCATAACATACATGTATATTTCTAAAGAGTATAGAATACACAGCACATTTTAAGACATAATAGTAGTTTAAAATATCATAAAACGCTTTCTTGGAATTTGTTTAGGGTAAAGATTTTTTGTCGTATTTTGACTGGACTAGGAGTCTTCATACAAACCGGAAATTAGTGATTATTTCAGCATATATACACTGTTTACATTACAGACAATACTAATACTTCAGTCAAATGCTGCTGCTTGCGTTTGGTAAAATATATACTGAATTACCTCCCTTATTATTACACACAAATGGCTACTTTTTAAATACATGCATCTTATAACATTATTATTATTATTATTATTATTATTATTATTATTATTATTATTATTATTATTATTATTATATTTGAGATATATGCAGTTTGCGTCCTCTTTTTCTTTTTCATGTGTCTCTTATAATAGCATTCTCAGATTTTTGTTTAGATAAAATAAAAAAATTAAAAAGAAAAATAACAGCTGAAATGCATTAGAATGTAACTGTTAGCAGAAATTATTATGTTGGGCAATATATATATATATATATATATATATATATATATATATATATATATATATATATATATATATATATATATATATATTAAAATTATACTATAAATAAATATATATAAATATATATAATATAAATAAATATACATACACATATGGAAGCGACCAGACTTTATTATGAAAGTTTGGCGTGTCAAAAATCTACATAGCTAACCTAATTTCTAAACTGTTGACTTCGCAGACTGACATGAAAAAATAAAAGAACAGATTAAATAAAAAAAATTAAATAGTTAAGACATTTTTTATGAGTTTGCAAATAATCTTATTTTGGTGTATCATGTGACTAATCACGTGTTACTTCTTGAAAGAATAGCTACTTTCTCATTTCAATCTTTGCATCTGTTTCAAATTGTGGCCTGAGGAAATTCAGTTGATTTCCAGCGAGAAATGAAACATGGCTGCAAATGTGTAGCCAAAAATGTTCATAAAAGTAAAAAGCTTCATACGAAATAAATAAGATCCAAAAAAAAAGAGTCTCAAACTCAATAGGTTCTGCACTAACGGCCAAGCTTCAACCTCTGTCCCATCACCGCAATGTTGCATCTCTGTACATGTTTTACAAGTACTTTAATAGAATGTGCCTGATGAACTTATCGTACTTGTGCCCCCTCGATGTATATACTAATGTACTAACCTGACAAGCAGCAAAATCCCACCCATTTACTATTGAGGCTCCCAGATATTGGAAAGCTTTTAGCTCTAATAGTTTCTTCCCTCGGACTGCTAGTCAGTGGAATTCCCTCCCTGTCTCCTGCTTCCCTGATTGTACTTACATGCAAAATTCCAAGTGTAATATAAACAGATATTTCGCTACGCAACTCCCAAATGGTAGACTCTTACATTTCAAGTGTTTTGGACAAAAAAAACAAAAACAAAAACAAAAAAACAGTTTTTAAAAAATAAAAAAAATAAATAAAATAAATAAATATACACATACACAACTGCTATTATAATTACATTCCATCATCATCATCATCATCATCATCATCATCAACAACAACAAACAATAACAAAGAAAGACAATACAAGAATAAAAGATTTGAGAATTATGTGAAGTGAATATCAGTAAAAAAAATAAAATAAAGAAAAAAATGAGATACGTGAATACAAAAGCAAAATGATGGAAAAGTAGATTAGATCGATAATTATCGATAAAGAGTTTGGGAACAGCTCGATTGTTGATTGGAAGGCGGACAACTGTAAGCGTAAAACATACGACGTAAACCCGACAGCCGAAACAGCAGTAGAAGCACACGTAAATAATGGATTATTCGGTGGCTACGAAAGTTTTGTTGCATTCCAGTTGCTTTTGGAGTGTTTCCAAATAAACAACCCATGAAGGAAATATAAGTGTGTGAGGATGAGTCAGGCAAAAGATAAGTAAATATAGGTAGACATGTGAGGAGTGGCTGATGGGTAAGACATCACCTGCTACTCTGTCTGTGTGTGTGTGTGTGTGTGTGTGTAAATAGCATTTTATTGTCAGAAGCTTCAAGACACCAAATAAACATTAAATAATTAAAAAAAAAAAAAAAAGTGGAACGTTACTTCAGTCTAGTACGATGAATCTCAGCATGGGTGACCGTGCTCGCACCCTTAAGTGCGTGATGTAAACTCTCAAGCAACAATAATTTTAAATAGATCCTAATTAAAATTCATTAATACATTATAGTGGCAAAACACAAGTTAGTGTTAGGTTTATTAATACACAGGCAGGTCGCCCAGCGTGCCCGGTCGTTAAATACGCATAAATATTATATTTTAATCCATACAGAAACATGTGCGTGCGAGTATCATGTTTTTCTAAACAGTTCACTTCTTGATAAAAAAAAAAAGATACTCGAGCTAAGATCCAAACCAAAACCCAAAGACAGTGAGTCAAGTACGATAACCATTAGGCCAGCTTGGCACGAATATTAAAAATTGTTTTCAAACCTACTTATTCTTAACATAAAGAATCTTTCATGTGAACGATTCACGCATGCGTATTCGTGAAACAGTTGACAAACAGATAAAAATCTGATGACCCCCCCCACACACACACGTATCAATTTTTCAATTTTGACCCTTTTACAGCTCTTTTTTTCCGGATAAAAACCGATTAAAAAGTTTTCCACATATCTGAATATCCCTTATACTAAATTCTAAGTCTGTAGATAAAAAATTCGTTGAGTATATAGGTTGAGAAATGTCCTCACACATTCTCACTTTTATAGATATATAGATTGTAATGTTAAAATGCAGGCCTTGCAATTCTTTTAAAGAAAGTTAAGTTAGTAGTCACAAGTCAACATGTTCATAGTGTGAATATGCGTCAGTAATATACGTGTGTGGGTATTTGGCAGCGTGGTCTTGTGTATGTGCGTCGGTTTACCTTGTTCTTGTTAGTGAGTAGCAATTCGTTTCTGTTTGTCTGACTATCACTAGTGTGTATGAATGCGTGCAAGATGAAGAATGTTGGTATGTTAGTCATTTTGAGCACGGAGAAGAAGAGGGATGAGCAGACATTCTTGTGTTCTTCTGTGCTCTGCTGATTGATGAAGTTTGGAGAAAACTGTTGTTTTGGGGTTTTTTGACCAAGTCTTATAGAAGCTTCTAACTGTCACATTGATGTGTTACTTTTTGAGGTTTGGAACGATTTTCATTGGTTGAAAATACTTTCAGTTAACACGTTCCTGTAAAAACTTACTTCTGGAAGCGATAAAGAAAGCAATAAAGTGAAGAAAGAAAGAGTGTAGCAATTAGAGCCACTTACTTTTTAGTGTTCAGGAAGAATCACTTTGTGATTCTACTACACTTTTCTTATCATTCCCAAATTTTTAGTTCTTGTATGTCTCTTTCTCTGAAAAAAAATGTACAAAAAAAAAACACATTATAATAATAGCAGCTGTGTATTTGTATATTTCTGTATATTATTCAACTATGCTGTCAATAATTGGTGCTTCTTCATTATAACAACGAAATTCGAAAATCGAAATTTTGAATTTCAAGTAAAACCTAAAATATTCACTTAATTGTCATGTTGCAGTAATGAACATATCCAAAAATTACGAAAAACAATAAGGAAGAAAATTAATTATTAATGAAAATAGTTTTCAAAGACAATTAGCAAAAACTGAGTTTGTCTAAAAACAGAAACCTGAGAGTTCAAATCGTTACCAGGGAGGTAATTATTTTGAAAATCTTAGGCCAATTTAGCAAAACTCAATTTTCGCTTATTGTCTTCTATAGTCCTGTAATATGACCTCTATTAAAACCAGGGACCACGGCACAAATTAACAACCCCTTCACTCAGTCTCAATACAAAGTAACTATTTTAATTCAATGATTGTTTGCATTTTAAGCAAAACAGGTTTATTGAGTAATATTTTACTTTGTCAACAAATGTTTAACGTTTGTATTCAAATGTTCCGTTTGGTCTTTTCGTTACAAGGCTGATTTGACTTTCAACAAGTTTTGATCCATTTCTAAACTGTACCCCCCCCAACACACGCATAATTATGCAGAGAATTTGATTTCTTCTTTCTTTTCTTTTCTTTATGGTTATATTTAAAAGATGAATCTATTGGCAAAATGTTTATCTATCTATATGAATAAATGAGAAGCTTTCTAAATTGTAACACACACATAATTATTCAGAGAATTTCATTTCTTCTTTCTTTTTCTTTCTTTACGGTCATATTTAAAAGATGAATCAATTTGTATGAAAATTGCTAAAATGTTTGTCTATATGAATAAATGAGAAGCTTTCTAAATTGTAACACACATAATTATGCAGAGAATTTCATTTCTTCTTTCTTTTTCTTTCTTTACGGTCATATTTAAAATATGAATCAATTTATATGAAAATTGCTAAAATGTTTATCTATCTAAATATATTATAGCAGACAGATTTGCAATAAACACAAGCAGGAGCAAATTTTCACGGCTGGAGATTTTGAACATGATTCCTTCCTGGCTTGTCCAATCAGAAGCTAGCTCTCAGTCACATGACTGGGTTTATAAAACGTTAAACTGGCAACACACTACCTCTCTCTTTTTCTTTTCGGCTCTTACTGACAGCACACCCCCTCTTTTGGAGTGTGACTTCACCCAGGCCCTTTTGCCCCGGGCTAGTATGAATACAAACAAGCCCACATGACTATCTCCACATGCGGTACACACAAACTCATCCTACAGTACTGTCTCTAATCTATCGTGACACACGCTTCTACTACTAACTTCTGGGAGACAAATAATTCATCATGGCTATGCACTATAACTTCAACACGTATCCATTGTACACATTTCTCTTTCAAGAGACGTGTATAATCATCAACGTCTCTACACAGAAACTCTTTTAACGACTAACCCGTTTCTCTCTATACCTTAATAACGAAGATGACCAATAAAGTTGTTTATTAAATATTAGAATGAGATTTCATGCCTTTATGCTTTATGTTTTGGCAACTCCCGACGTAATAGCGAACATGAAACGTTTCTCGACATTTTATACTAAAATATGAATAAATGAGAAACTTTCTGTTTCATGTTTACAACAAAGATATGAATAAAATGTGTTTTTTATTGTTGAATTCAAGTATGTTAAGAAACAAATTTTGCGAAGCGACAGTGAGTCAGCGAAGTCCGCTAATCTAGTCATGAAATTAAAATTGATAATTTTAGCTCAGCAAAAAAAAAAAAAAAATAAAGCTTTAAAAAAATTCGAACTGATTTCAACTAGGCAAGGTATTTTCTTTTCTTGAATCCGTTATCTTGCTATTAAAACTAAAATTAAACTTGAAATAGGTTGTTTTGTAGCAGGTTCACAATTGAAACAAAATCAATGCATTTGTCGATACTAATTATACATTGCTACTTCCGGAATGGAATCACCAAATAATCTATCTGCGTGTGCACTCTATTATTATTATTATTATTATTATTATTATTATTATTATTATTATTATTTCTTTTTTACTGTTATTCAACCCAAACAAGACATTGCCACTTGGACGTAAAGGGCTACTACAGGGTGGAACGGCAAAATTGTCGTTCCAGAAAAGACAATATGATTCCATTTCCATTTGATAAAAACCAGTTTTCTTTTTTTGTTGCAGACCATCTACTAGTTGGCCAGTTGTGTCCAAATCCCAAGAGCGATAGGAGCCTTCTGTCATGTCTGAAAGTGATACAATGTTCGACGAGCAAGATCGGAGATGCGCTGATGTACAAGTTATGACAACAAGACCATTTCCATCACCCTCAAAATGCTAATCCGGATCGTTCAACGCTTCAGAGCTCAGCTCAACGCACTGGAAAACCCACGGTTATGGTCTTTGGTTTCACATCATGCCACCTCACATCTTAGAAGTCAGCTTGAAAGTCAACACCAAGATGTATATGCTGAAAAGTGTGGGGATCCGCTGGTGCAATCAGATGGCCACTGACAGACCTTGATTGTGACAACAGGACTCGACACAAGCCCACAAGTCCAAAGAAATCCAGGCTTGACTTCAGAAGGAGTACCCTTCTCTCACTCCCACTCCTCCCCCTACCTGAACCCTCTGATGTAGATGTCAGCTCTTCTGTATAATCAAGTTATCTGAATTGTTTTTTTTTCAATAAAAGTTTTAAAATAAAGCTGTAGTGTTGTTTTCTTTAGGGCGACAATTTTATTGTTCTACCCTGTATGTGAGGCCATACCTACAAGGACACTCTAAGTAGGGAGTTGAGCAGCGAGATATTTATTTGCATTATATTTAAATTTCTGTACGTAAGTACAGTCAGAGGAGCATAAAATAGTGTCAGAATTCCAAATTCTAGCAGTTTGAACGAAGAAACTATTAGAGTAGAAAGGAACTTTTACAGTGAAGTGGTGGGATATTGCTGTTTGTCGGGTTAGTCAGGTGTGTTTACGTCTGTTACAGAGAATGGTGTCATCAGCAACTATACCCATCACGGACAAATTTTATCAGGGAGATTGGTTATGAATATCTCTACTATTATATAAAAGTGACTTTGTGTGTGTGTGTGTGTGTGTGTGTGTGTGTGTGTGTGTGTGTGTGTGTGTGTGAATTCCTTCTTCATATGTTCGGAAAAAGCTGAGCCTTTCTTTTGCAAATTTCACACAAAGCTTAATTCATATTTCTGGCAGTAGTGTTGGGACGATTAATCAGAATCAGAATCGAGTATTTTTTTTTTATATACAATTTTCACCCCAAACAAGGCACAGTGCCACTTTGAAGCAGGGGGCTACTATCAAGGACTTAATTAGCGGGGACATTATGAAGGGAGATGAGTAGAAAGATGTTTGTTAACATTACACTTGAACTTCTGCATATCAGTGCAGTTGGGAAAGCAAAATTCCGGAAGGGAGTTCCAAAGACCCGCAGTTCTGGGGAAGAAACTATTGGAGTAAAAGGCTTTCTTGCACCTAGGGATCTCTACTGTAAAGGGATGAGACTTAGTAGCTTGTCGGGTTTGTCGGGGGTAGTTACGTTGGGGAGGTACAAGTGTTTGCAGTTCATCAGAGCATTCACCATTAAAGTATTTGTAGAACAGGCAGAGGGATGCAACATCTCATCGATAGGACAGAGGCTGAAGCCTAGATGACAGTTCAGGACCTATCAGGTTGGCGACTCTCTTTTGAACCCTGTCCAGGAGCGAGAGACAAGCAGCAAATGCACCAGCCCAGATGTGACAACAGTACTTCATACATGGGCGAATGGTGGCCTTATAGAGGTATAGGATACTGTCAGGCGTAAGTAGTTTTCTAGCACGGTAGAGGGAGCCAACCTTCCTTGCAGCAGCCTTGGCAATGCTCTCAATGTATCTATTCCAGTTCATATTCCCTGTAAACGTTAGGCCGAGGAGTTTAAAAGAATTACTTTCAGGCAATGTGTTCTTGGCCATTGCTATTGGTGGTAGAGAAGGTTTCTTGTAGTTATTGAAGGAAACAAGCTTAGTCTTAGCAGCATTGAATGCGACCAACCATTTTTGTCCCCATTCCACTACAGATTGGAGGTCATCCTCTAGTGTTTCTGCCATTTCCTTGGATATGTGTTCATTTGTTTTCCCCTCATATCTGTTATAGAGAGTGGTGTCATCGGCAAATATACCCATCTCCGAAACAATTTTATCAGGGAGGTCATTTATGAATATCAGGAATAATAGAGGTCCAAGGATAGACCCCTGAGGTACTCCCGCATTTATATCATATTGTTTAGATGTACGACCATCGAGGACAACTTTGATTTTTCTATTACTTAAGAAGGATTTAATTACATTATGAATTCTTCCAGTGATTCCATATTGGAAAAATCGTAATTTTTGGGAGGTATCAGAATCAGGAAAATTGGTGCCTATTTTCCGATGCCAAAATGATTCCTCTTTTTTATTTGATTCTATTTAAAACAAAATCTTCCACTGCTGGTAGTAATGTTAAAATGTGTTTTTACGGTAATCGGAGAAAAATAGCAACATCATAGTTAAGTATTTAGAGATTTATAAAGAATCAGAATTGGAATCGGTAATTGTATTGGAATCGGTAATTGTATTGGAATCGGTAATTGTATTGGAATAAGGAAAAATATTAGAATCGTCCCATCACTAGTTATTAGATATGTTTTGGACAAAAATTCATAGGCATCGAAAATCGAAAAAAGTTTTACAGGGGAATATTTTACATTACACCGGTGTAATTTTGACCAGTGTAACATAAAATATTCCTCTGTAAAAATTATTTTTATCTTTTTATAAGAGAAGAAAGATTATTTTTAAAAACGTCAAGCCTAAATATCAGCTGATATGATATCATAACAAATACAGATGGAATTTGATGAACGACATTATCATTATTGTTTCTTTTTTTTTTTTTGCGAATTAGTCCACCAGGCAAATTATTCCTCTTTATATATAACTAGCAGGGGGTACCTGGCGTTGCCCGCATGTTTTTGGGTGTGTGTGTGGTCGGAGGGGTGGGGGTGGGTGTTAATGAAAACCTAAGAATAAGCGAAGTAAAAAAAAAACAGAAAAACGAACGTTAAAAAATTTGAAAAACACGTGAAAAATGGCTTAAATAACACTGCTTCAATATTAAGATTTAAAAAATCGAAAAAAAAAGGACATCTCACACAACGCTTTGAACCCAAAACGTTTACATAATGAGGCCACCCTCTAAGCAACTGAGCTAAGACGACGTTGATAAAATTGTGTTGCTTTTTCAAATATTTAAAGTAAATCTGGTTATGACGTCGTATGACGCATGTGTAGAAGCGAACTCGTCATAAGAGGATGGTATTTGCTGACCCCCCCCTCCTGTAGAAAACTACTGATTTCAGGGTGAAGGAATTAACGTTTTTGGCCAATTTTTCGATATTTGTCGGGCAAAGGTTGGAAGTTTAAAATGATACCGATCTGGCGAAAATCCGTGACCTGTGTGGAAAGTTTTTGCGAGACATACAAACACACATACATACATACAAACAAACGCACATTTTCGCTTTTATATATATAGATAGATAATCAATAGAGGTTTGATCCTATAATAATGCATACACAATCTGCATAAATTAAAATATCATGTTTAAGCATATCGCATGACCAGGCAACACCGGACGGTCAGCAAGTCAGAAATAATAATAGTCCAAGTGTCTAACCATAGTGTCCAAGTGCTGTGGTACACCCACATTAATATATTGTTTGGTTTGAAACAACAATGGCGTACAACCTAAATTTTTTTCTTATTGGAGAAAGTTGATTATATTAAGTATTCGTCCAGTAACACATGATTTAATTTTCATAAGAAGACCTTCATGCCAGATCTTGTCAAAGGTTTTTGAAATTTTAATGGCTACCGTCCTAGCGTTTCCTGCCTTATCCAGTGCATAGCATATGCGTTCAAAGATGAGAGTTAAAATATCTGCAGTAGAACGGGCTTAGCTACATCCATACTGTTGATTAGAAAGAATCTTAGCATTTACCAGATGGGGGACAAGTGCTTGATTGATTAACGTCTCAAAGATTTTAGTGAAGAGGGAGAGGAGACTGATGGGCCGATAATTGAGTGAATATATGAGGTGCCTTTAGTAAGTTTCCAGACTTTTTTGTACAGGTATTTAAAATTGTTGTAGACTCTTGAAAATTCAGTATATTATTACTGTACATCTTATGAGATGACTGATCCTACAGCAGGAATTAGAATACAACTTGCTAAAGCCTGATTGTCACAGTTGGTGAATTTTAAAAATGCAATCTGGACGTGAGGACACTTTAGAAGGACGATATGCAACAAAATTCTGTTTTAAACTTAAAAAAAAATGCCACAGAAACGTATGAAATGCTTCAGACTGCTTTTAGACCATCTTGCATGAATCGAGCATCAGTTTTTGAGTGGCATAAGAGATTCAAAGAAGGCAGGAAGTTCTTGAGAGGTGATGAAAGGTGTGGAAGAAGTAAGGAAGTCAGAACACCAGAGTTGATTGGCCAAATAAAGAATTTCATCGATAAGGACCGTTGTGTATCCATAGAGACAATAAGTGCACAGTTTGATGTCAGTGTGGGAACTGTACACACAATTATTTGCAAGAAACTGAAGATGTGGAAGATTTGTGTAACGTTTGTCCACAACTTTATCTTTTTCACAGACTATTTGATCAAGATAGGCATCAAGACAGTTCCTCACCCTCCCTATAGTCCAGACCTTGCTCCCTGTGACTTTTGGTTATTCCCTAAGCTCAAGGAAAACTTTAGAGGCTGTCGTTATAAGATAATTGAGGAGATGAAAGAGGGTGTGATGAGGGTCATTGACACGCTCACACAAGAGAACTTCCATGGGGCCTTTCACAAATTGTTGGAACGGAACAACAAGTGCATTGCAGCCAGAGGAGATTACCTCAAAGAGAAGTAGAGTTTCATGTGTGTACTATCAATAAAAGTGCCCATACGAAAAAGTCTGCGAACTTATTGAAGACACCTCGTATCAGTGTGAATAAAGATGATTGTGAAATTTGATAAAGTAAAAGTTGTTGTTGTTGTTGTTGTTGTTGTTGTTGATGATGTTGTTGTTGTTGATGATGATGATGATGATGTTGTTGTTGTTGTTGTTGTTGATGATGATGATGATGATGATGATGATGATGATGATGATGATGATGATGATGATGATGATGATGGTGGTGGTGGTGGTGGTGGTGGTGGTGGTGGTGATGATGATGATGATGATGATGATGATGATGATGATGATGGTGGTGGTGGTGGTGGTGGTGGTGGTGGTGGTGGTGGTGGTGGTGGTGATGATGATGATGATAATGATGATGATGATGGAGAGAATGAAAAACCTGGGAGGATGGACCTCCTAGAACTGTACATGTAGTTCCTTATTGAATATTTCTCGAATGAAAATACAATGAGCAACATCAAAACTGAAGGTAATATGGCATACCCACTCATTTTAATCATCGCTAAGTACCGGAAGTACCAGATGTGTCGGAATTATATGGCTACAGCCAAGTTCGCGTCTTCTGATGAAAAAAGTTCCTAGCTATTGTTTGTTTTCAGTATTGACTTTTAAAATGATTTGGAAAGGAATTGCTTCAATTCTCACTTGCCAAAGTTGGGAAATGCTGAAAGAAAGAAGCACAAAAGACACAAGATTGAGATAACGATAATATATATATATATATACAGTGATGATCATATTTATTGGCACGGTAAAATAAAAGTTAAATTTTGTCTAATAAATTCTAAAAAAGGGATTAAATTAAAGAAAATAACAAAGTATATTATGTATTTTTAACTGGCCTTTCCGATGCAGCAATCGGATTTTAGAAAAAATAAATAACAAAGGAACAACAAACATAATTGCAAAAAAACCTTGTTCAAAATTATTGGCACGGCTTTGTTTTTCTTTTAGTATCAGTATAATATCAATCAATTTCCGGTTTACGTGCTTTCTGAACTTTTTTATAGCCATATTATGCTTGTTTAACGCTAATTCAGTGAATAATTTTTTTCAGATAATTTTTAGATAGCGATTTATTTAAACTATTATAAGTGACTAAATTATAATTTTCAATCGCCATGGTTAAAACTAAGGAACACAGCGAAGACGTCAGGAAGCTTGTTGTAGCATGCCATACCAATGGGGAGGGCTATGATAAGATTTCAAAGAAGCTAAACCTTCCCAAATCCACTGTTAGAGCCATAATAAACAAGTTCAAATCGCAAGGCCACGTTATGAGTTTAGAGGGTAGAGGGAGAAAAAGGATTCTTTCCCCAAGAGATGAACGGAAAATTGTTCGACAAGTAAAACAAAACCCAAGGATCTCTGTTGGGGAGATTGTTGATGAACAGAGCACCTCTGGAGTGAATGTATCTCGACATACAGTTGGTAGAGTTTTGAAGAGAGCTGGTTTAAAAGCATGTCGTCCGAGAAAGACTCCCTTATTGAAGCCTATGCACCTGAAAGCAAGGCTAGCCTTTGCAAAACGTCATATTGATAAAGATGTTGCATTCTGGAAACGTGTTCTATGGACTGACGAAACGAAAATAGAGTTATTTGGCCATAATAAAGTGTCTTATATTTACAGAAAATCTGGCGAAGCTTTCCTGCCTAAGAACACCATACCCACAGTGAAGCACGGTGGAGGCAGTTTGATGTTTTGGGGATCCTTTGCTGCCTCTGGACCAGGGCGACTTGTTAAGGTCACAGGTAGCATAAAAAAGGAAGATTATGTTAAAATATTGGATGAAAACCTGAAAGACTCTGCTAAAGAGCTCTCACTTGGTCGTCGTTGGTGGTTCATGCAAGATAATGACCCAAAGCATTCGGCTAAACTGACTAAGAAATGGCTTGAGGACAATCATATTAATGTTTTGGAGTGGCCATCACAAAGCCCAGACCTTAATCCAATTGAAAATTTATGGAGAACATTAAAATTGAGGGTAATGCAAAGGAAGCCTAAGAATCTTATTCAATTGGAGGATTATTGTCAGGAAGAGTGGGCTAAAATTACTACTGAAGAGTGCAACAACTTGGTTGTAAACTATGAAAAGCGACTGAGGAAGGTAATCAAGGCCAAAGGCTATACAATTGATTATTAAATAAATCGTGCCAATAATTTTGAACAAGGGTTTTTTGCAATTAAAGTCTCTGTTATATGCTTGTACATAATTTTCATAGATGGTCTTACTTGTCTCATCCAAGCCAGTTATGTATTCCTTCCTACAGCCCCTTGGGATGTTCTTCTTGGCAATGTGCGACACAAGAGCTTGGAAGGCTTCATATCCTGATGCTATGGGGGGGGGGTACATCATTAATTGTATTCTCTAAGTTGTCCATGAAACCCTCCCATAGTTGAATCTGGCCATAGGTTTAATAGTCACAGGTCCAACTACTGGTTGCATCTCAACAATGATGGGTCGGTGTTGGGATTTTGGGATCGGTTGGCCAGTGGACTTGCTGAAGTTGTGTTGATGCCTTGCTGATGAAAATGCGAGGTCGGGGTTATAGCCTTTTCGCCATCGAGCGCTTAAGAAGGATGGTTTATCCTTAGGCCTATTGAGAATGGCAAGGTTTTGGTGTAGGGCCCATTCTTCAACAAAATCTCCGTCCTGGTTGTTCTTAACATAGCCCCACATCATGTTGTGGCTGTTGAAGTCGCCAATTATGATATTGGCATTATTGTCAATTTGGATGTTGTCAGGCCAACTGAATGGTACAGGTGGTCGCTTATAGACGGGGGTGATGGTTACGTGAATTGTTTTCACCTGCAAAATTTCGATACCCCTTGAGGTAAAGTCAGTACATCCTTTGAGTATTGATTTGTCACGAATATAAACAGCACTCCCGTGCACAACACTTTGATGAGAGATAGTGAGGTGCATTCCAGGGATTTTTGGTGGGTTGTCCAATTTATGGGTCTCCTGGATGCAGAGGACATCTGCTTTCAGGTTAGACAAAATGTCAGATTTGGGTAGGGACATACCTTCAGCATTGAAGCTGATGATCTTGAATTTGGCCGACATGTTGTTTCCGGGGCCGAGGGTCTATCCTTTTACCACTACCGGAGATATACAGAGATGTTGCGTAATGTAGCAATTGGTTCTCCCGAAGGATTAACAGAGGGCACCACGTGAAGGTTTGCTATTTGTTCCCCAAATTTGCGTTCAAAAACAAACAGCCCGTTAGAATGTTCAAAATGAGATAATACTATTTAAATTAAAGGGGAGAGATTTCCTTACTTATTGACTGTACAGCTTCTCATTCACAAAATTGAATTCAGCCCAAAAAATAGGGTGTCTGCTGATTGGTCAAGGCTTTTTTTTTAGACTAGGGGTAGGCAAAGAGAATTATTTTATGGTAGAAAGAGAAGTAAAGAGAAATAAACCCTTTTTTATATACTGTAGATATAATAAGAATATTCGTAAACTGTTTTTTTTATAAATATGTTTTAATTACCTTTATAAATGCATATTATGCAATTTTTATTTTCAAATAATTATACTTTTTAAAAATACTTTTTAATATATTTATTTTTTTTTAATGTTCAAATAAACATGTTAATTTGAAAAAAAATTACATGCAATACATTCATAAAAGTAAATAAACATATTATATAAAAAACGCTCTAGGGATATTCTTACTTATTATAGTTAAACACAATACTGAAAAGAAACAAGCAATAACTAGGAACTTTTTTCATCAGGGGACCCGAAATTAACTGTAACCGTGTACTTCCGGTGCTTCCAGTACTTATCAATGATTACAATAAGTGAATACGCTGCGTTGTCAAAATGAATAATCACGGTCAGCCTTAAGTTGATTGGACGATGACTCCATACTTGAGCATGAAGGTAATTTTTTTTCTCATGAAAACTTATTTGAGAATAATAAATCTGAAGTTAAAAAGAGTTTATACTTGAACAAAATCTTTAAAAACTTTGAAGAAAGAAAGAAAGAAAGAAAAAATATTTTTTCTTATTAATAAAAAATAATTAAAAAAAAATAAACAAAAAAACTCAGAACATCCACTGTGGAGAGGCGAGGGCCAAATGAGTGCGAAGGTGCCACTTGACCATACGACTAATAAAGTAGACACAATACAAAAAGGTAATGGCAAAAGAAAAGAATGGTGATAAATACAGATGTTCAGTTAAAGACGATAGAATATTTTTATTGTTTACCAAGAAAAAAGGCAAAATGTACGGCAATGAATTACGAATCAGCTGGGGTGGGGTTAAGATTCTTGGGTCCTTGAGATAGGAACTGGCAGCCGTATGTCAGTGGATACTGAAATAGGTAGCTGAACGTCAGTGAACACTGATACAGATAGCTGGACGTTAGTGGACACTGGTATGAGTAGTCAATGTCAGTGGGCAGTGGTACGGGTAGCCAAACGTTAGTGAGCACTGAAGCAGGTAGCTGGACGTCAGTGGACAATAGAATGGGTAGTTAGACGTCAGTGGACACTGAGACGGGTAGCTGGATGTCAGTGGGCTATAGAAGCTGGTGGCTGGAAGCTCTAGAGTTGCAGGAGTGAGATGGAGAGCTGCTAGAGGTGTTGGAGTCGCTGTAGGGGTAAGCTGCAGAAACTGATGTGGCAGTGTGTAAGGAAGAATTCCAGGAGGTAGGCAGCAGCAGAGAGTAGAGTGTGCATCACATTCTGCCGGCCCTAGTCCTGACAACGACAATGCCACTTGACTCTCCTCAAATCAGGATGAGACTGCTTCTAGCTTCCAAGCTGAACTGAAGATTTGCTGTGATAGCTGCTAGCTTTATCGAGAGTTGTTGGTCATACAGGCTCCATGGCCAATGAATGTGTCACTAAACAATGAATAAGTATAATTAATTTCCCCTCATATTACTTACAGTTAAAAGTGTCTTTGTTGTTTATTAACTGTATTTATTTTAATCTAGGTTCGAAATAATAGTCTTTTGTTTTTGTTCAGTTTGCGAAAGATGAAGTTTTTGTATTTTCTCTTTGTTGCTTGGAAACGGTCGTTGCTATTTTTAGCACAGGTAGTCGTGACGTATTTCCATGAGTGTCGGGTTTCGGTTTGGTTTTCAAGAATTCATTTAACAGAACGAAGAGAGAGAAATCAAATGCATGTATACGAGAGAGAGAGAGAGAGAGAGAGAGAGAGAGAGAGAGAGAGAGAGGGGGGGAGGGGGGAAGGAATGAATTGGGATACCATTTACAGGTACTAAGATGTCGGCTTTTGGTCACCTGTGCCCATCGTCCCCCCCACCACCATCACCATTTCGGGGCTATCTGAGACGGCCACGCAGACTAAGAGAGGTAGAAATGCTCTCTGACAGAAGTAATGTGATGTCTTGACTTTCGCTTGTAGGCTCCCCCACCTCCTTTTAAGGCGCCTCCCCGACAATTTGCGCTATCTAACAATTATCTTCAAGTTGCATTGAAAACACCTAACTAAGAAGGTCCTATATTGATACCTTTCTTTTATCTCAATCTCCCTAAAGAGAGAAGGCTCTTGGTCCTCGTTGAAAAGTGGAGTTTAGCCGACACTTTTTACATGTTCAAATGCAAGCACTTACAGATGAAAGAAAGAACAACACAGAAATGATAATGCATACAAAATTATTTATTTCTTGCCAACTAAGGTTCACTTTGAAATTGTGTTGATGAGAATGAAAAGGATGTGTGCAGGTGTGTTTTCATAAATTGAGGGAAATGTCTTATGTGGGGAAAATGGCTTACCGTACAAACGTCCTCATGTCTGTCTGTCCTGTGAGTCGTGTGCATCAAGAAAGAAAGAGTCCATCATGGCGGTCGTAACATTTTGTAGTGAATGAAGTCTTTCGAGATCACGTGCGTGTGCCTTATAAAACAGGTCATTTGTCGGTGGGAGAGGATCGAGAAATCATTTGACGTTTGAGAAGTTACAAAATCAGTTGGGAGAATTTGTGTGAGCAGTGATTTTTGCGTGTTGATCGACCGCAAGCTATTTTGGCCCATTTTTTTGCAATGGACAAGTTTGATTTGAGATTGATACCAGAGTTCGATAGCTTCTCCGCCGGACCCTCGGTAGTTGAGTGGTGAGAAAAAGCTGAGCTTGTCTGCCGGCTTTGCAAAATAAAGGATCCCAGGCTTGTCATCCCATTGAGGCTGACCAAGGGGGCATACTCCATTTATCAACAGCTCGGGGATGAACCAACTCTGAAGGAGGTTAAGGAGGCACTATACACGACCCTTGCTACGGACCCTTTTATTGCCTTGAGGCAGTTCACCGAATGGCGGCTTGGGTTGGATGAGACGGTGGATGTCTACCTGGTGGATTTAAAGAGATTAGCTGTGCCGCTTGGTGGAGTGACCGAATGCATATTAAGTTGTGCTTTTCTCACAGAACTCCCGGACGACACCAGCCAACTGCTACGAGCATCATCATCGTCAAGGCTCAGCAAGATTGGGCTTTAGGAATTGTTGGCTAGAGCCCGCAATATTTTAAAAGAAAAAGATACAAAGCCGGTGCTAGCAGCTGCAGAAGCATTTACTTCATTAGAAGATGGTGTATATTGTTATAAATGTGGTGGGCCAAATCACTTTTCTAGGGACTGCTGAAGCTGAAGTAGTGTAAAGGGCATGTCTGCTCTCAGGAAACGCCAAGGCACATGCGTTGCTACCGGTGCAGCAAGCTAGATCACATAGCAAGGAGTTGTCCGGGAAACGGACAAGGGAGTAAACTATAGTGCCAGTATTCTTCCCAGATCATTGACAAATAGGGCACACTACCCACAGTGAGAGTGCGCGTGAACAGGTGTGAATGCCTTGTGCTCATAGACACAGGGTGCACGCAGACCCTCGTGTGCAAGGCATGCTGTGACACATGGGACAAGAACAGGATTCTAGTACTGACAGTCGATGGGGGCATGCTAGCCTCTTGTGGAGTTAGTGTCATTCATACACATATCGGTGACGGGCCTACAGTAACCGTACGAGCACTAGTTGTGAGCGGGGACCTTCTTGGTTATGTTTTGCTGTTAGGAATGGAAGTTATCAAAGAATTGGGTGGGGTCCGTATTGATGGTGAGGGTAGGGCACATTTCTCTAATGCCTGCCTTGCTCTGGGTGCGTCCATAAAACTGGAACAGCCTGACTTTCATGCAGAATTCGACCAGTGTGCGAAGTCCTGGACAGTTCTTGGAAATGGTCAGACGAGCAGCCACCTGGGAAGTTGTACAATAGGGTTCTGGAATTATAAAATTCCCCCTGGAGCTCGTGGAGAATATGAAACTACAGACTCGGATGAAAAATTGATGGTTAGTTCCCTATCCAGAGAAGGAATTGCCCCTCCCCCAAAGTGCGGTTATCCAGCATAATAAACAGAAGGTGAGGCTGGTACTCAACTATCGGGAACTAAACGACCACGTAAATATTTTTACAGCCTGCACGGATGTATGTACCAAGAAGTTGAGGGAATGGTTGCAAGCAGGATCTAATGCATCTGTGCTGGATCTTCGTAAAGCATAACTTCAAGTGCATGTACATCAGTCACTATGGCCCTATCATACGGTGCTCATCAAGGGAGAAAGGTATTGCTTAACCCACATGGGATTTGGACTTAATGTGGCACCATCAATTATACAAAGGATTGTTGACGCTATATTGACTTAGGATGAGCACATTAAGCAGGCAACATCTGCATATATTGACGATATGTATGTGGATGAAGAAATTGTGCCTGCAATGTGTGTAAAAGAACATCTTCACAACTTTGGTCTTCTCAGCAAGGAACCAGAAAGGCCGGTGCAAGAGTGCTCAGTTTGCAGGTCTGGTAAGAAGATAATGTCCTATGTTGGAAACGAGGCAATGAAATCCCAGGTATGCCCTGTGTTTTCATGCGAAGGAACGTATTTTCATTGTGCGGATAGTTGGTTGGACACCTTCCTCTGGGTGGCTGGCTTCGTATTGCAGTGGCATTCATCAAACAGAGAGCCTCTGACGTCACCACCAGATGGGATGACAAAATTTATGATGCTCCTCTCAATACAATGGTCAGAGAGGTCATCACCAGAGTGCACAAAGAAGATCCAGCACGGGGCAGATGGTGTGTTAACAGCCAGGACTGTAGTGTATGGGCTGATGCAAGCTCTCTTGCTATTGGCAGGTCCTTAGTCCATGATGGAGCCGTAGTGGAAGACGCTTGCTGGTTACGCCCAGAAAAGGATTCCCAACACATAAACCTGGCAGAACTCGATGCAGTGATCAAGGGAATAAACTTGGCAATCCTTTGGAAGACAACCACCCTGTGACTATTCACAGATTCTGCTTGCGTCCATAAGTGGATTTCAGACACTTTTACCGGACGGGCTAGTGTGCGAACCAAAGCAACGAGCAAGATGCTCATCCATCAGCAGCTCAACACGATCATGAGCCTGGTGAATGAATATGCACTATCAATGGAGGTGTCCCTGGTCCGATCCAGCATAAACAAGGCAGATTGTTTAACAAGGGTACCTCAAAGATGGCTTAATGCCATAAAAAGTGTAAAAAGTTTTTGACTTGTAATGGGGGTATGAGACAAATGGATTCGCCAATCATTTTTATAACCCATGGCTGTGCTAAACAGCCAATCAAAACGTCGCAAAATTATTATAAAAATCGTCGAATTTTGGATTCAATTAGTTCGCCATTTGCTACGTCACGGACCGCATTTAATTCTTCGCCGCCATCTTGGTTACTGATCTGAACTAGGCCGCCATCTTGGTTACTGATCTGAACTACACCGCCATCTTGGTTACTGATCTGAACTACGCCGCCATCTTTGTTCAACATAATATCTCAGAACTTAAGAGGTTAACTATGCGACGGACCGCATTTGATTCTTGGTCGCCATCTTGGTTACTGATCTGAACTAAGCCGCCATCTTTGTTCAACACAAATGTCTCAAAACTTAACAGGTTATGAGCCCAGCACACTTCCACTGCGCAGTTACGAAGAGACTAATCGGAAACTCGTGGACAATGATAACTCCAGCAATATTATGAAGTTCAAAAATGCTTCTCGAAAGCAGACACCACCAAATTACGCAACTCACCGCAACATATTCTCCAAAAGTAATTTTCCCAAGAAAAAGAATAAAATTATCTGCTATAATTGTGGATGACCCAACCACAAAAGTTTCCAATGTCGATATAAACACTCTAAAATGGACTCCGTAAAAAACGTTGAGAACTTTGAGGAAGAACATACATTTCTATTCACATGTAACTTTGACAATACCACAAACGGTAAAAACCTCCTTGTAGACTGTGGTGCTACAGCGCGCGTTATCACCAAGGAATCTGATTTTATTAATTTTGATTCAAACTTTAATCCTCAAAGTCATTTTGTCGAAGTTGCTGATGGTAGTCAAATAAATGATATAGTCTTGAAAAGAGGCAATGCTAAAATATACCTAAAAAATAATAAAGGCGAAATCTGTAACTGTATTCTAAAGAATGCTCTGTTCATACCTACATTTAAGCAAGACATATTTTCCGTACAGGCTGCAATTAAACAAGGCGCGAATATACAATTTGGCCAAAATACATCAAAATTGACATATCCCAATGGAACTGTATTTGACATTAAAGAAAATGGCCGACTATATTATTTAAAAAGTATGGTTCCCTAAAAAACTGCCTGTCACGACTTGGAAACCTGGCATAAAATTTTAGGACACTGCAATACAGCTGATATTAAAAAATTACCAAATGTAGTTGAAGGCATGAAAATAATACCTTCAGACGATCTCCCAAATTGTGATGTGTGTGCACAGGGGAAAATGACAAAAGATATAAGCCGAACACCAGACAAAAAAGCTACGAAAATTCTCTCACTTGTGCATTGTGACTTAGCCGGTCCGATCAGCCCGATGGGGAGAAACAATCTAAGGTACGTTTTGAACTTTGTTGATGATTTTTCCGGTTTAATTATGGTTTACTTTCTAAAAAACAAATCTGACACTATCCTCGCCACTAAGAAATATTTAGCTGATGTTGCCCCGTACGGTTCAGTAAAATGTATTCGCTCAGACAATGGGACTGAATTTACTAGTAAAGACTTTGAACTTCTATTAACTAACCATTGTATTAAACACGATAAATCGGCACCATACTCCCCCTTCCAAAATGGCACAGCTGAAAGGGCATGGCGAACCCTTTTTGAGATGACAAGATGCCTACTTATCGAATCGAAATTAGCGCATAGTTTATGGACATACGCTTTAATGGCAGTAGCATATATCAGAAATAGATCGTTCAATAAGAGGCTAGGAAAAACGCTGTATGAAGCGTTTTGCGGTATAAAACCTAAAATGAATAGAATGCATCTATTCGGTTCTGATTGTTTTGCATTTATAGAAAACATTAGTTAACTAAATACTAAAAGCGAGAAAGGTACTTTCGTAGGTTACGATAAATATAGTCAGGCATATTTAATCTACTTTGCAGCTAAAAATGCCATAAAAAGGGTTAGATGTGTAAAATTCAATGATACATTAAAGTTTTAAAATGGCGATCTAGTGAATGAAAAACGTGAAATATTGCCTAGCATCTTAATCGATCACAATGAAAATATTAATAACGACAATAATTACAGTACTTCTGACGAAAACAGTAACCAGACACGTCGATACCCAATAAGGGAGCGAAAAAGGCCAGACTTCTTACAAATCGAAAAGATACAAGATTATGCCGTGGATTACTGTTATTCGTTGAACAGCGCACTGGAAAGTTATAATGAAGCGATTAATTCACAAAATCACCAAGAATGGGAAAAAGCTATGGTATCCGAATTGAAAGCTTTATCTGAAAATAACACATACGAAATAGTGGCAAAACCAACAGATAAAAATATAATTTCTTCACGCTGGGTTTTTTCCAAAAAAATCACAGCTTCTGGCAGTGAAACTTTTAAAGCAAGATTTGTAGCGAAAGGTTTCTCACAAATTCCTGGAGTGGAATATTGTGCAACATTTTCACCAACGACAAATTTAATGACAATTAGAATTTTGTTACAACTTGCCACGCAATGCGATTTAAAAATACATCAAATGGATGTAAAAAATGCTTATTTAAATGCTCCGATTGACTGTGAAATCTACATTTACCCTCCAGAGGGATTTAAAATGAAAAATAAAAATTGGGTGCGGAAATTAAATAAATCGTTATATGGACTAAAACAAAGTGCACACAATTGGAATTTAACACTCCATAATTATTTAATAGAACAGGAATTCAAACAATGTCCCGTAGACGTGTGCATGTATACCAAAAATGTAGGTAATAAATTGTTGATTTTGGTTTTTTGGGTTGACGATATATTGCTCGCCTCAAACTGTGACAACACTTTAAGAGATGCTAAAAATGAATTAAATAAAAAATTTAAAATAGCCGACCTTCGACGACTGTCATGGTTCCTCGGTATAAAATTTACCTGTGAAAATGAAACTATAACTATGAACCAATCACGATACATTGAAAAAATTCTGCTCAAGTTCGGAATGCAAGATTGTAAGCCGCGTTCAACTCCCATCGAAATGGACATAAATAAAAATATAGGGACCGAAACAAAATTCATAGATAACCGAATATACAGGGAAATGGTAGGAAGCCTCATCTACTTGATGACCGCAACAAGGCCTGACATATGTTACACTGTAACAAAACTATCTCAAAACTTATCGAAACCGACAATTAAAGACCTTAATCGTGCAAAACAAATCCTCTGTTACCTAAAAGGAACCAAGGAACAATCTTTAAGATTTAAAAAATCCACATATCCTCTAAATTTAGAAGGCTTCTCGGATTCAGATTGGGCTAACTCTGAGGATAGAAAAAGTATAGCGGGTATTGTTTTAGACTGTCAAAGATTGGACCTATGATCTCTTGGAAAACTAAGAAGCAACAAATTGTTGCACTTTCTACTTGTGAAGCAGAATATGTGGCTCTTACTCATTCCGTGCAGGAGGCAATTTTTCTGAACACCCTTCTAAAATCTATTTTAAACCAGATCTAAGTAAAAAACCTATAGTAATTCATTGTGATAATCAGAGCAGTATCTCATTAGCAAATAATTCTATGATTCATCAACGGTCGAAACATATTGATATCAGATATCATTTTATAAGGGATGAAATAAGAAAAAAATCTATTACTCTTACTTATGTGACGTCTGAGAATAATATAGCCGACATTTTCACTAAACCTATAAAAAGAATAAAATTAAGACATTTTATAACCGAACTTTTTGGAATCTAATTATGAATAAATCTCTTTTCAGAAACCCAAAAGGAGAAGCATGAACAGTTAAAATCACACCAAAAAAAAAAAAAAAGTAAAAAAAAAAAATTGTAAATTGGCCCGGGCACGACGTTAAACTACAACCATTTCTACCTTACTAACCAAATTAACCAATTAATACCTAACATAATGTTTCCAGTTTTTTGTTACAAAAAAAAAAAAAGCCACTTGTTAAAATCCTTTTGTAAACTTCCTGTTTTGTCAAGTAGTTCTTTTTGTATCTTTTTTTTTGGCAAACATTTGTTAAAACAAAACAAAAATGTATATTTGTGAATTTTTGTGCATATGTTTATATGTATTTGAAAAGTATTCTATTTGTATGTTTATATATATTTAAAAACTGTTTATTTTTATATGTATCAAAAAAAAAAATGGCTTCTTTTTGCACACATTATACCAATATATTAATTCTTTTTGACCGATGAGAATAAAGACAAATTCCCATAAAACCAGAAGAAAAAGAAAAAAAAACAATTATTTTATTGGCTTATTTTTCTTTGTTCATTTATTTTTTATTTATTTATTTTTCTTTCGTTTTCTCAAGTGAAACCAAAATTGAATCCGAAAGGATTTTTCCATTATATCAAAAAACGGGGTGTGTAAAAAGTTTTTGACTTGTAATGGGGGTATATATTTAAATGCTGCCCACATCAGCATTATGTGGCACAAGGCCGGAAAGTGGGAACCACACAGGCTCCCCTAAAGAAGGGGCACTCCTGCAATTTAAAAAATTTCCTGAGTAACCCCGGCGGCATTCCCCGGTCGGGGCGCCTCAGGCAGCAAGCAATAAACTTGCCCCACTGGAAAGCCCGGTGGCAAGGCCTGGGAGGGTGGACCTCCTAGGTATTACCCAGGCGGCATACCTCAGTCCAACAGGTGCTGGGCCGGTTCCCGGCCCCTCACCTGTTGGGCTGAGTGTCAAGTGACGAACCTTGACTTGTACTACCCTGTCTCCCTGCAGCCGAAGCCACTAGGAGACCTTCCCCATCAGACGCAGTAATGGGGGTATGAGATGAATGGATGGGCCAATCATTTTTATAACCAACGGCTGTGCTAAACAACCAATCAAAATGTTGCAAAATTATTATAAAAATCGTCAAATTTTGGATTCAATCAGTTCGCCATTTGCTACGTTACGGACCGCATTTAATTCTTCACTGCCATCTTGGTTACTGATCTGAACTAGGCCGCCATCTTGGTTACTGATCTGAACTACACCGCAATCTTGGTTACTGATCTTAACTACACCGCCATCTTTGTTCAACATAATATCTCAGAACTTAAGAGGTTAACTACACGACGGACTGCATTTGATTCTTGGTCGCCATCTTGGTTACTGATCTGAACTAAGCCGCCATCTTTGTTCAACACAAATTTCTCAAAACTTAAGAAAAAGAACTGTTGAACCTACGCAACCTCCCTGTGCAGCATCTATGATCCCTGGTCAGTCTAATCAGATTAAGGAAATCCACCAACAAAGCGGGCATCCTGGCGTCAAGCGGACCCTATATTTAACTAAGTTGGTTGAACCAGGAGTGCAAAGGGCAGACGTCATGGAAGTGGTCAAAAACTGCATGGAATGCCAGTTCATTGACCCGGCACCCGTTCGCTGGGAAAAGGGGAAGTTGGAAGTTAGGAGCCACTGGAGCTGGTTAGCGATAGACATTACTCATCATAATGGCAAGGATTTCCTGACTCTCATTGATTGCGGTCCATCAAGGTTTGCCATATGGCGTATGCTGCGTCGACAAGATAAAGTCACTATTGTCCGTCAACTAAACAATATTTTCCTTGAATGTGGACCTCCAACAGAGATATTGCTTGACAATGGTGCTGCATTTACCAGTGAGCAGTTTAGAAAGTTTACGGACAGCTAGGGAGTACATCTGAGGTTTCAATGTGCCCATGTACCTAATGGACATGGGATGATTGAACAGAATTATCAAACCGTCAAAACAATCGTGGCTAGATTAGGCTGCACAGTGTTTGAGGCAGTTTATTTGTACAATGTAACCCCGAAAGATGATGTTTCGCCCTCTAGAGTGCCGGCTGATACATTGCATTGGTATCATGTCAGGGTGAAGGGCATAGAGACGAACCCGCTGTCTGAACTGGAAGAAGCCGGAGAGAGAGTGAGGAAAGGGGATGTTGTGTGGATCAAAAACCCGCGAGGAAAGTACCCAACAAGGTATGGAGTCGGGCGAGTCACTGAAATAATCAGCCCACAAGTGATGCAGGTCAACGGCATGCCCCATCATGTTAAAGACATACAGTTAATAACGCAACCATCAGTAGATGACATGAGCGAATCAGAGTCAGAATCTAGTGAGGCATCGCTTTGGATTGCAGCACCACCATCAGACAGTGACTCGGAAATTAGTAGCCTCCCAGAAGACAAATAAACTCATCACACCTACACTGACCAACTTGTACAAGACTGTAGATGCGATCTGAAGGACCTGACAACAGCTATAATATTTAGCAGAGGTGGTTGAAGGGAATGAATCAGGAAAATCTGAGAAAAGTTATCGATCTGATTAATAAAATATTTCCCATGAAAAAGATTTATTCTATTTTCTAACCATTTCCATCTCGCATACTTCTCTTACTCTCCTTCTCCCTTGCCTTCTCCCCTTTTTATGATCAATAATATATCTACAGGGTGGAATGATAAAGTTGTCACCCTAAAGAAAACAGCACTACAGCTTTATTTTAAAACTTTTATTAAAAAATCAATTCAGGTAACTTGATTATGTAGTAGAGCTGACATCTATTCAATGTAGCCGCCTTCAGCCTCAATCACTGTTTCAATGCGGATCCTAAACTGAGAGCATGCCTTTTCCACAAGCGCTGGTGAGAGCTTGGTGAATATTCGGCAGACGGTAGCAATCAGGCTGGCTTTGAGGTTGTGGGAGGTCATGTTGGTGATGTTCTCGGTGTATGACCAAACAAAGTAGTTCAGCAGGTTCATGTTGGAGGAAGGGGCAGAGAGAGAAGGGTACAAAATCATAGCACTCACTCTGAAGTCAAACCCGGGTCTCTTTGGACATGGGCCGGTGCCTAGTCTTGTTTCCACACCCAGGGTCTGCCAGCGACCACCTGATTGCACTACGAGACCACTACACTTTTCAGCATGTCCAGGTATACTTAGGTGTTGACTTTCAAGCCGACTTTGAAGATGTGAAGTGGCATGATATGGCCCTCACTTGAAACCATACCAAAGACCATAACTGTGGCCGGAAACTTTGTTTTCATCACCCTGGGCATGCCCCTGTTATTCATAGCAATCTAGCGATGCATTTTAAGAATGCTTGGCAATGGTCTTATTGTCATGACTTTGATTGGTAGAGAACATGATTTGTACAGTAGTGCATCTCCAATCTTGCTCGTTAAACATTGTCTCACTTTCAGACATGATAAAAGGCTCCTGTCGCTCTTGGGGTTTGTACACAACTGGCCAACTAGTAGATGGTCTGCAACAAAAAATAGAAAACCTGTTTTCATCAAACAGAAATGGAATCATATCGTCTTTTCTATGGTGACAATTTTATCGTTCCACCCTGTATATAATTATAAAACTGTGAACTCTGTGGCCCACAGGAGAGACATTGCGAACCTGTCTTTGTTTTATCATTACTTCCATGGCAGGTGCTCGTCTGAGCTCCAATCCCTGGTCCCCCCTCGCCGATCTTTCACGAAAAACACCCATCTAGCTGAAACCGCTATCAAAAATTTTCTCCACTCTTTATCTGCGCCAAAACCAAAGCGTAGATTCCATGAACAAAGCTTCTTTCTTAGAAGTGCCCGACTGTGGAACTCTGTTCCATCTGCCTGTTTCCCACCTGACTACAATCTAGATGTCTTCAAGTCCAACATAAACAAATTCCTGATGAACCGCCCCCTTAAGTAGACACTTTATCAAATCTCAACACTAACGTACTGTACACGCAATCACCCTTATCCCTGAGTGGCTTCCAGGCCTTGATAAGTGGTGATCACCTTGTATAAAAAAAAAATATATATATATATAATAAATTCCACAGCCAAACAACGTCACAGCCCACAATGGCAGTCAATGAACCGGAAGTCCAAGACTCAAGTTTCGCCCTCATTTGGGCTCATCAGTTAGACACATCCGAACTCAGGATTTGAAACCCGGGCTTCTTGCATACGAGGCAAGCACTCTACCAACTGAGCAAACGCCCTGCACACAAGAATTTCTATTAACCAACACAGATCAAGCAAACCACGCCAAAATCCGACTGTGAAATGAACCTACTTCATCTCGACGAGGGATGCGGTCATCCAACCAGCTAATAACTCCAAGCCGATGTCTCACAAGTAGGAGTTTTGACTCAAAAGGACGATGCCATCCAGCAATGCTAAGCAAGCGAATAACTTATGATAGGATTTTCAGAATGTGAGAGATTATATATAATAAATTCCACAGCCAAACAACGTCGCAGCACACAAGATATATACAAGATATATAAACTACATGAATTGCACTTCGAAGTGTTATGGAGCTACATGAGCCAAAATAAAAAAAATGACATGTTTTATACTGTTTTGCTCTTTAACTTTGCTTTTTAGTGAAACTAGTTCTCCAAAACTTCAATCTTTTAATCATTTTCTGAACAAAAAGAAAAATCACCACGCTATTTTCGCACATTTACACTTAAAAAATTTTTCCTGGATATTTTTACGTTTTCCATAAGAACTCTGGAGGCCAAATTAAAGACTTTGGCAGGCCGGATCTGGCTTGTGGGATGTAGTTTGGAGATCCCTGCTCTAAAGTAAGAAACTTCAATCAAGAAGTGATATCAGAAACAGAGATGTATTTTGAGGCCAAAGACAAATGATTTACAAAAAAGCATCAGATTATAACGGAAGTATTAGAAGGAGACGAGGTTGATGAATAAAGTTGAAATTTTTCGAAAAGTTGCTGTGTGGTTACTTAGGCTTGGGACTTATTGAGTGACGTGATGTGATACAAATTAAATTTTGTGGCCCCGGCATCTGACGTGCTCTAGTGTTAAATTTTGTATTTCATTTACAATAATTTTAAAGTGATAATGAAAACTGAGTGAAAACATAAAATGTTGATTTGTCTTCTTTTTTTTTTTTGTGTCTCTTTCGCTTCCTTTTCTATTTGCTTGTTTATTCTTCTCTCATTCAGTCCTGTTTATCAATGCATCTGACCTCTTATACATGAAGGCAGAAATGAATGCATGGAATAACACAGAGCATCACCTGAGGACAGATATCACGCATCTCACTTTGTGATTGGTCAAAGCAATTTGTTACTTACTTCATTGTTGTGGTTTAAAGAAGAAAAAAAAAAGGGGGGAAGAACCGAATTCTTGAATTATCATCGATTATATTATGTCTATAGCAATGATTAAAAGAAATTGAATACGCTTATCGTTTGCCAACCTGAATAAGCCTGGAAGGAACCAGAACTCAGACTAAACCATTTATATTCATAAAAAAAAAAAAAACTGATTCAAAATATATGAACATTTTGCATTTCACTATTTGATTTCCACATCGACCCCCTTAAGTACAACCTTTCACATTATTTTATTTATTTTTTTATGGAAATTGCTCCAGACAAGGAGTGAAGCCATTTGACGTAATGAGCCAACAAGAATGAAAGATGATTATTGCAAAGACATGAGATGTTTATTGACCTTAGTCTTGAAATGCCCAAGGCTGTAGGTAAGAGGAAAACAGTGAGCAGGAAGAGAGTTCCACAAACTTGCAGTTTTTGGAAAGGAATTACTGAAATAAGGAGTTACTGGAATAAGGAGTTACTGGAATAAGGGAGTTACTAGAATAAGGAGCTGTATCACAATGAGGTATCAAAATATTGTTTTATGCTTGGAATATTTTTTATATCATCATCTTTTCTCTTTAGATTTTCTTATCACTTTTTGTTTGGTATATTTCCCTATAAATAAATTTAATATTTTCCTATAAATATTTTCCTATAAATAAATTTAATATTTTCCTATAAATATTTTCCTATAAATAAATTTAATATTTTAAATTCTAACTTATGTTACTTTTTTGTGACTTCTTTTCTGAGTTTGTCAAGTGTGTCCTCTCCATCCACCCTCCCTCCCTCTCTCTCTCTCTCTCTCTCTCTCTCTCTCTCTCTCTCTCTCTCTTTCTCCTTTAAAGAATCCAACCTTTTCTATTTTTATTATTTATTTTTATGGATCCGGTGATTTCTACTATATATAATTTCTACTCATATAATACGGATTCTTAACAAAGGTCAAAGATGTTATGTCATTTCTTCTGTGTAGTGAATTGAAATATTTAGTCTATTACAAAACCTCAGATTTAAGAACAGAATGGTTAAACATTTCCCATATTTGACCCATTGAAAAGTTAGCAGGTTGGATTCTTTTCCAGAATTTCCCCTATAAAAAAAAATCTGTATGATGTATGTATCTGTGATGAAACGAAAATATCATATTCCAAAAATCATGTAAATTGATCAAGTAGTTTTATTTTTAAATAAGAAAACGAAATTTCATGAGTAACAGAAGAGCAACTATCTTGTCAGTCATTTTGAAAACAATTTAACACAAAAACCAAGGGAAATAATTCAGCAATAATTCAAAACTTGCAAACTTGTTTGTGATTCCCATTAATCGCTTAAAAATGATTTTTTTCATAAAAATGAAACTACTTTACGTGATTAATTTACGTGATTTTTGGAATATGATATTTTGGTTTTGTCACAGGTACATACATTATACAGATTTTTTCTTTCTTTTTTTTTTTTAATATCGGGGAAATTCTGGGAAAGAACACAAAGTTGTTATTGACATGGCCAATACTTTTTCGATTAAATGTCTATAAAATATGAGGTGCCTTCATTAAGTTTGCAGACTTTTTTCATATGGCCACTTTTATTGATAGTATGCATATGAAACTCTATCCCTCCTTTGAAGTAATCTCCTCCAACTGCAATGCACTTGTTGTACCTTTCCAACAACTTCTGGAAGGCTCCATGGAAGTCCTCTTGTGTGAGCATGGCAATGACCCTTGTTACAACCTTTTTGTCTCATAACAACAGCCTCTAAGGTTTTCCTTGAGCTTAGGGAATAACCAAATCACAGGGAGAAAGGTCTGGACTATAGGGAAGGTGAGGAACTGTCTTGGTGCTCATCTTGATTATGACAACGTCTTTCTTTCTGATCTTTTCTGTGCACTGATAAGGGACAAACTTCACACAAATCTTCCACATCTTCAGTTCCTTACAAATAATTGTGTGTACAGTTCCCACACTGACATTAAACTATTCACTTATTGTCTCTATAGACACCCGACAGGCCTTATCCATGAAACACATTGCCTGAAAGTACTTCTTTTAAAGTCCTCGGCCTAACGTTTACAGGGAATATGAACTGGAATAGATACATTGAGAGCATTGCCAAGGCTGCTGCAAGGAAGGTTGGCTCCCTCTACCGTGCTAGAAAACTACTTACGCCTGACAGTATCCTATACCTCTATAAGGCAACTATTCGCCCATGTATGGAGTACTGTTGTCACATCTGGGCTGGTGCATCTGCTGCTTGTCTCTCGCTCCTGGACAGGGTTCAAAAGAGAGTCGCAAACCTGATAGGTCCTGAACTGTCCTCTAGGCTTCAGCCTCTGTCCCATCGACGAGATGTTGCATCCCTCTGCCTGTTCTACAAATACTTTAATGGTGAATGCTCTGACGAACTGCAAACACTTGTACCTCCACGACGTAACTACCCCCGACAAACCCGACAAGCTACTAAGTCTCATCCCTTTACAGTAGAGATCCCTAGGTGCAAGAAAGCCTTTTACTCCAATAGTTTCTTCCCCAGAACTGCGGGTCTTTGGAACTCCTTTCCGGGATTCTGCTTTCCCAACCGCAATGATATGCAGAAGTTCAAGTGTAATGTTAACAAACATCTTTCTACTCATCTCCCTTCATAATGACCCCGCTAATTAAGTCCGTAATAGTAGCCCCCTGCTTCAAAGTGGCACTGTGCCTTGTTTGGGGTGAAAATTGAATTTAAAAAAAAAAAAAATCCTTTATTTAATTTTATTTGGCGAATCAACTCTGGTGTCCTGACTTCCTTACTCCTCCCACACCTCTCATCATCCCTTCCAAACTCCTTGCCTTCCTTGAATCTCTTATACCACTCAGACACTGATGCTCAATTCATGCAAGATGGTCGAAAAGCAGTCTGAAGCATTCTATACGTGTGTGTGGCATTTTTCCAAGTTTAAAACAGAATTTTATTTCATATCATTCTTCTAAAGTGTCATCACATCCAGATTGCGTTTTTGAAATTCACCAGCTGTGACAATCAGGGTTTTAGTAGGATGTATTCCAGTTCCTGCTATGGCTGTTTACTTGAACCTGAAATCATAAAAATTGATTAGTGATCTCATATGATGTATAGCAATCATATACTGAATTTTCAAGAGTCTACAACAATTTTAAATGCCTGTACAAAAAAGTCTAGAAACTTATTGAAGGTGTCTCGTAGCAATAATCTGCTCTGATATATAAAAAGAACTTTGTCCATATGTGTGTGTTTGCGTGCGTATGTGTGTGCTTCCTATGGACTCCAAAACAGCTGGGCCGATTTTTTGTAGATTTCACACAAATGGACTTTATGCATCTGGGAATGTTTTTTGATAGGTTTTGTACCGGAATGCCTCTGATAAATATCGAAAATCGATAATCAAAAAAAGCCGATTAAAGAAAGAACAGTCCGATTTTGACCAAAGTTAACACTTTGAGACCTTAATATCACAAGTGCATTTGAGATTTTTTTATCATTTCACAATAAGAAAGGCCCGGAGTATAAAATCAGCAATAGGTTCGTTGATAAGACATTCATTGCATTCAAAATAAATCTTTCTGTTTATGTTAGATTGTTAATTACCGGAAAATACCGGAAAAATAATCACAATGATAACCAAGATTTCAACATTCCTAGAATATCATTTATGAAATACAATTTCTGAATTAATAATAATCATCGATTATCATGAATTCATAAATTCATAATCGAAGATTATTATGATTATTATGATTATTATTAATTCAGAAATTGTATTTCGTAAATGATATTGTAGGAATGTTGAAATCTTGGTTGTATTGGAGTCGAAGTCAGGAATATTGTTTATAGTTAGAGTTGAGGTTAACAAAAGAATTCTGTAAAAAATTCAGAAATCTATGGACCAAGTCAGCTGATAACAATGTGAGATATATTCATATTTTTACAATCTATCCATCTTTCTATCTATCTATCTATCTATCTATATATATATCTATCTGTCTGTCTGTCTGTCTGTCTATATAATTATCTATCTATCTAGTGATGAGTGGACAACAGAGATTTGAAGTCATGGTTTGATAACATGTCAAACTGTGACCGGCAAGTTTGCACCAGAAGATGTGAACAGAGACCGGAAGTTACATGTCATATGTCACGTGTTCCAGATTGTGCAAGCTAAGTTGGCAGGTAGATGTAATACATCAATGAGATAGGTAGACTGAAAAGTGTCTCCCTATGAGGGAGAGGGGATCGCAGAATGTAGACATAAGAGCCCCTCTAAGCCAAAGATCATCGGCCACTCTTTCTGCTATGACGAATATTTGGAAGTGAATAAAATACATAAAATCTCATATCGTCTTGGGTTCTGTCTTGAGTGTTCCTTCTAACAGATTCCACTTCTCCAAGGACGGTTGACAAACTTCCTAGAAGAAACAATAGCAGAAGCAGGTATGTTGTTATGTTATATGTTCTGACACACACGCACCAACACTTAGATGAATCACGGGGTGATAAAATAGACATTTAGATGAGGACAATAGTCTGTTACACAACATACATACATGTGGTCCGTTTATGATAAGAACACACAGACATTTAGTAGTACCATGTATACACATTCAACACACCACGATTCAACTATATACACATACATAGAATCCCTCCGCTGGAAGCGGCGTCAAGGGAAATCTTCATGATGTAGTAACGTGGCATTTGTAGTTCTGAAAATGTATTCTGGCCGTGAATAATAAATGTATGTATGTTTATCTTCTAAACCTGGTCTTCATGTTGGTCTTTTAAACCCAGGTATGTAATTTGATCTTGTCATTGCCAACACAAAGAATATTGTCTTCCCCTCATATATGTGCTCCCCATCATAAACACCCACTCTTAAGTAAAAAATGTAGTGACACAAATAGCCTTCATCTAACATGTATGCACATATTAATCCTATATGTTATCTTGGTTTCTCTTCCAGGCTTCTCCTGCTACATAACATCTTCTGTCTTCTGTGATCCCCGTATATATATATATAGTAATATATAACCGTTCGGTACTGTTTCAAAACCCATTTTTATTACATATCCCCATTTTGATACAACTGCTATTCAACATTTAGAGCACAACTGAATCACGATAGTAGACTTTTGCATTTTAAACTTTAATTCAAAATGATTTTATAAAATCAACATTAGGTTCTCTACAGTGCAATGCAGATCACAATATATTGTGGACTAAGTCATTGGATGGAAGCATATGAAGTTTCCTCTCATTGTATCATGATGGGTCTCTGACTGGAGTAGATAGTCGATTGAGTTCTTTAAAAAAATGGACAATTTCACTGATTTTGATGACAATAAAAGTTGTTTTTTTTTTATTTTACAAACTGATCACCACTTATCAACGCCCGGAAGCCACTCAGGGATAAGGGTTATTGCAAGTACATTACGTTAGTGTGGAGATTTGATGAAGTGTTTACTTAAGGGGGCGGTTCATTAGGAATTTGTTAACGTTGGACATCCAAGTTGTAGTCCAGTGGGAAGCAGGCAGACGGAACAGAGTTCCACAGGCATGCAGTTCTAAGAAAGAAGCTTTGTTCATGGAATCCACATTTTGATTTAGGCACAGATATAGAGTGGGGGAAATTTTTCACAGTGGATTCAGCTAGACGGGTGTTTTTCATAAAAGATTGGCGAGGGGGGACCAGAGATTGGAGTTCAGACGAGCACCTGCCATGGAAATAACGATAAAACAAGGATAGGCTCGCAACGTCTCTTCTGTGGGAGAGAGGTTGCAGGGTAGAGAAAAGGGCATCCTCCACTAAGCCACAAAGTCTATTTTGTACTCTGTCAAGGCAGGATAGGCTGTTTTTAGCAGCTCCTTCCCAGATATGGCAACAGTATTCCATCCTTGGATGTACTTGGCTTTTATATAGATAGAGAATTGCATCAGTAGTGAGATATCTTCTGGAGCGGTAGAAGGATCCCACCATCTTTCCAGCGACCTTGGCAACAGACTTGATGTACGTGTTCCATTTCAGATCAGAAGTAAAGGTCAAACCCAGAAGCTTGTAAAAACACGGGGCCTCACCCAGACGAGAGCCATCCATCACAATTAATGCCAGATGGGGATAAGAGCGTTGATGATGTAAGGATAGGAGTTTGGTTTTGGATGCATTAAAGGTAACCAGCCACCTTGTCACCCACTGAACCACGCGCTCAAGATCAGAGGAGAGAGAATCAGAGAGAACTTTGTCATTTACAGCCTTTGATGTGTTGCCGTAGATGGTCGTGTCATCAGCATAGATGTCAACGAATGATTTAAGTATGTGTTTAGGGAGGTCATTGATGTAGATCAGGAAGAGAGTTGGGCCCAGGATTGACCCCTGAGGGACTCCAGCATTTAGTTTGCAGGCCTCCGATTTTTGTCCATCTACCACTACTCTTATGAGCCTATCGGACAGAAATGATTTAATAATTGAGAAAACATTTCCAGTTATACCGTAGCTGGAAATCTTGTGAAGTAGACCCTTATGCCATACCTTATCGAAGGCCTTTGATATGTCAAGTGCAATTGCTCTAGAAAGGAAGCCTTTGTCAAGAGATTCACTAATCCTGTGGGATACAACCGTCAGCACATCTGCGGTAGATCTTGCAAAGCGGAAACCATATTGTGTGTCACTAAGAATGTTATTCCTGCTAAGGTGGTTGACTATTTCTCTATTTAATATGGATTCCAGCAACTTACACATAACACACAGGAGACTTATTGGTGTGTACTGAGAGGGAGATGACTTATCACCTGAATTCTTAAATACAGGGCAAACTGATGAGGTCTTCCAGGGAGTCGGAAAGCACTTCTCCTTAAGGCAGCGCTTAAATAGTTTCGTAAGTATGGGGGCAAGTTCTGGTTGAAGCTTTTTTAACACTAGTATTGGAATTGTGGAATATTTGTTGATCCTTATTCAACCCCGGGCAATGTCGGGTCTCCTTGCTAGTATTTGAATAAAATATTTTTAACTAGATAAAAAAAAATGTTATTGTGTATATACATGCACTTTAAATTGTTTCAAGCAAAACTATTATCTTTAATATATTATATTACGAAACTGAATGATGATTTAATTGTGTCCGACTTGTAGACTTTATTTTTTAATGTCCGTAAAGTCACTTACTCCTTTTCAAAAGAAATGATTTCACACAGCTGCTTTCCAAAAAGTGGGACGCTGTCACTGTTTATTTATCCTTCCCTCATGAGAGAACAGTTGACTTCAGTATGAGTTTTAGAATAGAAAATAAAAAGACTTGTTAAAAATTTGAATTAAATAACTGTCTGGGTGAATAAAAAAGCACACATAAATGAGATTTGTTTAGGCTGGTTGTTATCAAATAATTCACCATGCTTATATAATGTATGGAGGTGCATAACTCGCGACACTAGTGACGTTGTTTAAAGTGAATAGCCAAATGTGGCATGTCCAAATGGGAGGAGCGTTCGTGTACAGAGATAATTCACCCTTAATATACACAAGAAATTCGTTCCTCGTTCTTGGCCTTTTGGTCAAGATGTGCCTAATTTTGTTGTTCAAAAATCTTTTGTTTTTTACTTAATTGTATTCTCAAAATTTTTAAAAAAGCAATAAAATAAATAAACAAGATCAAAGTGTAGTATCTGTTCCGGCAGATACTGCACTTAAGATAATTTGTACCAGTCAATGGAGGGGAAACCCTCTATACTGGGACAATTATTATTTTTGGTAACCAGAGTGACCCCTTTTAGGGGAGCTGGTTTTTACCTCACATTAAAAACGGCCTTGTGCCTAATTTGCTCAGTGGGGGAGCAAATAAATACCATCTGTTCCGGCAGATGCTGCACTTAAGATAATTTGTACCAGTCAATGGAGGGGAAACCCTCTATACTGGGACAATTATTATTTGTGGTAACCAGAGTGCCCCCTTTTTGCCTACTTTTAGGGGAGCTGGTTTTTACCTCACATTAAAAACGGCCTTGTGCCTAATTTGCTCAGTGGGGGAGCAAATAAATACCATCTGTTCCGGCAGATACTGCACTTAAGATAATTTGTACCAGTCAATGGAGGGGAAACCCTCTATACTGGGACAATCGCCTGGGTAATACCTAGGAGGTCCACCCTCCCAGGCCTTGCCACCGGGCTTTCCGGTGGGGCAAGTTTATTGCTTGCTGCCTGAGGCGCCCCGACCGGGGAATGCCGACGGGGTTACTCAGGCAATTTTTAAAATTGCAGGAGTGCCCCTCCTTTAGGGGAGCCTGCGGGGTTCCCACTTTCCGGCCTTGTGCCACATAATGCTGATGTGGGCAGCATTTAAATAAAAACCCTCTATACTGGGACAATTATTA
Source organism: Euprymna scolopes (assembly GCF_053919585.1). Lineage (NCBI taxonomy): Eukaryota > Metazoa > Mollusca > Cephalopoda > Sepiida > Sepiolidae > Euprymna > Euprymna scolopes. The sequence goes on from NC_136494.1 coordinate 128,566,820, forward strand.
TTTTTGGTAACCAGAGTGACCCCTTTTAGGGGAGCTGGTTTTTACCTCACATTAAAAACGGCCTTGTGCCTAATTTGCTCAGTGGGGGAGCAAATAAACACCATCTGTTCCGGCAAATGCTGCAAGCTATGACTAGCAAAGACCAGATGTGGGGGCAACCCCACATGCCTGACCTTTAACCAGCTCCCATTTCCCACCTCTCGGGAGCTGGTCCCCTTTTTCTCTTCCCCTTCCCTTCACTCCTCACATTAAAAATTGGCCTTGTGCCTAATTTGCTCGGTGGGGGAGCAAATAAATACCATCTGTTCTTCAGATGCTGCACTTCATTTTCTTGTTCTCTTTCGGTGGAGGAGAAATCCTTCACGACTGAGACAATTTTTATTTTTGTACCTTTTCTCCGCGTTGAAAAACGACCCTGGTGTCTAACTCTGTCCCGTGGGGAGGCATAGTAAATAGGTACACAAGAAATGCGAAATACAAAAACCAGATATGAGCAAGACAAACGATTTATAATGCATATATGTATAATACATATATATCTATACTGCTATAATTTTTTTTTTTTGTATATTAATATTCATATTAAAACCCCCTTTTTTTTTCTATTAGTATTTATTTGCTTCCCCACGCAAGCAATATGTGACACAAGGTCATTTTTCATGTGGGGTTAAATCAGCTCCCCGAAAAGAAGGCAAAAGGGGCACTCTGGCAGGGACCAAAAATAATAATTGTCTCAGTATAGAGGGTTTCCCCTCCATTGACTAAGACAACTTACCTTAAAAGTAGCATTGGAACAGATACTACACTTTGAGATATTAAATCCTTTATTCAGTTTAAAATTACAATGTAAGTTCAAACTGAACAAAAAACTTAAGCACAAGGCTAACTCAAAAGGGGGGAGGGGATTGGGGATCGTTGGTCATCCTTGTCACTTCAGAACTAAACAAAAGTTTCTCTTAGCTAGTATCTTCTTTCACCATTATACCGCATTCACCCTTTCGTATGTTCATAACGTGGAATGGCTGACCCATTCAAATAAGACAGACGATGAGGGGAGGTTCTGTCATGATTTTGCCATTGCTTATGACCTCACTCAGATTGTTCGCGAACCCACCCATGTGGCCGATACTACTGGTCAATATGCAAGCCTCCTAGACCTTTTTCTCTCAACTTCCTCTGAGCTATGTTCATGGTCCGTTCTTTCTCCTCTAGGATCCTCTGACCACTCCGTCGTATCAGTTAAGATAAAAATGAAATGTAATGTCCCCAAACATACCCCTCCACCATACTGTATACCGATACTCCATGGCTGACTGGGATAGCTTCCGTATATTCATATCTGATCCACCTCTGCATTCCATTATTAAAACGGATGTGTCCTCTATAGTATCAGACCTGACTGAATGGCTAATTGTAGACATAGTCCGATTCATACCATCTAAAAAATTCCAACAAAAACCTTACAGCCAGCCATGGTTCTCTCCAGAATGTGCTGCTTCCATTGCACACAGAAATCACTTTTTCCATAGCTATCAACGTAATAGATGCACTGAGACTAAAGCTGCTTTCAGGAACGCCAGCAACCACTGTAAAAGAGTAATAAAAAATACAAGAGAGCTATATGCTCAGTCCGTTAAAGTAGCTGATCAGCAGCTTTGTTCCCACCAGTTTTGGCAAATAACAAATAGGATCCTGAACAAAAGTATGTGTTCTATCCCAACCATTATCAATGGACCTGAGGTCATCTCGTCAGCATCAGACAAGGCCAAACTATTTGCCAAGAACTTTGCAGCTAATTCTACCCTATGTGACGAAGGCCATCAACTCCCCTTATTTCCTCCTATAACACAGAACACGCTAGGTAACATACAAATATCTGTGCATGAGGTTGCCAAGCGAATCAAGAACCTTGATTCCAGTAAAGCAACTGGCCCTGATGGCATTCCAATTATAGTGTTAAAAAAGCTTCAACCAGAACTTGCTTCCATACTTACGAAACTGTTTAAGTGTTGCCTTAAGGAGAAGTGCTTTCCAACACCCTGGAAAACCTCATCAGTATGCCCTGTATTTAAGAACTCAGGTGATAAGTCATCTCCCTCTCAGTACACACCAATAAGTCTCCTGTGTGTCATGAGTAAGTTGCTGGAATCCATATTAAATAGAGAAATAGTCAACCACCTCAGCAGAAATAACCTTCTTAGTGACACGCAATATGGTTTACGTTCTGCAAGATCTACCGCAGATGTGCTAATGGTTGTATCTCTCTTGACAAAGGCTTCCTTTCTAGGGCAATTGCTCTTGACATATCAAAGGCCTTCGACAAGGTATGGCATAAAGGCCTACTTACCAAGGTTTCCAGCTACAGTGTGGAAATGTTTTCTCAATTATTAAATCATTTCTCTCTGATAGGATCATAAGAGTAGTGGTCGATGGACAAAAATCAGAGGCCTGCAGTATTAATGCTGGAGTCCCTCAGGAGTCCATCCTGGGCCCAACTCTCTTCCTGATCTACATCAATGATCTCCCAAAACACATATTTAAATCATTCGTTGACATCTATGCTGATGACACGACCATCTACGGCAACACATCAAAGGCTGTAAATGACAAAGTTCTCTCTGATTCTCTCTCCTCTGATCTTGAGCGCGTGGTTCAGTGGGTGACAAGGTGGCTGGTTACCTTTAATGCATCTAAAACCAAGCTCCTATCTCTACATCATCAACGCTCTGATCCCCATCTGGCATTAATTGAAATGGATGGCTCTCGTTTAGGAGAAGCCCCATGTTTTGACAAGCTTCTGGGTTTGACCTTTACTCCTGATCTGAAATGGAACACGTACATCAAGTCTGTTGCCAGGGTCGCTGGGAAGAGGTGGGATCCTTCTACCGCTCCAGAAGATATCTCACTACTGATGCAATTCCCTATCTATATAAAAGCCAAGTATGCCCAAGGATGGAATACTGCTGTCATATCTGGGCAGGAGCTGCTAAAAACAGCCTATCCTGCCTTGACAGAGTACAAAATAGACTTTGTGGCTTAGTGGAGGATGCCCTTTTCTCTTCCCTGCAACCTCTCTCCCATAGAAGAGAAGTTGCGAGCCTATCCTTGTTTTATCGTTATTTCCATGGCAGGTGCTCGTCTGAGCTCCAATCTCTCATCTCCCCTTGCCAATCTTTTACGAAAAACATCCGTCTAGCTGAAACCACTGTCAAAAATTTCACCCCCTCTTTGTCTGTGCCTAAATCAAAACGTAGATTCCATGAACAAAGCTTCTTTCTTAGAACTGCACGCCTGTGGAACTCTGTTCCATCTGCCTGCTTCCCACCTGACTACAACCTGGATGTCTTCAAGTCTAACGTGGACAAATTCCTGATGAACCGCTCCCTTAAGTAGACACTTTTATTAAATCCCCACACTAACATACTGTACATGCAATAACCCTTATCCGTGAGTGGCTTCCAGGCCTTGATAAGTGGTGATCATCTTGTAAAAAAAAAAAGAAAAAAAAAACAATCGTTTAAAACATTTTTTATTTACATGTAAAAACAAAAAAGATAATACAATAATTCATTTGTGTCGAGGGTGGGTGGAAGAAAAAACACAAAAGTGGTTAGTAGTACTCTCCTTACCCTGTCTAGTTGATAGACCGCCCATTCTACTTTGGTTTGTAAAGGAACCTGAGCTCCTTCAGGACAGTCTCTGAGTGTGGGTGCCCTTTAGATGGGACAAAATGGAGAAAAGAAAAATTGTTGGGTGAGGGGGGGGTGTTAGTGATTGATTTCTTTTTCTCCAAGATGGGTGAAATTTAGAGAGAGCAGTGAAAAGAAAAATTGCAGTTAGGAGGGAGTGGGGATCTTGGAGGCTTCCTAGTTGGGGAGGGATGGAACACTCACTTGTCTAGCTAAGAGGCTAAAAATTGGTTACACTTGACAAAACTGCATGTTCCACACCTAGGAAGGGAACACATATTCAAATTTGGCTCCTTTTCGTACACGCAGACTTGCTACATGTATCCATTTTCTGTCAAATACTGTGCGATGCAGCCTCTTTCTATCACATCTGATCTTCACTCGTAGTTTGTGTTTTAAGAAGGCGATCAGATCCTGATCAGAAAAAGACAATACCCCCCTCCCAACCACCTTGCAGTTGCGACGTCCAAATAACCATTCTCGCCATGGCAAGGATCGTAATGTAGACGATCTGTCTTTCCTGGTCCCACAGCATTGGATACTCTAATCGGGCGAGGATGCTTGTGATCGATGCGAGCCACCACCTTGCTGACATACGACCAGTACTGGTAAAGTTTGTGGCAATTGAAGAAAACATGATCAGTCGTTTCTATGGCCATTGTTCCACAATGAGGACAAGCAGGCAACTCCAAAAAAATGGAACTGCATTGTATGTTGTTGAGGGGAAATGCATTTCGGGCCAATCGCTAGGTCAGAGAGAACTCCAAATTGTTCAGATGACTCGAACCCGGTGCCCAACTCCACATAGAGCTGATTTCACTCTGCTACCAACCAAAACGCGTGCATAATGGGTCGTCAGCGCTCCTCTCCCTCACTATATCCCTGTGGATTTTCCTACAGGTAGCATTCACAAGGTCACTGGACCTTGGTAGTTGTTTTAGCACAGCTCGACACTCTTTTAGGAAGGCAGATTCTCCCCACAGCCTGCGACGAGGTCAAGAATGAGGTTGGAAAAGGTGGCAGTAACCACGGGATGCTACGGTTGATCATCTTGCATATAGTGACTCAAGAAAAGCCAACCTCTCAGAGTCTAGATGACACTTCAAGTCTGGCATTCCCAAGCCTCCCTCACACGGAAATTGATTACAGTGTCTTCTTCTATCCCAAAGAGCAAGGACAATAGTTTGACGAGAGCTTTTAGGTGTTGTGCAGGTAAAGGATGAGAGGAAAGATGCAGTGGCATATGCCTAAGCTCTACCCTTTAAGGAAAGTTTCCTAGGAAGCTACGAGTTTACCGAAGCCTCCACCTTTGACCGTATCTCCAACCAATTCTTTTTGAGCTGGAGACCTGGTCCGAACCACACGCCGAAGATCCAAACCAGGCCAGCCGTTCAGCTGAAGGGTGCCGGAAGTTTTGTGTTGCCACTCTAGGTTCTCAACTGCAGTCCGACTGATTGCTGTGGTTTATGTTTACTCTTGTAATTCTTTTGTACTGAGCAAGCGCCTTTGACATGATTTTGATGCACTGGAAGGTTGCAGAGAATACAGGGACCTTGAGTATGCTTATTGCCACTCAAATCCCAGCAAGAATATGCTTTCCATTCAGCTAGATCTACAGCAGATGTGCTTATAGTTATATCTCATAGGATTAGCGAATCTCTCGATGGAGGCTTCCTCTCTAGGGCAATTACTCTTGCCATATCAAAGGCCTTTGATATGGCATAAAGGTCTACTTCACAAAATCTCCAGCTATGGTATAGCTGGAAATGTCTTCTCAATTATTAAATCATTTCTCTCTGATAGGCTCATAATAGTAGTGGTTGATGGGCAGAAATCAGGAGCTCTCAGTATTAATGCTGGAGTTCCTCAGGGGTTCATCTTGGGCTGAACTCTCTTCCTGATCTACATTAATGATCTTCCAAATCACATCCTTACATCATTCGTAAACATTTATGCTGACAACACTAAATCTATGGTAGCACATCAAAGACCATAAACGATCAAGTTCTTTCTGATTCTCTTCTCTGATCTTGAGCATGTGGTACAATAGGGAAAGAGGTGTCTGGTTACTTTTAATGCATCTAAAACCAAGCTTCTATCTCTACATAATCTATGCTCTGATGCCAATCTGGCATCAAGTGAAATGAATGGCTCTCGTCTTGGGGAGGCTTCATGTTTTGACAAGCTTCTAGGTCTGACCTTTACTCCTGACCTGAAATGGAACACGTATATCAAATCCATTGCCAAGGTCTCTGGAAAAATGATGCGATCCTTATACTACAAGTAGATGTCTTACTCCTGATGCAATTCTCTACCTATATAAAAGTCAGGTACGGCCAACGATGGAGTACTGTTGCCATATCTGGGCAGAAGCTGCTAGAAGCAGCTTATCCTGCCTTCAAAATAGACTTTGTAGCTTAGTGGGGGATTCCCTTTTCTCTTCCCTGCAACCTCTTTCCCACAGAAGAGACGTTGTGAGCCTGTCTCTGCTTTATCATTATTTTCATAGCAAGTGCTCGTCTGAGCTTCAATCTATGGTCCTTCCTCGCCAAACTTTCATGAGAAACACTCTAGCCAAATACACTATCAATAATTTCCCACGCTCTTTATCTGTGCCTAAACCTAAATGTAGATTCCACAAACAAAGCTTCTTTCTTAGAACTGCACGCCCGTGGAACTCTCTTTTGATTGCCTGCTTTCCAGCTGACTACAACATGATTGTCTTCAAGTCCAATGTAAACAAGTTCTTGATGAACCGTCCTCCTAAGTAATCCAATTCACAAAATTCCCACTACTTATGTTTACTACGCTATAATCACATTAACTAATGTATACCCATTAACCCTTATCCTCGAGTGGTCTCTGGGCCTTGGTAAGTGGTGATGCCCGTGTAAAAAAAAAAAAGAAGAAGTCCAATGGTCACTGCCAGTGAGAAATCAATGATCGGTGGCTGTTGCAATAATATGAAGTCATTTGCAATGGTTGGCAAAAAAGGTGAAGGATACTTGAAATCTGGGAAAACCTATTGTCACTCAGGTTTCAGGGAACACTAATAGTTAATAGTAATCTCATTAACTACTGCAATCACACTAGCAGCTACTTCATCCTATTCTCCAATGATACCACCAAGCTAACAAACCTTCTCAACAACCTCAACAGCTTCATCATCCAAATGTATTTTCTATATTATATGAGTTCTCAACTCTCTCCATTTTCATAGACTTATTGCACACAAAACTGGTTATCCTCTCTCAACCTAACAGTAATTTCACTGCATTTCTTGTGTACCCAATACTTACAGGTACCATAAAAATAAAGTTGCACCAAAATCCCTTTTTTCTTTCACCTAAACAAAATTTGTGTCAAAATGTTTTTTTCTTTGTGAGCCTCTACATACAACGTTGGTCCATTTTTAAAGTAATTACAACATTACAAATGTTCTTTGGAAAGTGATGCTTGACTGATGAATGGGTGTCATGGTGAAAGTGATGGTGTCTGAAGTTAATGATGTTTAAGAAAGTTAAGGAAGTCAGACCTAGTTTAATTTTTGGATGTTGTCGTCTTTCATTGGTGAATTCAGATATCCTTGTGAGAAACACAGATATTTGGGCAGAGACACTTTTGATTTGGTTAAAACGTAAGCCTTTGTATTTATTGATTTTACAAGAAATTGAGCTCTTCCTCTTTTCAAGCCAGAAGATCACGAGTGAGCTGACTCATTCAACTACATCTTTATCAACAACTAACTTCTCTCTTGGGAGGCAATAGAAACCATCTCGGGCCTCTGGTCCTAGGGTTTATCAAGAAATCTTAAGAATTCAATATGGTGACCGTTGCACATGTGTAAATTTAATATAACACACATACACCTACCTACCTACATAACAACTTACACATGGTTTGCTTGATATGTTATAAACATTCTTATATATGAACTCTTTTCCTTTACTTAAAAACAGGACATTTATCTTATCCTTCCTATATGAACTCTTTTCTTTTCCATACTAACAGGACACCATGTGAAGTCGCTAAATTTGTTTTCGTTCATAACTTGATTTGTAACAGCATTCACTTAGGTTAGATTGAGCCTGCTCCAATGGTGTTTACATCAATGCCACCTACCCTTGACGATCAACAGCAGAGTCAGTTGTATGATCTGGCCATTCACTATTCCAGCATCAGACACCAAAAACGTGAGGACTGCATGCGAGTTCCAAGTCTGCCTTTACCATCGCAAGCCATGCTTTAAGTTGGCCACATCGTCACTTTCCTCAACTAGTGTGTGCATTGTGTACTACCAGTTTACAGAAGAATTCCTCATCTGGCCAACACAAGACTTTTATTCCTGTTCCTAGAGTAGCTCATGCTGGTTATATATGCACTTTTAAGTCCAGAGCTAAACTCTTCAGAAATAAACTAATTGAAGGTCACTGATCAATGTTTGCTTAGTAACACATCTGCTACTGATGGCAAAATTGGCGAAATTGAGGCATAAATTTATTGTGAGAAAAAAAATTCTGTGTAGGCATTAATTTTTTTTTTTATATCAGGAATCTTTTCCAGTTAAAAATCTATCGAGAAATACACACTTTAAATATGTAAACATTAGCTAAAGAATAACAAGTTATCAAAACTTGTGGGCCATATTGGATGTCTTACCCTAAGGTTTTCTATTTAAAGTGTATATTTCTCAATATGAAATGTGTATTTCTCAATAGATTTTAACTCAGATTCTTCATATATAAATATTTAACAACAGCAACAACAAAATTTTAATAACTACACAATTTCTTTACTCGCAATAAACTCATGCTGCGATTTACTGACTTTACCAAGAAAATGATATGAGAATGATACAATTGATATGTAATGTGAGTCTTAAAGACAGGCTTAGATCTTATGACTTTGTCAGAAATTTGATAATTGCATCATGCCTCTCATTGTATTGTTTTGGACCAATGAGATTGGCCGATTTTATTCTCTGCGAAGCATTGCACTTTCGCGGGCGTTTTGTATTTTGCATGTTTCCTTTTCAGTTTCAGCATAAACGTAAACTGGATGGATGGGTGCAATCTGTTCCAGTCATATCAAGCAGCTGAACTCTAGAAGAAAGTCTGTAACGGACCAGGGTATAATACCCTAGCTCGCCACAAGAAAATAATGAAACGAATGGAATTGAGGGAAACAAAGACTCTATTGATGGATAAGATAAACGTCGTTTATTTACTGTTGAAAGAATGAACGTTTTAGTTATAACATGTGTTCATATCCGCGCGTATGTAACCAATGTTCGTTGCACGACTGGTGTTGTAGCAAGAAAAGGAAATGTGTGTTCATCTCAAGTTTGGGTCACTATCGTTTGTTTGCGCGTGGGAATTGAAGTGAGTGTTGTAGTGGAAATGAGAATCCAGCGTGTAGACAAAGAAGAGGATATTAGAGTTGTCATCAGTTAGTAGTCAGCTACGTGAAGGTGTTCTCAGGCACCAGTAGTAGATAGAGAGAGAAAGAGTGTGAATGTGTACATATGGTCTGTTAGCTCGTGCCCTATACATAGTCGCAGGAGTATTGACGCGCGCGAGCGTGCGCCTCCCAAAAGGGAGGCGGCTGGTTAGCCCAACCTCTCTGGTCGAGAGTTGGTCCTAAAAGGATTAGAAACAGCTTGTCTCTTTGTTATACTCGTTTCCGGTGGTGTTTTGCGCATGTGTATATTTCCCCAGAAAGCGGAAGTGACGTCGTCCATGTGTGCGTTCGTGTGCGCGTGTGTGAGTACATATGTGTGCGTTAGCGTGTGTGTATATATACCGTGAATGTGAGTGTATGTACGCGAACGTGAATATGTGTACATGTGTGGACGTGGGCGCGTATGCTTGTGTGCGCGTATGTATATGACATAGCTTGAAATGTGTTTTTGTGTGAGACTTGAAAAAGGCTCGTACAAGTCGTTTGAAACTTACCCCCTACAGGAGGCATGGAGCCTCCAACTTTCATCTCTTTGAGACAGTTTATCTTATGCCTAAATAATTAGGCACATTACCATAAGTCTGCTAGAGACTTGAAACAATTTATTTTATGCCTAAATATAGGTACATCTTCATTAAGTATGTTAAGAGACTTTCATTGGTATAATTACCGCACTAACATTTTCATGGACTTCTGCACTATGCTGTCAGTGTGAATATTGGATCGTTTACATCAGAAGGCATTTTTTCTACCCTTTCTACAGCTGCAAACTCTAATCTTGGAAGACAGAATGAACCTGCTTCCAGTTCCTGTTAAAGAATCAAATACTAGTACCTTACGAGGCTGTTAACAGCTCTGTTTACAGAGACAAAAGATAGGTCTTCCTTTTTTGCAACCGAGGATCAATAAAATTTGTATTGAATTTTAAAGGTAAGCCTTTGTTGTGATTGTCTTGTTTTGCCACTGTTCCAGGAGCAAAAGATGGTTAGAAATATTTCTTACAACCTCAGAGGAAGATTAAATCTAGTCACTATAGGGAGATGAGTGCAGAAGAGTGGACTCCGATGGTATGGTCATGTTGAATGAATGAAAGTTATTGCATTAGTAGATGTAGAACAGTTGAGGTAGCAGGTTCAGTTCGTAGGGAATGGCAAAGGAACACAAAATGAAGTGATAAAATGGACTTGAGAGAAAGAGAGATGAAAACCTCGTAGACATATGTTAGTGTGGCAATTAATTTCATAAAGCCGTCTAATGTATGCGTGCTTTTAAAACGGACGTTAAACCAATGATGATGATGATATAAGAAATAACTGTATTCGATATTAAATGTTTCCATATTCCTTTTAAATTTTAAAGGGTCACAAATCCCCCTCCCCCTCACTATTAACGAAAAATTGAAATGATTTGCGATTAAACCGAAATGTATTCTGGTGGATTTTATTTCGTAATTAAATTATTTTTTTTAAATATAATTCTTTAAAAGTTCATTTTAGTACTTTATACTATTGCATATTTGATTTTAAAAAAAGGAAGAAAAAAATAGTAAAAAATGTGTAAGTCATGAAGCGGCGAGAAACATGAGAAGTGATCCTGGTCACACCATTTTAATTAATATCGAAAAAACGATTCATGGCCAATGGCTAAACCAGCGTGAAATAAAAGAGAAAAAAAACAAACTAAGTTACACTTTTTGAGGGCAACATTTTAAACTCTAGTTTTTTGTTTTGTTTTTATAAAGCCACTGACTGATGCACAAAAAGAAAGAAAAAAGGTGGGGGGGGGGGGACAACACCAAGGTAGGTGGAAACTATTTTTAAACTTAGAACGTAACGAAATGTAATAAGTGGGCAATGTACAGAACGGGACAGACACTGGAGGATAAAAGAGTAGAAGAAGGAAAGAAAGAAATAGTGATGAATGCGAGCGAGCGAGAGAGAGAGAGAGAGAGAGACCGAGAGAGCGAGAGGGGCGAGTAGCGTTTTATAGTAAATAATAGAGAGTGAAGAGCGCCTCATAAGAAATGATAGAGAGCAAAAAAGAGGGAGAGAGATTTTCTCCTCAACCGAACTGATAAAGCCTTGCAGGATCTCTCTACCTTTCATAACATTGAAGGAATCAGTTTTGTTTTTGTTTTTTTTTGAGGAATACAATATCTACATAAAATCGAGCGAGGATAAAGTGGAGGTAAGCCGCAGCGTAAATGAATACTGTTTGAATGAGGAAAGTTACTATTTCGTATGCGTAAACAATTGTAGAAATATTATCATTATTAAAATTTTGTTTCTTGGTGGTGGCCCAGTGGCCCATCAGTGTCCAAGTTTTCCGAGGCATTTTAACATTAACATGGCGACTGTTGCCTTCTGCTGCAGACGACACTCTTCTCCTTTCCCCACGACAAATGGCCGATGGAACATGACTTAAATAAACACAGAAACGATGGCTACCTGGACAGAGGAGCCGCCAAGGTATTTACAGTGCACATTTAGCAACCGCAAAGTGATCTTTATATAAGTAATAAATGTCATTAGTAATGGACTTTCAAGTACATAATGGTCAGTCATTTCGGCTTGTATATCTACTAGCTGCATCTACCCGGCGTTCAGCGGAACTCGCTTTATTTTCATTTTTTTTTTCCTCCAAATTATTTTTGACAGCTATATTTGGCCATTTTGTTTTCTTTTTTTATTATAGACAACAAAACGTTTATTAGCATACTAATGTACAATAATACCGGGGAAAAAATGGTTTGAATATTTTGGGAAGTATATATTATTCGCACCCATGTTGAAAATGCAAAAAAAATAAAAAATAAAAAAAAAGATGGTTACTCGTTCTGTCTTATGCTATATGATCAAAACAAATCATTTTATATTAAATTTGTATAGTAAAATGTACTCCCAGTTATATATATATATATATATATATATATATATATATCGGTAATTTTTTTTTTTAAATGGTTCTATATTCGATTTACGATATCATTTGTTCATTACATTATTAATTGACCTAATATTAAGCTAAATTATTGGATGACTTCCACGGTTTAATTAAACGATGAATTTGTTAAACATTTTTAAGCCAATTTGAATAGCTATTCGACAGTTTAAATGTTTTCAAATCCATAGTATGCATAGTATACAAACCGTGTTTTTTATTATTTTTTTTTTTTTTGTATCTTTTTGTTTATGACGATTGACGAATTATACACAAGAAGCACTATTAAATTGTTAGATGAAAGTACAGAATAATTACAAAACGGTCCCCCTTCTCTGTTAAAATCGGTTTCTAAATAATAATTTTAATATTTCAGCACGGTCTGTATTCTGTATAAATACCATCATTTCAAATTTTGAAGAGTCACGAACTAATTCCAGATTAAAAATGTTTAACATTTTAACAAATAAGCTGAAAGGCATTCTGGTGGATTTAATTTCCTAATTATTTTTGTGAATATTGAAAAAGTTATTTTTAGTGAGCTGCACAATTTCATGTCTTTTATTTCAATAAATAATCTTAGAATAGTGAATAAAATGTAAGTCACGTTGAGGTGAGAAAAACACCGACAGACACACGAAATGCTTAGCTATCACACAATTTTATTACTATAGACATATACTTTTTTTTTTTTTTTTTTTGTACATTAAGGCTTTATGACCATAAAATGGAGGTTCTGTTTATAACTGACAATGCGTTATAAAATGACCCCCGATTTTTTTTTTGTTAACGAACACCCCCGCTATAATTGCATTTTGAATGACAAGTTGCCGTACTTGCCATCGTTTTATTTTGTTCTCGTTCAAAAAGTTCGTAATTTTTAAATATTTATTATAAAATTAAACTGTAATAAAATGAATAAAATAAAAGATTTTTTGTTTTTTCATTTTACAAAGAAAACATGTTTTTTTTTTTGTTTGTTTTTTTTCTCGAATTTAATGCAAATCTATCCAATCAATTTCTTTTCTTTCTTACTATTACGTATTTTTCCATGTTAATCTATTTTTATTTCTCCAGTGGAAAAAAAACAAAAAAAACAAAAACAAACAAAAAAAAAACAGTTACAACTTTTATTTTAAATGTCTTTTTCGGAATTTTGACATGTTCATTGATTACTCCGACAAATAATCAACGTTTCGACCGATGTAATCTCCAGCTGCTTTCGGGTTCTCAAATTCTAAAACAATGCACCTAAAACAGGTCGGAGGTTACATCGGCCAAAACGTTATGACTTTTGGCTAGGAACAACGTGTAGTATACTACACTTCACTTTTTCTGTCTTCGATCAGTGAAGGAGAAATCCTTCTAGACTGAGGCAATTTAAATTTTTGTTCCTATCCCATCTGGATTTTCCCCACATTAAAAATCGACCTTGTGTCTAACTCTGCATATATATACTCTTCTATATTTACAGCCAAGCCCGGCCGCCGTAATGATTTATCTACCGGTATTGTCTGGGATTTGTTTACTTTCATTTTTGTTTTCGCTATTTTTTTTTTTTTTTTTTTTTTAAATATTTAAAAAAAAAACAAAAAACCCTGTTAGGTTTGGTATTTTAATGTATTTTAATTTCCATAAATAATATTAATAAATAATGTGCATCTAGACGAGAAACACATGGGAAATGACCATACAATTGTATTAAATCTAGCGATTTAAACCTTTGTATGTTTGCTTTTAAAGTTCAACACCCACACAACATTTGGAAAAAAAAAATTATCAAAGCAGTTTTTAGTTTTCACTTGCAACTACATTGAAACTTCTATTTTTTAATTTGCTTAATCAACAATTTAACCATTTCTTTCGGATGTTAAACAAAAAAATGTTTTAAAATCATAAATTAAAAATATATAATAATTTAAGAGGATGGAAAGTCCTCAATTCGTTAGCATCGCATTTTTGTTTTTTAATTCGGTGTAAAATTGAAATTCTTTTTCTGATAAAATGTTATTTGTCTCAACGCTTTTAACGGAAAAATAAAAATGATTTTTTTTATACGATTACATCAACACCATGGATAAATTGTAATATATATGCGTTTAGACTGGGGTTCATTTTACTTTATAAATTTGACATAAAATGACCAGAGTCGACCATATAGCGTAGGACAGAACGAGTAACCATTTCCCCCCGGTATTATTGTACATTACGATCCTATGTTAATTCATCCAAAAAGAAAAAGGATTCTACTTTTTAGGGGCGAGTATGTGTAAACACCACGAAAAATCTAATGGTGGACAAGGACAACATGTAACCAGTTTTTGGTTTTTGTGAAATCGTTTTTTTTGGGGGGGGGGGCAGAACTTCATTTGCAAGTTTCCCTTTTATTTTTTGTTTGACGGACATCGTAACAGAACGTAACATAATTTATAACATTTAACTACATCCAGAAATCATTTTGAAACCTTCATTTCTTTCTGGTTTATTTTTATTATTTTTATTTTTTATTGCATTTTCATCCCAAACAATGCACAGTGACAGTGCCACTTTGTAGGGGGCTACTATCTGGGGCATAATTTGTAGGGATACTATGTGGGGAGCTGAGCAGCAAGATGTCTGTTTACACTACAGAAAGATTAACATTGAACCATTGATTAAAAAAAAAAATACAATTCAAATTGTCAAGGAATGAAATAAAAAATATATTTAAAAAAAATAAATGTAAAATTGTAAACAAAACATTAAAGCAATGTGTACGTTTTCAGCGTCTCAAATTCGCTTTCGATTATTCGATTTGTAGTTTTAACATTACAATTTAAGGTGCAACCATACACACATAAGGTTTGATTTATCGATTTTTTTTTGTTATTAATAAGTGTAATTCTAAATAAGCACCGATTAAAAAATCACTTTATCTATGACTTACGACATTTTTCTTTCTAGTATTAAAGTTAGAAAAAAAAACATTAAGTTCTCTAAAAAAAAAAAAATTGGTGCTTATGCACTTTCGTTAGCGCGCTATTTTTAGTTTTTTTTTTAATTGTTAGGTGGAAGCACAGTATAGTTACAAAACACTGCCCTCCCATGTTAAGAATGGCTTTCAAAATAACATTATTATTCCAGCCCTGTAACAAAACTGCATAAGTACCAAAATTGATGTTAAATCACTTTGAATATTTGTGCCGTCATCATAAATTGCAATGTGATTTTTCAAATTTTAAATTGAATGATAATCGTGTTGTCTTTGGAAAAGGGAATTTGGGATGTGAAAACGCACATAACCAATGTTCCAACAGACACGGATACAAAATGAATAAATAAAATTAACCCCCATATTATTGTTGACTCGATTTAACACCAAACAAATTTGGAAATTATCTTGTTTTATTATCAGCAATTCGCGTGGACAGATCTGATTTTTAAAGACGCTTCATTTCTCGCATCTTTTGGTTAGGACCGAAATCTTTGATCCGGAAAGGAGAAATCTTCATAGACTGAGGCATTAAAAAAAAAATGTTTGCAGTCAAGAGCGGGGGTGGGGGGGGGCATTTAGAAGCCGGATTTTCTCTCCCGTTTAAAGAACAACCTTGTGTTAATTTCTAGTGTGGACGTAAAAATCAAACCGGTTACGTCGTTAATGTGAAGTTCCTGTTATACGTCGATTAAAACGTCACGTTAACAAAATTATAGTTTTATCACAAATGATACGATAATAATTTAAATTTTCATTTCTTTAATGACTCTCGGATACACCTAATTTTATTTGTGATGATTGTGGTTGCTATTCAACAATACTCAATCTATTTTTGTTTTAAAATTTATTATCCCGAAAATTACAAACAAAGCTAACACGGTCTTTATCATCCCCACCTCTCCGACTATACGGATTCGTGTGCGCAATTATAGACATCGTTAAGATGTACCGGTTGCAAGTGACATTAATTTCATGCAGCACGACTCGGATGATGTCGTCGTGTTAATGCAAAAACGTGCTGGAGCGTGTCTATGAAATTCTCGTGTTAACAAGACTTCATACAAAAAAAAAAAAAAAACAACAAAAACAAAAGAGGGGGCCAACATGGCGGATCCAAGCGCCGCACGCTCGATTGTCGCATCTCATCAGCTTATGTAACAGTAATAATAATGACATATGCGTCACGCTAAAAGGCCACAATGTGAAATTAACATACTGGTATTTCTTACTAGCTCTATGGGTTTCTTTCCAAGTTAAATTAATATTCATTATTTACATGAATCGTTGGATTGGTAATCCTAGTCTTTTTTTCTGTTCACATTTCACACGCGCGTAACCACCACTGGTACGCCGTACCAACCACTAGTATAGTTCATAGTTTTAAAATGATTGACACCTTATGCTGTGTGTGTGTGTGTGTGTGTGTGTGTGTGTGTGTGTTAGGTCTTGTATTTCCTGTTCGGTGATAGATTTTATTAATTTTTTTTTTTCTGTCAACCCAATACTTTTCAACTATTCTAGTGCGAAATCCGTTTTCGTATTAAAGTTGGAGGCCTTTACAGCAGGGATAACGCTATACCGAAACTAGATTCTCTTTTTCGCCAGTAAACAGTTTCGTGATTTTGTTTTTAGGACATCAGAATCAGAACCAAAATAATGTTCCAACCCATGAACAAGGTTTAAAAGTTGATTGAGCCAGGTCGATATGTGTGTGCGTTTTACACAAAAACGCACATAAATGACATAAATATTAATTCCTCGATAACTTTTTCATAAGAAAGATAACTTTCTAGAAACCAACTTGTTTTAGTTGATATTGTGAAAGATTGTTCAGCTTGAAATGTAATTCATGAAATCGGTAATTATAGTATCGCAATTCGCGCTGTAGCTTAACGATTGTGAGATCACTGAACCAACCACGGCGCGAGTTAATTGGAAGGGAACAACAATCTCTGCCTGCAAGCATTATAAATTTTGTTACGAAATACACACTTTTAATATGTAAACATTAGTTGAATAAATACTAATTATTCAACCGTCCATTTGAGTCATATTGGATAACTTAACCTAATGTTTACATATTTAAAGTGTGTATTTCTCAATAGATTTTATCTTGAAAAGATTCCTAAGTATTAATGCTAGAGTCTCTCAGGACTCCATCCCGAGCCCAACTCTCTTCCTGATCTACATCAATGATCTCCAAAGTTTTCTTGGCCTTCGGGACAAGATAAATCTGTTCTTCAGATGCTGCACTTCTATTTCTTGTTCTCTTTCGTTGGAGGAGAAATCCTTCACGGCTGAGACAATTTTTATTTTTGTACGTTTTCTCCACGTTAAAAAACCACCCTGGTGTCTAACTCTGTCCCATGGGGAGGCATAGTAAATAGGTATATCAATGATCTCCCAAATCACATTCTAAGATCATTTGTAGACATTTATGCTGATGACACTACCGTGTATAACAACACTTCAAAGGCTGTAAATCACCAAGTTCTCTCTGATTCTCTCTCCTTTGATCTTGAGCACATGGTACAATGGGAAAAGAGGTGACTGGTTAATTTTAATGCATCTAAAACAAACCTATCTTTACCATTATCAATGCTCTGATCCTCGTCTGGCATCAATTCGTCTTATGGAGGCTTTATATTTTGATGAGCTTTTGGGTCCAACCTTTACTCCTGACCTGAAATGGAACACATATATCAAATCCATTGCCAAGGTCACTGGAAAAATGATGGGGTCATTTTACCGCTCCAGTACATATCTCACTGCTGATGCAATTCTCTACCTGTATAAGAGTCAAGTATGTTCAAGAATGGAGTACTGTTGCCACATCTGGGCAAGAGCTGCTAGAAAGATTTATCCTGCCTGGACTGAGTTCAAAATAGACATCGTAGCCTAGTAGGGGGTGCTTTTTCTCTTCCCTGCAACCTCTTTTCCACAGAAGAGATGTTGCGAGCTTGTCTCTGCTTTATCGTTATTTGCATGGCAAGTGCTCATCTGAGTGCCAATCTAGAATCCCCCCCTTGCCAAACTTTCACGAAAAACACTCGTCTAGCTGAAACCACTATCAATAATTTTTCCCATTCTTTATCTGTGCCTAAACCTAAACGTAGATTCCATGAACAAAGCTTCTTTCTTAGAACTGCATACCTTTGGAACTCTTTTACATTTCCCTGCCTTCCAGTTGACTACAATCTCTTCAACGTAGACAAGTTCTTGATGAGCCATACCCTTAAGTAATCCAATTTCCCAAATTTCCACTACTAACAATTACTATGATATTGTCCCATTGACTACACTCATTAACCCTTATCCTTGAGTGGCCTCTGGGCTTTGATAAGTGATGATTCCTTTGTAAAAAAAAAAAAAAAAAAAATTTGATGACTACACAAAAATTTTTCTCCTCACAATAAACTCATTTCGTGATTTAGTGACTTTGTCTATTGGTGCAAGTTTTATATCGTTTGGTGTCTTGAATAATTTTGGTTTGTGTCTTTATCTGTGTGGAGCATCGAAGATAATTTGGCAGAATTTAAGGCTAACAAGTTTGGTTTTTTTTTTATCTTGAATAACGAAAACAAAATGTAATTGGGATTAAAGTGCACTGAAAAGTCAGATAGTAAATTGTGATAACGACTTGGATGGCATAACTATATTTTAAAATGCCCCCCCCCCGACCCATTAAAGAATCGAATGATCCTTGAACTAACAGAAACCTCGCTATGGCAAAGTTTTTCAAACGTTTCAATGCAATCACGATGTGCATACACTTATTTTCTTGTATTATATAACGGAAAGTATGTATAAAGCTTCAATTTTGGATGAAAGCCAGTTTGCTTGTAACCTTTTGAGTTTGCTAATGAAAAAAAAAAAAATCGGTGATTTTCAGTTTACTGCACTCTATATAATCATGTATAATGTTGCACCGCGAGTCAGTCAACGTAGAGCAAGTGGTATTTCTAGCTTTTAGAAAGTGTGTGCGTGGGAAGTGGGGGCATTGGGAACTGGTATTGGAAGGTGTGTGTAGGAAGGGGGATAAACTCGAAACCCATTTGATTAGGCATATTTTTATTTTCATACTTCTCCACACATACACAAGTTGGATGAATGATTTAATAAAAAATGTTTTTAAGTTGATTAAAATAAATTTTTTTTTTTTTTTTTTTAATTGATTTGCTCCAAAATTAGTTTTTAAGTTTCATACCACATTGCTGTTTAGTCAAGATAAGTTGAGATTGATAGATGTAAGCCAAATTAAAATTAGATTTTCAAGTGTAAATGTAAGCGCCTCTACAGTCAGCATCTTACCATGATGCGTGATGTGCCTACTTGAATGTTATCTGCAATCAAGTCTGAGTCATTAGTAGAAATCCGTAGAGCACTCATCGACTTTTAATTTAATATTGCTGGTCAAAATAATGGCCACCTGTGGAAGGAAAACTATAATAGTTATTGTTAAACTGCCAAATACTTTAAATAGTGGTTGAATTTTCACAATAGTATTTCTAGTTATGACTGTAATTTACTGTTTTAATCAGTTTTAAGTGAATCAACTTTCTGTGTGGCAGTTTGTCTTTCAGACTGCAACTTGAATTAAGTCATTTGTAAATTCAATATTAGCATAAACCATATATTTTTAGTCAAATTGTCTGAAGGTACTTTAAGTGGTGGATTTGCATGTAACCTAAAATGCATAACTCTTAAATGCATTCTTAGTTTCAATCTTTTTGATAAACACCATTGTTTTGGATCTCTCTATCCATCCAGCGTGACCACAGCCAAGATTGAACTCACTACACAAGTTTTGTAGTGTAATTCAAATCTTGTCAGTAACTGAATACTTGATGCTCCACGAAGGCTATCAAGGGTATTTTTTATCGTGACACCATCACTAGATGGGGTGCCTACCACGGCTTAAGAAAGTCCCATCTACCCTTGAGAGAAGGATCGATCATGCCAGTTTCTCAACCTGGTATTTTATCTTGTGGTACATACAGCCCCTCGCCTTCCCAAATGGTCACCCATCTGGTACTGGCCAAGCTCAATGTTGCTTAACTTCTGTGATCTGGCAAGAACCGATGTGTCAATGTGATTCTGCCAGATGGATCTCTATTAAATCATAAATAAAATGTATATATTTTTACAAGATAACTACCCATATAAAAATGTATACAACTTTTCTTATTGACAAGTTAAAAACTTTTCGTTAATGCCTAAAAGAATTCTCTGGTGCAGAAAAGAACAATGATGAATTGCATATTGCACTTTAAACAGAAATTTGTATCACAATTTTGCTGGCTGTTGTTTGGCTATTTAACTGCTTACTAATGCAGCAATTTGAACAAGTCCCAGTATTATTATGGGAACTGAGTCTAGTAGACTGATGCCATTTTCTTTTCTTGTGTGTGTGTGTGGGGGGGTATTACTAACTAATAAAAAGCATCTTATCTTTCTACCTAACCTAATTCAAGATAATCAGTAAATACAGTTCATCACATCAACTGAATGTCAATGAGATGTTAACATTTTCCAAATTAAGAACACAAATGAAACTTGCAATCACCTCTACTTGAATAATATAAATAGCCATTAATAATAATTTTTAAACTTTTAAGGAAAAGCTGTTAAGTCTTTTATACATATTTTTCCAGTTTGGGAGGCATTTTTCAGTGCAGACAGTTTTCCTGTTGTGGCCAATTCTCTTTTCAAGTAAATAACCATTAATCCTAACTTTTGGTGGATTTGAGCAAATCCCCCCCCCCCCCAATCTCACTTCATACAAAATTTTCTGAAAAACTAATAAGCAAAACACTTGAAAAATACTGAACTGTTTTTCAAATTGCTTTAAAGGTTTTGACTGAACTGTAAAAACCTATATATTTACAGAAATAGAAACAATATACAATAGCTTAATATTAACAATTTATATATTGAATACAAATATAGATAATACTTGGATTGTATTGGATGTATGAATATTGAAGCATAAAATAATTAAATCCATGATTTCATAAATCTATACTCCTATAATTTTTTTTTTTGTATTGATATTCATAGTAAAAACCTTTTTTTTTCTATTTATTTAAAAAGAAAATACTACTTTGTTATATATGGGTCGTGGAATTGGTACCCTCGTTAGTATAATAAATACAAAAATATCTATGACCAGGCAATGCTGGGTGACCTGCTAGTTGTAATATCAGCATAAGATCAGCTTTATTTAACATACAGAACCAATACCACTAGAACTTCTGGCTTAGTTCTTGGGGCAACTTAGATATTAATAAAGTTTATACAATGAAATAATTTAAAAGTAAAATAATCAGTAATAATACTTACAATACAAATAATGATTAATAATGATAGTCATATATGAATAAATGTGACTATGTTTTTCATTTATCACTCTTATATTACTATCAAAACAGTGTACTGTTATTTCAATCAATAATATAACACAAAATTCTCTCTCTCTCCCCCTCCCTCCAAAGTTTCTTTCTAAGAACTACCCATTTGTGGACACCATACCAGAGGGCTACTTTCCAACTGATTAGAACATGGTCGTTTTTAGTCCAATGTTAACAAATTCTTGTTAAGCCATCCTCTTAAATAATCCAATTCTACCCAGTTTCAACCATCATTACCAATCCTCAGTGTTTTCTCACCATTCACCTGACAAATTCATTAATCTTCGTCCTAGGATGGCTTTTGGGTCTTGATAAGTGATGATTCATTAGTACATTTAAAACAAAACAAATTAAGATAAGCAGTATAATAATTAATTATTTTTTAATAACTTATCTGCATGAAAAATTATTAAAATAATTAGGTGGGGTTAACTGACTTAAAAGACTAGAATGGCTCAGAAATGGACGAGCATTTATGTGCCAACTGATTCTCCTCACTCTAAATTTTTTTTTTCTAAATTTTTAGGATGTTCACACAATCGCTTAAACAAAGTAAAATCTTTTTTTTTTTTTTTTTTTTTTTTATTGACAGTTAGAAGGTAATTTCTGATTTGAATTAAAATTCCAAAGTTAGGTATTTGAACTCTTAAACCTAAAAAAAACAGTAGTTATCAAGAATCCACTATTTTATGAAAGGATCACAAAAATTTTTGATACTCCATTTATTTGAAAAAGGACACTTGAATGGCAAGAAAAAATAGTGTGTAAACATTGTTTAAATTTAATTATATATCATATATTAAGTTTGATTACAACATTAGCTTGGAAAAATTAAAGAATATTTTCGATATTCTGAATTATCAAATTCATTCACAAATTCAAAAAAAAATATCTCTGTACATTCTTTACAAATTGCTGATGTTTGTTCATACTACAGTAATCGAAAATGTCAAATTGGCAAGAAAAAAACATCTGTATGAGTAAAATATTGTTGATGTGCCTTTGTTATGGATATCTGAAGAACTTTCTGATAATCACATGAAAAGAAAACTTCAATTGTTTGTTTTATCGATTGAAATGTATAAAAGTTTTTTTAATGAAAACTTACTGAATCGCAGTGGTTGAACTTTGATAACCAGTTACAGCCAAATTATTTGGCCAATTAAATTCAAATATATATTACTTTAAATTACATTCTTTCCTTAATTTTTCAAACCAAATTCCATCAAATTCCCTGCTTTGGAATCTAGTTAAACCTGCAACTATTATTTTATATGCACAACCAAAATCGAAAAACTGGTTTTAAGATATTTCTTTTTATCTCGCCAACAAAGTTATAAAAACAAAATTCACTTATAACTAGCATTTTAATAAACGTATAGTATATAAATCAATTTCATTTTCTTTGATGTATGCTTTGACGGAATTTTATTAGTCTTTCTGATGATCTCCCCACACCCACCCAAAAAAGGCTCTTTTTTTTTTTCTTGTGATGTTTTACAAGCAGTGGACATTGGTGCATTTAATTTACCTACCCCTGTAAGTATTAAATCCTTAACATGGACTTGATATCTATAAATTTGAAGAAAGTGACTCTCGTCTTCAGGAGGCCTCAAGTTTTGACAAGCTTCTGGACTTGACCATTACTCCTGATCTTAAATGGAACACGTATATCAAATCTGTTGCCAAGGCCGCTGGAAAAATGGTGGGATCTTTCTATCGATCCAGTAGATATCTCACTGCTGATGCTATTCTCTATCTATATAAGAGCCAGGTACGTCCAAGGATGGAATACTGTTGCCACATCTGGGCAGGAGCTGCTAGAAAGGACTTGTCCTGCCTTGATAGAGTTCAAAATAGACTTCGTAGCCTCGTAGGAGATGTCCTTTTCTCCTCCTTACAACCTCTATCTCACAGAAGAGATGTTGCGAGTTTGTCTCTGATGTATCGTTATTTTCATGGAAAGTGTTCAACTGAGCTTCAATCTATGGTCCCCCCTCGCCAAACTTTCACAAGAAACACTCGTCTAGCTGTAAACACTATCAATAATTTCCCCCACTCTTTATCTGTGCCTAAACCTAAACATAGATTCCATGAACAAAGCTTCTTTCTTAGAACTGCACGCCTGTGGAATTGTCTTCCGTTTTCCTGCTTTCCGGCTGACTACAATATGGTTGTGTTCAAGTCTAAAGTAAATAAGTTCTTGATGAGCCGTTCCATATAAGTTATTAAATTTACCAAATTTTCATTACTAATGATTACTATATTGACCAACTTCTACTGTACACTCTTTAACCCTTATCCTTGAGTGGCCTCTGGGCCTTGATAATGTGGTGATGCCTTTGTAAAAAAAAAAAAAAATATCCTCTCACCTCTTAATAAAAACTTTACAAAGAAAGGTTGAGTATAACTAAGAACGTCACCATTCTTAATTGTGTTGGTTGCATTGATGTGCACTTGTGGTCTTGAAAAGCCTCAATCCACAAAGTTTTTCAGGAATGCGTAAAGAGAAGCTAATAGTTCCATTTATTACCTATTCTGTCTCTTATCTTCGTATTATCTAATTGTGTTTATTGTATACAGAAAATGCTAAATTTTAAAACAAGGATGAGACTTTGCAATGTCTTATGAAATGGATCTATGTGGAGAACCGAAATCTATTAATCAAAAAGAGGGTTAAAATTACTATAGAAATATCTATGGAGCATTGAAGTTGACATGATATCTGTAAAAAGATATGTCCAAAGATTAAAGCTAACAAATGCGCTACAAATACAATAGATATCTATTGAGATCTTGACGGAATCTGAAACCATATCTAGTTGCTAGTTTATAAACATGTCCAAAAAAGTATGTAAATCATGTTTTCAAATAAGGTTTAGAAATTCAGTTGAGATGTAAACAAAGATCTTGACTAAATTCTACTTGTTTGTCATAATGTCATTGTTGCTTGTTTAATAATCCAGTTTTAGATGAATACTTATGTTTCAAAGGCTTTTTTGCTTTGCCATACTTTAGTTTTTTTGCTTTTGTTTTTATTAATCTTAATATTTTAACAATTATATGACCAAGCTTAATTAACATTGATGTTTTGTTGTGACTATATGCTTGTATTATATATGCAATTAAAATTTGGGTCTGATTAACTGTAGAGTTTCTAAATTATTTAAAAATGTTATTTATTTTGTCTGTCACAATTAAGTTCAAAAAAGCATTTTTATTGGAAAACTGGAAAACGTATAGATTAAATGGACACATCTTTAGAATATTCTTTTTATGTTATCTTGCGTATTCTGATTGGACCCGATAATGTTGATCTGAGTATCATTAATCATTGTAAGCAGTAACGTTTTTCATAATCATTTGTTATGAAAGAACAACAAAAACAAAAGAGCATCTAAAAGCAGCATTTGATTTTCCACGTTTTTATCTTGAATAGCTTTGTTGTAAATGATAATTCTAACAGATTTGTAACCCTTTAAGTATGTCAATTAGATACATGACCCTCATTCCAGAGATCTTAATTTGAATGTAGTTTGTACAAATCATTGGACAATTATGCCACCACATAAGACAAAAGTTGCAGTACAAGTTTTGAGATAAATTTTCTGTAAAATCTGCTGAAATATTACCGTTCACCGAGATAGACATATTTAACATCTAAGTTTAAAAAAAAAATTAGTTCTGTGTCTTTCTTGACTAAAAATAATGAATTTCTTCACATTTGACACAAAAAAAAGAAGACTTATGAAAAAAAGACTTATGACAAAAAGCATGAAAATTATAGATGGTAGTATAATTTAAATTTTAATATTTCAAGCAGTTCTTCACTCTTTAGCAAAACTTTGATACAAATTGAATAAACAGAAAACTGTCATAAAAAAATTAAACATTTTCAACTTTGTTTCAACGTACAAGTAAACCTGTGCAAAATCTTCACTGAATTTTTTTTTTTTTTTTTGTAAGTAACCGCACACCTATTCATCTCGTCATTAAGAACAACTGATTCCTTCGGTTGACAAAATTTCATTTCAAAATGAAATCTTTGCTCAGGTTGTAAAATAGTTCACATATTCCTCAGAGGTAAGGACTGATTTGTGTTTAGTTTAAAAATTTATTATGCTGCTTTTTATCTGCATATGTGGACAGGAATGTTGTCTTGAAATACATTGGATGCTATCTCATGTATGTTTGGTTGAAAGTGTGTTTTAATAATTTTTTAATAAGTTTGTGGCTCTTGTGATTAAATTAAAGTATCAAATGTAATATTGTCTTGCATATGTACACATTATTTGGGCACAATGAATTAGTAAATATAAAATGAGATTTCCAAATCGGAAATTGGTTTATTGAAACGTGAATAAGGAAGACTACATGTTAATAGAAAAATGAGCGCAAACTCATTAAAGCAGAACCGTTATTTCTTATTTAGTGAAAGGTGTTAATTGCAATTTTAATTTCTTAATCTTGTGTTTTAACAAAGATATAACATTTTTACTAGAAGAATAGTATAAAACATGACAAGATACATATGGTCTTAAAGAGGGGGAAATATCCAACTGTGCCGAGCAAAGAAACAGTCATATTTTTAGTCAAATTTCAGAAAAATTTTAAAGATTGTTTCTTGGATCATAAATGTTTCCATGTATACCATTATTAAGATATTTTAAGTAATTTTCTTATAATGCAGTTATTTGCAATATATGTATTCAAGTACACTGTCAATTTTAAAAATTCGACTGAACTAATTTACATAGATTGAAAGTATTCAAAACATGCAATGATATTTATATGCATCAAAAGTGTTAGATATTAATAGTTCAAATACTATCAGTTTGATATAGCACATTATTTTTGGTTTTGTTGTATGAAACCAAAACTCCAACACCTGAAGGGTTAACATTCACAACAAACAAATAACCATTCATATTGTTGCAAAGAGTGACTTTCTCTTTTCAAGTAGTAGTTCATTCCAACTGTGCTTTCCTAGAGAATTGTTCAAGACATGATTCTATCGAAAATGTTATGTCTCCTGTGTTGTCCTTCAACACGATTATTTTCACTTGTTGGAAGAGTAGACTATTCTAAAGGTTGTTTTTTTTTTTTTTTACTTGACATATCTGTTCCACTCTCTGCACCCGCAAATGTCTGCAATGTAGTAAAAATGTTGATTCATTGCCAACATCTTATCTGATGTTTGCAGATGTGGAATTCTCATTTAGTAAGGGTTCATTCTTTGTTTTACAAACTGCTATATAAAGACTGACCATAGTTTTAACTCCCAGCATGAGAAAGAGAGACTGTAGATGATTTTTGAAAGCATGAAATGAATATATGTGATGAGTTATGGGCTTTTTATGGAGATAGAAATAAGCTTTAACATTTCTGAGTGAATTTAATGGTTTTTCAAAAATCTTTTCTACTCCTGAGTATGACCTTTAAGTTCATCTAATAATGAGGCTCCATTTTGGGAGCTTTGTAGAGTATGGCGTCACCTCTTCATTATTGTTACTCCCAGATCCACTCTGATCCTGATTGTTAGTACCTGTCAGTTTCGTCTCTGGATTAAATAAAATGTAGCCATTACAGACTATTCGTTTATAAAATATATGCCTACAAAACATCCATATAAAATAGAATCTATCTAATATTTGAAATAGTTAAGGGCAGTTAAAGTATAAAATAACCTTTTTTTTTTTTTTTTTTTTACAAAGGCATCACCACATTATCAAGGCCCAGAGGCCACTCAAGGATAAGGGTTAAAGAGTGTACAGTAGAAGTTGGTCAATATAGTAATCATTAGTAATGAAAATTTGGTAAATTTAATAACTTATATGGAACGGCTCATCAAGAACTTATTTACTTTAGACTTGAACACAACCATATTGTAGTCAGCCGGAAAGCAGGAAAACGGAAGACAATTCCACAGGCGTGCAGTTCTAAGAAAGAAGCTTTGTTCATGGAATCTACGTTTAGGTTTAGGCACAGATAAAGAGTGGGGGAAATTATTGATAGTGTTTACAGCTAGACGAGTGTTTCTTGTGAAAGTTTGGCGAGGGGGGACCATAGATTGAAGCTCAGTTGAACACTTTCCATGAAAATAACGATACATCAGAGACAAACTCGCAACATCTCTTCTGTGAGATAGAGGTTGCAAGGAGGAGAAAAGGACATCTCCTACGAGGCTACGAAGTCTATTTTGAACTCTATCAAAGCAGGACAAGTCCTTTCTAGCAGCTCCTGCCCAGATGTGGCAACAGTATTCCATCCTTGGACGTACCTGGCTCTTATATAGGTAGAGAATAGCATCAGCAGTGAGATATCTACTGGATCGATAGAAAGATCCCACCATTTTTCCAGCGGCCTTGGCAACAGATTTGATATATGTGTTCCATTTAAGATCAGGAGTAATGGTCAAGCCCAGAAGCTTGTCAAAACTTGAGGCCTCCTGAAGACGAGAGCCATTCATTTCAATTGATGACAAATGTGGATTAGAATGTTGATGATGTAAAGAGAGAAGCTTGGTTTTAGATGCATTAAAGTAACCAGCCACTTCTTTCCCCATTGTACTATGTGCTCAAGATCAGAGGAGAGAGAATTGGAGAGAACTTGGTCGTTTACTGTCTTAGATGTGGTACCATAAATGGTAGTGTCGTCAGCATAAATGTCTACAAATGATGTAAGGATATGATTTGGAAGATCATTAATGTAGATCAGGAAAAGAGTTGGGCCCAGGATGGATCCCTGAGGGACACCGGCATTAATACTGTGAGCTTCTGATTTTTGCCCCTCAACTACTACTCTTATGAACCTATCAGAAAGAAATGATTTAATAATTGAGAAGACTTTTCCAGCTATACCATAGCTAGCGATCTTATGAAGTAAACCTTTATGCCATACCCTATCAAAGGCTTTAGATATGTCAAGAGCAATTGCCCTAGAAAGATTGCCACCGTCGAAATTAGACAACCAACCTAAACCTGAAGAAAAAGTCTGTACAAAGAATGTTCAATAAGTGATACCCCTGACTCGCTTCTCATAACAGTAGAGCAATGAAGTATGACACAGGTATTAGCCTTTCTGTACATAGGAACTACCCAGTTATGCATTTCTGCTATTGTTTAATGAAATGTTGGAGACTGTTTTGGTTGAACATTTTAGGTTGGTTGTCTAACCATGATGTAACTTTGGAAACTAAGGCCACATCATCTGGGAAATACTTGTTTAAAAAAAAAAAAAAAAAAAAAAAAAATGTTCACGGCTTAAAGAGAGGTGAAAGTTAAAGAGTGCTAGGTGAGGAGAGTTGTAGGGATGAAGGAGGATTTCATAGTCACGCATGTGCTTCTGATCTGATGACATGTGCATTATGGACTGGAACATTATCTTGCAGAAAGTGGATACCTTTGCTGATCTTGCTCCACCTCTTGATTTTGATAGCATTTCTTCAAAAGTGAACCAAAACGGTGTTCTGGTGACGGGTGAGCAGTTCTACGCATGCGTCAGATGACGTCATGACCTGATTTACTTTAAATAGTTGAAAAACTGACTAAATTTCATGTACGTCGCGTTAGGTCAGTTGGTTAGCGTGTTGATTCATTATCTAAACGTTTTGGGTTCGAATCGTGGTGTGAGATGTCTTTTTTTCTTTTTTTTTTTTTTTTTTTTTTTTTCGATTTTTTAAATTTAAATATTGATCCAGTGTTATTCAAACCATTTTTCACGTAACGTTCGTTTTTCTGGGGTTTTTTGGGGTTTTTTTTAAATCGCTAATCCCCCCCCCCGACCACACGCCCCAAAACACCCGGGTACCCACTGATTTTTTAAATTTTAATATCGAAACGGGCTTATTTAAGCCATTTTTCACGTGTTCGTTTTTCTGTTTTCATCGTTCGTTTGCCTTACATTAGTTTTTTTTGTGTTTTTTTTTTCAATGTTTTGATTACCCCCCCCCCTGCTTAAGTTTTAACGTTTTCTTTATTTTTACTTCGCTTATAACAAACAAACCTGGTCATTGACGTCGTCGTCGTAACGCTCTATGACTTCCGTGCGCGCACCTGTCAATTTGATTCTTACTTAAATAAACTCAAACATCTTTCAGTAACTCATTCTGGCTGACTGATTTTATTTTCAAACTTCGCCTCAGGGCTTTGGGTTCGATCCTACCAACTTTAACCCCCCACCTGTTTCTTTTTTATTTAACACCACACACACCTCCAAACACCCGGGCAACGCTGGGTACCCCCCGCTAGTCTATATATATAAAAGGCAAAAGTGGCGAGTGCGTTTTTGTATGTTCAAGAAAGGCTTTTTTCAGTGGGGGATCTCGAGAGGGTTACTATTTTTTTAGAACTTTTTATATACTCCCTAGATCATAATATCTACTATTTGCGAACGGATGTCGTCTCTACATTTATTTTCATCGACTTTATAAAATTCCCTTTATTCTGTCCTTTCGTGTGTTTGTTGGTCTTTTTCGTATAAATAAAGCAAAACTAATCGAGGCAAATTGTAGAGTTTGGAGAGAACTGGTCATCATGGGTGAGACATCTTGAAAGCAATCAGCTTTGATCAATGTCGGGGAGACCCTTCATATCAAACAATTGCTATTCAGTTGGAGAGCTCCCCCTTCTTGGGGGAGCTGGTTTTTCAACATTGTGGGGAAGCAGAAACTGGCCTGCAACCAACCTTTGTTTCTGCGCCTGCATGAACTCCTTTCTGCAAGTTAACTTTTTAATCGTTAAATTTGAACGCTTTTCACTTTCTCTTGCGTCGTAGCATAGCAGTAAGATCTCAGCTTTTCTTTCATTTTCTTTTTTGCCTTTGTGTCACGGGTTCGAGTGTGTCTGCCTACCTACTAACACTTTTTTTTTTCCAAACATCCAGGCAACGCCGGGCAACCCTGCTAATTTTTCAATAAATATGAAATATTGTGCTTGAAAAATGTTCTCTTCTATTTTCAGTTCTTTTTGAGTCATGATCTGCACATCAATTTCTTATTCTGGTATTGTTAACATTATGTTTTTATATTAAAACTGAGTATCATTGGAAATAATAGCATTATAATTTTATTATAAAATCCAGGATATCTTTTAGAAATTCTGTTTTATCTTCAATTTATATTGTTTAAACCTGATCTAACTACCATAGCTAAAGAGTTAGTCTAAACAAATTGACAGCTTTCTAATCCAATCAGTGATATTGGTAGATTCCGGCACCAAGATAAAAAAACGTAATGTCTGATACATTTTTTTTTTTTTTTTTTTACATGTTAAACATTAAAAAAACTCCATTTTTGCGTAATTAATGACAGTTTTTCTTTTACTTTTTGTTTTGTCATTTTTCATCATATATTACACTTAATGGGATTATTTTAGATTTTGTTAAAACAAAAAAGATGATTTTAAAATTTCCAAAAAGTACCAGTCTTGAAAAAGATCTAAAAACAAAACCTCAAAATGCTATCATGAATAAAATATAGTAAATTATTACTAGTGGAATGTTTTTGTTCTTTTTTTTTAGTTAGTGTAAAATGCTTGAGTTACTCTGTAGAACAATATTCTGTAACATAAATGATTTTTTTGGCAGAATATGCAATAACTCGAACCTTTTCATTGAAATGTCTGTAAGATCAAAATTCTGACTGTTCTTTGAAACATATTTATCAAGTTTCATAGCCGGCATGAAAATCTTCAATATAAATTCTTCTGTTGATTGTGATGCACTCAGCAATTGTTATATTCGTTGATAACTACTGTTTCTAATTCAATTTCTATTGAAAGTTAACGGCTTCCTCAACAGAATGTTAAATTTTCAGCATATACGAGTGTCAGATGGTGAATGAGTGACAGCTTTTCTTTCTGCATAGA
Organism: Euprymna scolopes; assembly: GCF_053919585.1. Taxonomy (NCBI): domain Eukaryota; kingdom Metazoa; phylum Mollusca; class Cephalopoda; order Sepiida; family Sepiolidae; genus Euprymna; species Euprymna scolopes. The sequence goes on from NC_136494.1 coordinate 128,598,159, forward strand.
AAATCAATTTTCAGCTGATGGCAGGTGAGAAAACTTTGTTCGCAAACCGACTACAATGTCATAATTTAATAGCAGTGGCTAATATAGTAAGAATAAAAATATTTTTCCAAGATAAAAATATCTTCTCCACTTTATCTACAGTCCTTTTCTTACAGCTTGCAGACCCCATTATTATTATAATTGTCTTAATGTAATAAGACAATATTTTCTCTAACAAAAACAGAAGAAATGTAAACCAGATACCTACCCTCAGTTTAAACCCTCAACATCAATATCCCAATTTTTATGATTTAAATTCAGTATAGGTACAGTACTATTGACAAAGCAACTGGTCAGAACTCATTTGACACTTATGATCTCTCAATATTCAACCCCATGATATATCCACAGCACAATGGTATCTAAATCCTTGATAAAACTTTGTGCTATCATCGTGCAACAGTACTTGTTTACAATGATGATATAACACTGAAACAAACTATTTCATACTGACTTTCACAGAAAACAATGAGTGACTCCACAAGTCGCAGTGCAGTCAAAAATGAATACTACACTTTGATCTTGACGGTTGATATAGAGGCAAATTTTAATTCCCTTGCTGCTGAATGTGTGTTTTAATAAGTTTAGTCCATTCACTGATCTTTTCCAAAAAAAAAAATTGATAGAATCTGGCTTGTTAAGAAACATAGCCTCCCCGTTCCCCAAAATAGGTTCCTGTAAACTTAACTGTTTTCTTATAGCAGGTAGTGAAACCCAAATGAAGACAAAATTTATGGTATATAATGAGAAGGAACAAATGCGGAGAATGGTTTGTGTATTTCTTAAAAAAATATCCGTAAGTTTTATAAAAAAATAGTAGCGATAAAATAAGTTTATTAGAGAGGTACGTTTTGTTTGTTTTATGTTCTACCAGCTAGCGTAACTCAACCGTCCCACCCTCACAAATAATAAAAAAGACAAAAGTTCTGGTTTAATATGAGAACGAATGAATGTGGAAAACAATTTGTGACTGTATTTAGTTTAAAATAACCGTAACTTTAAAAAAATAATAACAGCGTTAAAAGGAATAATTTATGTTTTTTTTTATATAGAAAAAGAGCGCGTAGATGATAAACTAAATGCAAAGTAAATGGTAGCCATTGGGTAAATTTGTTTGTTGGAAGTTAATGTTTAAATATGTGAGCAGCCAAGAAGTAAATAATCTAAACGTAACTTTGGTTTTGTGTGTGTAACAATTTGGTGGAACGTTTGGCATGCAAACGCCCATGTTGTGCATAATCCGTGAGCATTCGTTTTTGTTGAATGTTTAAAATCTTGAATATGAGAATTACAGCTGGCATCCAATGAAAAAGGGTGGAATGAGCGAAGGGAGAAATCATTATTTTGTGAATCTGCAAATCAGAACTGAACGTTATTTCTGAGTTCATGAATCAGTTAATAAGGGTGACGGGGCAGTACAAGTCTACTGTGTGTAATTTTATGCGACGTAGAGTGGGACTGGTGAGAGCAGTTTTTAATTAGAGGGAAAAAATAGGAACTACTTTTGTCTAATGGTATTGGGGATAGTGATGATTTTCTCCTTGGATGAATTGTAGGATTTTATTATAAGGCCTGAATCTGTCTATAATGAAGTTGTAAAGTTATATAATGTAGTGGATAATAATGTAGACACAATAAATTTGTATGTGGCATCTATTGTTGCAAACCTACGGTAATTTGGTCCAGAGAGGAATTTCTGCAATCAAAATATAATATACAGGATTATTTTTTTATTATGGATAAAATGTTTGGATTTTATGAAATTTTTATGCTGTGATCATAAATTTAATACTTTAAAAAGATTGACCATTGTATTTATAACTGAATAGAAATTGTATCTGAAAACAAACATTTTTTTCTGATCTTAGTTGCATTAAATTTAAATAATATATTATAATTTAATATTATTCAAAGCAAAGTTTGATAGAAAGCATACCATTTTCATTTAATCTATTAATGAAAATGTCCTTTGTCTACATCTAGTTAATAGCAAGAGCAAATCTTATACTCTAATTCACAATACAGAAGTCTTTGCTAAAGTAACTGAAAAAGTAACTTTTAATACAAAGTTAAGCCAAAAATTAGAGAACGGAATTTTCAAGGTGAATCATGTTTTCTTATGAGAACACCTCAACTTTGGAGAACAACTGCTCTTCATCAGTTTAGTGTCATTTTAGATTTAGTAGAAAAGAAATCTATGATTGCTAACATAAACAAAAATATACAATGATATTTACTAATGCTTTTAGGGTCATTAGTTGTAATTTTATAGGATATACTATTGTCACCAAATTAGATCTGAATAAAGTAAAAAGATGAAATTGAGATGCACTATTTGTAAAAAGATCATTGTAGAAGTGTATGATTGTTATGATTTATAAATTATCACATATCTTTAGTGCACTTAATGGTGGTAGTGTTGATAGATGATCATGATATTCTATTGAATAAAAGTGCTTTTGCTTGTTAACAGAAAAAGATGTGAAACATTAACTTGTATTTTTCCTATAGTACATCTGAATATAACTTAATTTTTTAAGGATATGCCTTATGTCATGAATTTGTTTACGTTATGCTGGGCTGTGAAATTGGAGTTGGTGTGAATTCATTGCTCTAAGATTTTTACTGGGAGGAAATTTCTTAGATTGAAGTCATAGTTTAAACGTTTAAGATTTCAAGACTAAAGTCAAGCATTTAGGCTCCCGATTTCGTGTCACTTCATTATTTCATTGTTATCTCACACAATCATATATTGGCAGCTCCTTGGGTAGGTAAACTCTTACTCATCATATTTGGTTTAACGCTTGTTTTACATGCTGGCATGTGTTGGACAGCTTTTAAAGATTACTTTTCAAACTAACCTATCTCTGGTTAAATCTTTATTCATCCTCTTAAGCCCATCGTTATCATTTCATCCCATATTTTCCTTGATCTATCTACTATATCTACTAACCCAAGAATTTTCATCTATTTTTTTTAATGTGGCTATGTTATTGAAGTATACTGTTCTGCTCGCATCTACCTATACTGTCTAGATTTAGTCTTCTTTAGGTTATCACATCTAAGCCCATTTTGAAGATTTATTACACATCAATTGTATTATTCTCATATCATTTCTCTCCATGCAACACATATCCTTAACTCTTACTGACCAAGTTTTACTTCCATACATCATCATACTGCATACATATGTTTGAATCTCTTCCCTTACTCATTAGTAGTAATGCTATGTTGTGTTAGTAATGGCAAAAATGTCCTTAACTTCTGCAATCACACTAGCATCGGCTCTAATACTATCATCAAGATAACAAAACTTTTGAATAACCTAAAGAGCTTCATCATCCAAATGTTTTCTCCACATCTCACTTCTCACCATTGTCTTACGCTTTTTGTGCACAAGCTGATTATCCTCTCTCAATGACCTACAAATTCCACTGTACTTGTCTACCCAATGCTTATAAGGATCACAAAACATTGAGTTGAACTCTACTCCCTTTTCACAAACTGAGCAAAGGAACTTAAACATTTTTTAAAATAAACTTCTAGTATTTAAATTTTTTTTTTCAGATACTTTACAGCGTTTTTACATATCTTTAAATAAAATTCTTCAGCATAAATTGCATCACGCACTATCTGCCAGAATTTTACTTAAAAAATATTAAAAGAAAATTGACTTTTCTTTTAAACAAATGGTGCCTTACGAAAAAGCATAACACTGGGCAACAATTTTTTATGACTTTTCTGAATTTTTGAGATGAGGATTGGTTATTCGTATTTGGATTCATCAGACTACTGTTCTCATCTTGTGTGTTATTTTCGGTCAATGTAACCTCTGACCTTCTTCAGGTGTATCATGTCAAACTCTGGAATGTTTCTGTTAAACTTGGGAATTTGTAGACAGTTCTAGTATGAATTTGGGAACCTTAAGCCTACTCTTGTTTCTATTTGTAAATATCACTAATATATATATATATATATATATATATTAGCAGAAGTACCCGTCGTTGACTGGGTTCAAAAACAGCCTACAGAAAATGGACTGTGATTGATGAAAGTATGATAGGTTATGAAAAGGATGGGGTTGTAAAGATATAGGTTTTGATACTGAAAAATTTTACCCTAAGCAAAATATGAAAGTAAAGATAATTTTCACGAAAATATATTTTTTTTATATCAACTTTGTTTCCATTTGTAGCCAAGAGTGACAAACAAAATGATGTTTCCTTACAAAGAGAAAATGTTATATATATAATAATATAAACATACAAGAAATAAATGTTACCATAGTCAATAAAAGCTACTTTTATGGTAGAAAAGTTCATTGGTTTGAATTTTTAAGTAGTTTGTAAAAAAATTTTTTTTTAAATTCAGAAACCGGTTTTAAAAAAAATCAAAATGGCAGCGACTTTGAAATGGAGAGCCCTGTTTTCAATTTGAAGGAGGGGTATCTGAGCATTCTGTTAACAATTTAAGAGAATTCCGTCAACGTAAGGAATATTTATAAACATATTTTAATGTTTTCCGTTATTTTGTGCTTGAGGAATATTCGATTATGGCATGTGTAGGTTATATAAAAATTCATTTAAGTAGTTATCGCCTCAAATTTTGTTTTAATTTCGGTTCAATGAAATTATTTCAAGTGAAGAGCATTAAAAACTATTTCAAAACAAAACAAACAAAAAAAAACATGAACTGAACTTTTATTGACTATGGTAACATTTATTTCTTGTATATTTATTTTTCCGGGTAGTCGTTTGTTGGCTTTTCTGCTAAACACTCTTACTAAATAATATCGCCGAAATATTGAAAAACAAAAACAGTTTTTATAAATAATGAAGCTTTACTTACTTTAGTAAAATAATCCGAAACAGCAAAATGGGATATTAAAAAGTAAACACGTAATTACTTTAGTTTTTTAAAGCAAAGAATCGATATAAATATGAATGAGAAGAAAATGGCGCCCTTTTCAAACAGAACAGCTTTGTTTCAGTTTTACAGTATTGAACAGGTGTAGTATTGCGCCGTCGGATTCAGGGTTGTACTATTGTAATGTAAAGAACACGCAGAAAATCAACTGAATTCCTTCTAGTAGACTGACAAAAAAAAGCTTAAACAGATATATAAATAAAAATAAAAAGGTTATGCAAATGTTTTTAAAGACACATAATCACATGAGCAGGATTTTTTCCTTCTTTTGATACAATAACAAGTAACGTTCTTATTTTTCATTATTTATCTATTTTCAAAACAGTGCCACGTGCAAGTGGAGAAGGGAAAAAAAACAGTTATGCAAAATTTGTGTCGAGAATTGTCTAAAGTTCCGATTCTGTTTTTTGGCTTTCACTTTAATAAGAACGTGAATTTATGCGGTGAATTTATTCGACACAATATGATTCAACTCAAAAAAAATAAATAAAAGCTAACGTGAATTAAGATTAAAGTTAAGGTGTTATTGTGGACCCTAATCCCTTTTAAAAAACCTTGTTAAACTTTGTGACATATTTACATTCTATGGAGGTTAGGCATGAACGAACACCCAATAATTTTATTATACCATATTCCTTCAAACTGAAACATAATTATCAAAGTATACTTACGCGAATAGATATAAAAAGTCTTTGTTAAAGTTTGTGCCATATTTCCATGGACTTCAGGTGTAAACGCAGACTCCACAATTTTATTATACCATCCCTATTTAAGTTGAAACATACTTATCAAAGTATTCTTATGTACATCTATATCAAAAACCCTTGTAAACGTTTTTTTTTTTTTTTTTCATGTTTTATTTCCATACTTTGGGGACCAGGCGCAAACGCAGACCCCACAATTTTTATGAACCACTGTTCTGCCAGATCACACATACCCATTTCTGATCCTCGATACATCTATCATATGCAGTCAGTTTTAAAATAGTCAACTATGTAGGTGCCTATTCGTGACCAGACACGCGCGTGCACACACACGCGTTCAGCTTTATATTATAGATATATATATAATTCGTATTCCTGTCTGTTTGTTCACAATTTGATTAATATATACAAAAGGTTTCTTGCTTTACTCTTTCATTAATTTCTATATACAGTATGATTCTTGCAAACTATGCAATTATACCGCTTTATTAAAAAGCGGTATCTTAAGTTAATGTTTCTAGCGAGAGAATTGTTTTAAGTGTTCTATTTAAAATTGTTATTTAATAAATTTTAAACCATAATTATATTGATAACATATTTAATGTTAATTTAATTTGGAATTGTTATTCCAACATCGATTTTTTTTAATTTTTTTTTTTTTTTTAACTTTTTTAATTATTTGCCCCTAGAAACTTTAGAAAATGAATGGTTTGTTTGCTTAAACAAACTATTTACCAAATAAAATACTTTGATAATCTCAATAAGTTTCTAGCTTTAAAAAATAATTCTGTGTAGGTAGAAAAATGTTTTTAAAATGTTTTAGAGAAAAATGTTTTTAAAATGTTTTAGATAGAAAAATGTTTTTAAAATGTTTTGGATAGAAAAATGTTTTTATTGTTTTTTAAAATATTCAAACCAAAAAAAAAATGAAAAACTGAAAAGATTTCGTTTGTTTGATTTTATTCTTTAAACGGCTATAAATCTGTAAATTTTTACGATGTGACCCAGCATCGTTTAACACCTAAAAAAAAAAAAAATGATCTACTGCCCCCCTCCCGCTAAATTTCACAATTTACATATTTTTTCTTTTTTCACGTTAATCTCATTGATTACAACTTTCTAATTAAAACAAAAGGTAAATTATTACAAAGTGACCCAGCATCGTTTAATTCCTAAAAAAAATAATCTACTTTTTGGGGGGGCCTAATACATTTAAACAGCCTTTATAAATAATATGAAAGAAGAAATTTTGAAAAAAGAAATTAACATTTTAGAGTGGGGAATCACTTTTCTATATAAATTTAACGTAAAATGAGCATCAACTTTTTGGCCACCAAGCGTTCAATGAGACATATCACCTTTAGCATTTTTTCAAGTTTGGCGAGCGAGGGAGGGGGCAAAACATGACAAATACAATTTTTTTTGGGGGGGGGAATTACATTTGAAACATAAAATAATGATAAATTAATTTTTATGAGACCATTCTGTACTTTCACCTAATAATTTCGTAAACAAAACGAACCCCAAAATATGACAAATTCAATTGGGGGGGGGGAGGATTACATTAGGAACATAAAATGTATAAATAGAAATGAAAAATTGGTAGATCTTCATTTTTTTTTTTTTTTTTTTTTTTTTTTTTTTTTTATTTAAAAATTTTTTTAAATTTTGTGATTGCACGGGCATCCGTTGCTATTTTTTATTGAAACAAAAGTTGTAATGATTTATTTTTAATTATTTTTTGGGGGAGGAAGTTTTCTTTCCAGTGCTCAATCTCCGGAGAATAGTTTCTCCTCTTTGTATCCCTTCTGCCGAAATATCTGTAGAAGGTATCACATTTTTTTTTTTTTTTTTTTTTTTTTTTTTTTGTGATTACATTTACATGTTTTTATCCGTTCTTTTATTTTCGGAATTTTTATGGGGGTATCCACGTTGTCCATGATGAAAATAAATAGTATAGCAGGTGTGTTCTAAACGGAACTTCATATCAACCCAAGCAACGCCGGGTACCCATGCTAGTTATATATATAATTAACGGTTCCCATAACGTGCTAAATTCTGTACTAGGACTAGTAATAAGTAAAACAAATATATTAGTAATAATAATTAGTGATATTACAACTAGAAATAAAATAGGTTTACAGCTCCTAAAATTCATATTAAAACTGTCTGCAAGCACCTGTGGCACAATGATTAGAGTACTTGGAAAATCAGTTATAAAACTGACCTTCTCAGTGTGAGCAACCGAAAAATACAATTGTGAATTACTTAGGACCTCTATCCAATCATGACTGTGGAACAAGAGCATGCTACCCCCGTGAAGTAAATAAAGGGTTCCGTTTGAAATTTCGTCCAAATTCCCAAGTTTGACAAAATACACCTAAAGGTCAGAGGTTACATTGACCGAAATGTTGTGAAAATAACACTCCAGATGAGAACACTAGTCTGACGAATCAAAATAATATGAACAATTGTACTTTTTGTATGTTTAGATTTTTACAACTGACTTAGGGTATTTTTGCACTGCTGAATCAGGAAATGGCATCCGTTTTTAGTCGCATGCAAGCAACTATAAGTCACTCCGTTGGTCAGTCGGTCTGTCGGTTAGTCCGTAACACTTTTGTGCTTGGCCTTTTTGGTTAAGGTCAAAGGTCTGTTGTTAATAGATGCTGTTCTTAGCTTTTTAAAGCTTTTCTTGGCCTTTTGGCCAAGTTCAAAGTTTAGTATCTGTTCCAGCAGATTTTTTTTTTTTTTTTTTTTTCAGTGATCACCACTTATCAAGGCCTGGAAGCCACTCAGGGATAAGGGTTATTGCAAGTACATTAAGTTAGTGAGGAGATTTGCTGAAGTGTTTACTTAAGGGGGTGGTTCATTAGGAATTTGTTAACATTGGATTTGAAGACATCCAAGTTGTAGTCCGGAGGGAAGCAGGCAGACGGAACAGAGTTCCACAGGCGTGCAGTTCTAACAAAGAAGCTTTGTTCATGGAATCCGCGTTTTGATTTAGGCACAGATATAGAGTGGGGGAAATTTTTCACAGTGGATTCAGCTAGACGGGTGTTTTTCGTGAAAGATTGGCGAGGGGGACCAGAGATTGGAGTTCAGACGAGCATCTGCCATGGAAATAACGATAAAACAAGGATAGGCTCGCAACTTCTCTTCTGTGGGAGAGAGGTTGCAGGGTAGAGAAAAGGGCATCCCCCACTAAGCCACGAAGTCTATTTTGTACTCTGTCAAGGCAGGATAGGCTGTTTTTAGCAGCTCCTGCCCAGATATGGCAACAGTATTCCATCCTTGGACGTACTTGGCTTTTATATAGATAGAGAATTGCATCAGTAGTGAGATATCTTCTGGAGCGGTAGAAGGATCCCACCATCTTTCCAGCGACCTTGGCAACAGACTTGATGTACGTGTTCCATTTCAGATCAGGAGTAAAGGTCAAACCCAGAAGCTTGTCAAAACACGGAGCCTCACCTAGACGAGAGCCATCCATCACAATTGATGCCAGCTGGGGATCAGAGCGTTGATGATGTAAGGATAGGAGTTTGGTTTTGGATGCATTGAAGGTAACCAGCCACATCTTCCCCCACTGAACCACGCGCTCGAGATCAGAGGAGAGAGAATCAGAAAGAACTTTGTCATTTACAGCCTTTGATGTGTTGCCGTAGATGGTTGTGTCATCAGCATAGATGTCAACGAATGATTTAAGTATGTGTTTAGGGAGGTCATTGATGTAGATCAGGAAGAGAGTTGGGCCCAGGATTGACCCCTGGGGGACTCCAGCATTTATATTGCAGGCCTCCGATTTTTGTCCATCGACCACTACTCTTATGAGCCTATCGGAGAGAAATGATTTAATGATTGAGAAAACATTTCCCGTTATACCGTAGCTGGAAATCTTGTGAAGTAGACCCTTATGCCATACCTTGTCAAGTCAAAGGCCTTTGATATGTCAAGAGCAATTGCCCTAGAAATAGCAATACACATGAAAAAATTGAAATAGCTTGAAATATTTCAATATTGGTATGCATAGAAAGAGCTTGATGAGCTAAGAAAGAATCTTTTTAAATTTTTAAAATCTGATTAAAATTAAGGAAATTATGGCTATTTTTGTGCCTCACACGTTTGGATATTTTCCCCTCTTTAAGACCATATGCGTTTCGTCACATTTTTTACACTACTTTTTCAGTAAAAATGTCATATCTTTGTTAAAACACAAGACTAAAATATGAAATTTACTGTATAAGTGTATTTTTGTACAAGGAATCAGAATATGCAACTGAAAATCTCCCAAAGTTTATGGTTTCCAAATAATCTGCAGTAAATGTGCATAAATATGCAGCAATTCCTTAAAAATGCCATGTATCCATAAACAGAAAAGAAGTTGGAGAACTCAAAGTTGAATTGTAATGTGCTTTATGTACAAAAAACTTAAATCTAAACATAAGACCATTTAAAAATGAATATATTGCAATATTTCTTTGGTATTATTGTAGATTAACACCTTCTGTTTAACCCCACTCAACTCCTTCTGACCACCCCTCCAAAATGTGATTCTACCTTTTTAGGAAATTATGTATAAAATGCCATGAAAAACTTTAATGAAAGATAAACAAATTATTTTAGAATTGAATGTAAAATAATTTCCTATTACAGATCATTCTAGCATTTTAAGGCAGTTAACTGTTTTTTTTTTTCTATGGGAAAATATGCATGCTTTTTTTTTTTTTTTTTTTAAAGATGATTATGTGTAGTTTTAAGAGGGTTTCTATGCAATGAGAATATGTGGAGGGTTGCCATTCGGACTTTGAATTAATTGTAGGGCTAAGGAAAATTATGTGTGAACATACTGAAAACTTGACAGAGACAAAGCTAACAAAAAAAATTAGAGGGGGGAGCGGTTAGTTTCACAAAAATTTAATGTAATATAATTCACCATTTCCTGGCCATTCTAGCATTTTAGGACAGTTAACCAATTTATTTTTATGTGTATTTTCTTTAAGGAAGGATCTATTTTTTGTTTGTTTTAGATGCTTGTATGTGGCTTACAGAGGTATTTTGTTGGAGGGGGAGGGGGGCTTGCCACTCGAACTTAGTGTTATTGTTAGGGTTAAAGAGTGTTTTAGGAGGAGACTTGCCACACATAATTTGGATTAGAGGTGAAGTTAAGAGAGCTTTTTTTCAAAGAGAGCGTTCATCACTCATATTTACTGTTAGCGGTTCATAATTATTGGCTTTATATTATATATTTAGTTTTAATTTAATAAGAAACTGCGTTGCGAAATTTCAAAGAAAATTCCATAAATTTGTTGATTTCTATTTTCGAGGTTGAAGGTGTTAATTCCATAGGCCGTTTATACTACGCTGGAGCAGGTTGTAAAAATATCTTTCGCTTAATAAGTAGAAAAAAAAATTAACGAAATAAAAAGCTTCCTAATTGTAGTTTGATGTGTTTTCTAACTGCTTTTAAAATTTCAAGAATATTGATATAGATTTTGAGGGTTTGTATTACTATACACATAGATTCGAAAAAGTTGTCAAAAAAACAAATATATAACAAATAAATGTTATCAAAAGCAAGTTACTTTTCTACCCAACTGGATAATTTTTTAGTGTTTTTATTTAATGTAACATGTTTATTCAGCTTGAAAACAGTGTTTACCGATGTTTTGGAAAATTTTAAATGCCGCCCGCCGCCCGACTCTCTTGAAACGGTAAGTTTGGGGAAAAGAGTTAAAAATAAAAAAGTAGACAAAATACTGCTAGAAACTCGCTCAATATATGTTACCGTGACATAGGCTGACATATATTCGGTGAGTTTTTAACAGTATTTTGTATAGTTTTTTTTTTTTTTTTTTTTTAAATTTTTAACTCCTTTTCTCAAACTTACCGTGTCAAAGAGAGTCGGGCCGGGCGCCATTTTTAATTTTCCAATACATCGGTAAACACTGTACGTTTTTCGAGCTGAATAAACATGTTACATTAAATAAAAAACACTAGAAAATTATCCAGTTAGGTAGAAAAGTAACTTATCTTGCCTTTGATAGCATTTATTTGTTATATATTTGTTTTTTGACAACTTTTTCGAATCTATGTATAAACGAGATTTTGATACTTATTTTGATTTTGAAAAAAAACATTTGTGGCTGTTCGCAGTAAAACGTTTTAATTCGCTGTTCAAAACTAATTTAAAGAATAAAAGTGCATGCAAGCTACATATCTACAAAAGTTTATTTTGGTTTTTTTTAACCATGTTTTTAAATTTGACGAAAAATGTGAGAAATTGCAACAGATTCATAATGCCGAATTGGTTGGGATTGTTGTTATTATACATTCTGAAAACCGAATAGTTCTAAACTAATGTTATTCTGATAACAAAATAGCTCTAATTAAACATAAGAACATTTATATTCATATTTCATTATGTTTTCATTTTGTTTCATTTTGTTTTTCTTAATTATTTTCATTATGTTTCATTTTGTTTTTCTTAATTCGTTCTTGAATAAAAATTAAAGAACGCGTGTTTGTTTATACACTGTGCTATGGCTGATTCTACAGGCTGTAGCTGCTGCTGCTGCTTCTAGTAATATTAACTTCATTTAACCAAATTCGAGAAATAGAAACAATTTTTTTTTTCGGGTAGGTCCTTTTAAATTATCAATTACCGCGGTCCTACTCATAAAAAATAATACTTTTAATTGATAAAGATAGTAAAAAGATTGATTTACTTACTACTGGGTGTCCGAAGAATTTTTTTTTCAAAATGTTCGATACTCGGCATATTAAAGTCTTATTTTTAACACGACAAAAAAAGAAATGGTCAAAAATATTTCGGACACTTGACAGTATAATGATTAACACCTCTTCTTATTGATTCCCAAATTTCATGACGAAATTCTTCATACAATCACGGTACGGACCTTTAGAAAACAGGGGGGGTCATTACAAAACCTTACCGAAAACGCCATTTTATGATGTTCACATTTTTATCACTTTATTTGCTCAAAACTCTTAAAATATATAATGTACATTCATATTTATTAATTCATTTGAAAGTATATTCATTTCCGAACAAAACAGTAGTAATTTGAAGACTTGAAGTGCTTTGGTTTAAAAAATATGACTATTTTAGTAGAACTACCTTGAAATCTGTGATTATCCAAAGCGTTTTTTCGTCCGTGTGTATTACTACTAGAAAGGAAGCCTTTGTCAAGAGATTCACTTATCCTGTGGGATATAACCGTCAGCACATCTGCGGTAGATCTTGCAGAGCGGAAACCATATTGTGTGTCACTAAGAAGGTTATTCCTGCTGAGGTGGTTGACTATTTCTCTATTTAATATGGATTCCAGCAACTTACTCATAACACACAGGAGACTTATAAGTCTGTATTGAGAGGGAGATGACTTATCACCTGAATTCTTAAATATAGGGCAAACTGAAGAGGTCTTCCAGGGAGTCGGAAAGCACTTCTCCTTAAGGCAGCGCTTAAATAGTTTCGTAAGTATGGGAGCAAGTTCTGGTTGAAGCTTTTTAACACTATAATTGGGATGCCATCAGGGCCAGTTGCTTTACTGGAATCTAGGTTCTTTATTAGTTTGGCGACCTCACACACAGATATTTGTATGTTACCTAGCTTGTTCTGTGCTATAGGAGGAAATATGGGGAGTTGATGGCCTTCGTCGCATAGGGTAGAATTAGCTGCAAAGTTTTTTGCAAATAGTTTGGCCTTGTCTGACGCTGACGAGATGACCTCTGGTCCATTGATAATGGTTGGTATAGAACGCACACTTCTGTTCAGGATTTTATTTGTTATTTGCCAAAACTGGTGGGATCCAAGCCGCTGATCAGCTACCTTGGATTTAACAGACTGGGCATATAGCTCTCTTGCATTTTTGATTACTCTTTTACAGTGGTTGCTGGCAGACCTGAAAGCAGCTTTAGTTTCAGTGCATCTATTACGTTGGTAGCTATGGAAAAAGTGATTTCTGTGTGCAATGGAGGCAGCACATTCTGGGGAGAACCATGGCTGGCTGTTTGGTTTTTGTTGAAATTTTTTAGATGTTATGAATTGGTCTATGCCTACAATTAACCATTCGGTCAGATCTGATACTATAGAGGACACATCCTTTTTAAACATGGAGTGCAGAGGTAAATCAGATATGAATGTACGGAAGCTATCCCAGTCAGCCATAGAGTATCGGTATACAGTACGGTGGAGGGGTACGTCTGGGGGCTTCTTACATTTCGTTTTTATCTTAACTGATACGACGGAGTGGTCGGAGGATCCTAGAGGAGAATGAACAGAACATGAACATAGCTCAGGGGAAGTTGAGAGAAAAAGGTCTATCGGGCACACGGGTGGGTTCGCGAACAATCTGAGTGAGGTCATAAGCAATGGCAAAATCATGACAAAACCTTCCCTCGTCATCTGTCTTATTTGAATGGGTCAGCCATTCCACGTTATGGACGTTGAAATCACCACAGATGTGGATGTTAGCTGAGGGATGTGAAGACAGTATGTGGTCAATTTTCTCAGATATGCTCTTAAAGATAGTAACTCCGCTGTTGTGAGGCCTATAGAGGGCAAATATAAATGCAGTGGTGTTAGCAAGTGCAACCCTGAAGCACATATAGGGTAAATTAGGATCTTCTCTAGAGATATCCCTGCCACACGGGAAGCCATCCTTAATGTAGGCACATATTCCATGCCCATGGCGATCTTGGGGGTCAGATTTAGCTGTTAAATTTGAGTATCTGTTAATTATGAACTCGTCTAGGGTAGTGGTCGGTCCTATTCCAGTTTCACTTAGAAATAATATGTCCGGTTTCGTCTCCTGTAATTGGGTTTCAACCTCTGGAAGGTTGGAACGTAGACCCCTGATGTTGGAGAAGGAGACCTGGTAGTAGGGGTCTACGTTGAAAGATGGGGTTCTAGGTTTAATCGAGTTTTTATTCTGGATATATTTCATGTTGAGGTTTGGGGATTTATGGAATAGGTCGGCATACTTGGTTAGAGCAGTACAGAGAGGGAAAGTAAGAGAGAAAAAGACAGGAAATTTTTTTTTTTTTTTGTAGCACACGAAAAGGTAAAGCCGTAACAATTACCCACTAGTATGGCATCGAGAGGCCCCACCAGACACTACTGCATGGTCCAGATCCACTCACCAAATGGCAATACAGCAGTCCCAGTACTTTGCGCCTGCTGATAGGACAGCCTCCTTAGTGGTTAATCCAAGGTTCGGGTCCCTGACTATCAGGCGGATAACGTCAGCCCAGACAAACGTTTACCTCCAGCACCCTTACTAGTGACATGGCCACAAGGACAGACAGAGACAGAAAAATTTCCGACATCTCAGACTACTGGTCACCAAGTACTACTGACCTTTAAGCAGTTTTTTCTTCACCCTTTGTCAGAAAAATCACTCATTGAATGAGGACTGAATGACAAAATAGGAGAAGCGAGAGTTACTGGAGCTGCCGATAACACATCCACTGTATTATCTACTCTCCATTAAATACTGCAAGCAAAGACCATATGTGGGAGTAACCCCACATATAAGACCTTGGTGAATGTAGGGGCAACCCTTCATACCAATTGTCACTATCCAGGTCCCCTACTCCCCGGGGAGTTGGTCCCCATTTCCCCTTCACTCCTCACTTTAAAAATCGGCCTTGTGCCTAATTTACTCGATGGGGGAGCAAATAAATACAGCTTTTCTTGGCCTTTTGGCTAAAATCAAAGTGTAGTATCTGTTCTTACTACATGCTGTACTTATGTTTGTAACTTTGTGATATAAAGTGGGGGATCACTTTTCTGTATTAATTTAATGTAAAATGATCACTCACTTTACAACCAGTCAGTCTCAAAGCCATTCAAGTCATTCTCCAGATCATTCAAGTCATTCTCCAGATCATTCAAGTCATTCTCCAGATCATTCAAGTCATTCTCCAGATCATTCAAGTCATTCTCCAGATCATTCAAGTCATTCTCCAGATCATTCAAGTTGTTTTTGAAGGATTCCAGTTATTTTTTAAGCATTCAATTCTTAAGGTCATTCAATTCATCCTTAAGTTCATTGAAGTCATTCTAAGTCCTTTACTTATTTATTTAAGTCATTTCAGCCCATTTTCTGGTCATTTTAGTTTATCTTTAAGAATTTCATGTCAATCCTACATTCACGCATTCATTCATTACATGAGAGCACATGACTAATGGCTATCGGCCTTGTTCTCCATCAGGTCAGGTTTTTGCTAAGTTGATTTGAAAAAAGGTTTGATCTTGTGACTAAGTTGATTACATTTTTTATGGTATTATCAACTGATTTTTATCAATGCATATCATCCTAAATATGTTTATAAGAGAAAAAAATGTTTTGCCAACAACATATATTGATTATCTTTATAGAAACATTGATTACTATAAACTGAATGGTGCGCACTGAAGATAACTACATGTAAATTGCATGTTGCTTCACCTTTGTTCAAACTTATGGGCATGAACTTCTGTTTCTTTGAACTTCTGGAATGCTCAGCGGCAGGAAGGTCTCTCTCCAGATTCCAACAGTAGTTAGCCATCATGACAGCGACCCTGTTACCTGGTCTCCATCTCTTTCCTGATAGAATCTTTTCTCCTGTTCGTTACTCATTGAATCCAGGTTCTCAGGAAACCGATCCATATGTGAAAATAGGGAGTGTATCTTGATGCTTGTGTTGCAGACCAGGTTTCTGAAAGCAGTCAGCATGTTGTTAACAAGATTTGCATAAGTTGCCAAAAAAGTTCTTCACTACCAGAACTAATGCCTTCCACGTTTCCAGTTTGACTTTATTCATTCAGTTCTGAGCTTCCAGATTTGAGGACCATCAAAGATGCCAGCTTTCAACTTCTCCATGGTCAATCCTGGAAAAGCCTGGCACAAGTAAGTGAAGCAGTCACCATCCTTGTTCAGAATCTTGGTGAACTGCTTGATTAAGCCAAACTTGATGTGCAGTGGTAGGAAGAGTATCCTGTCTCTGTCTACCAGAGGGTCGTTAATGACGTTTCTTTCTTTGCAAGATACTAATTCCTCCCACATAGGCTATTTCTTTTTTATGTATGCTGAGCACCAATTTTTGGAAGATTTTGAGGTTTCGACTTTAGACTGATCGCTTTTCGATATAATCACTCAGAACTATTAATGTTTCTTGTCATTAAAATAATCATTTCCAATCCAAACAATTCTTCACATTGCATTTTACCATCACCAACTTCTTCTAAAATGCTCCACATGTATATATTATTTAATTATTGGAATTCTTTTGAGATGATTAATTTATTTATTTGCGGACTAGTATCCTCATCTTTTATAGTTGTTGTTTAACGACGTTTCGCCCAACTATTCCTCTGGTCTTCATCAGTTTGTTAACCAAGATAGGATAGAAATAATATATACCATTCAGTATGGACCTGACAATGGAAGATCAGATAACAAAAAACTTGGATTTATAAGACCAAAAGATCCAACCTTGATTGCCCTTCGGGGCTCATGGCACAGTGGATAGATGTTGAATCTCTACAGTTCCAGGTGAGCATTGTCTGAAGATAGTGGTTTCAGTCCTACTAAAAGCCGGTCAGAGCATTAGTTAGATGTAATATATCCTTGGCTCTTATAATCTCTTCTCTATATAAATAAAATGAAGTCATTTTTCCCCTCTGAGTTTGACCTTAATAGGATTAAAACTCAAGACATTTCATGCAAATATAATGTGCACAAACTGCATCACATTATCTGAAGTGTGCTATAGGCCTAATATCCTTACACTTCCTCGATAACCGTACATTCCTATATTTTTTTTTTTTTTGGTGAGAGTTCACTGCCAAAACCTGTAAGAATCAATGGAAGTGGTAAAATCTTTTCTCTCTATTACGTTCATACTCCCCCTGCGACCACTTAACACTGTCGCGGATACGTCCACAGGAGAATTTTGGAGGAAACACCGGTTGGAGTTCTTAGTTGCTTAAAAAAAATGGAATGGCATTTTACCGTCGGGTGAAACACAACTTTTGATTACATCTATTACATGGGTTACTTTTACCTTTTCTTTTATTTCTTTTTTCTTTTTTTTTGGTGGGGGGGGGGGCTGCAATTCGAAAAGTTACTTGAACGAAACGAACTAACCTGGGATTCAAGGTTTTACAACAAACTATAACAGTCAGCCGCTAGCGTTCTTCAAATGTTCGAACGGTTACTCGATTTATATATTTTATTTACTGTATTTTTCCTTCTATTATGTTTTCAGTGACTTCATATGTGATACTAGGGGGAGAGCTGACTTCTTATTTTTGGATTAGTTACTCATTCATTATTTATTTCTATACATTGAATTTATGGTAGTTTCATAAGCCCAATTACTATTACGCTATCGATATGGAACCAGACGACATTCCAATTGGTAAAACGCGACAACAAAAAACAACAAAAAACAAAACAATACAAAACACATAACAAACTGTTATACTTACACCTAACAATTATACGGTTAAAAAATAATTTTTTTTGCATAAAACAAACCAACAATAAAAAAAAACTGAATAAAATCTATTAAACATTTATTCGTTATACACGGTCAGTTTTCTGGTTTTATTTATTTTTTCCCATTTGTACTTTTTTCATGTTTGTTTGGTTTCTTTGATTTTAGTACATAAAAAAAAACAACAAAAGAAGGAAAATAGAATAAACATAATTGCATTTTACACGATAAGTTTTCTGGGAGTTTCTTTTTTTTATTCATTTGCATTCATTCCACTTTGTTTTGTTTGTTTGTTTACTCTGCAGCTGGCTCGTTTCGCCCGATCAATGCTTGATGGGAATTCATAATAATTAGGGTCAAATTATGCAGGACTACCTTCATTTTTTTCTTTTTTTTTTTTTCCACCTTTTTCTTGGGCCCTAAACACCTACAAATGATTTCTTAACACCCTTTGTTACATTTTTTTCCCCGCCCCCCAGTTTTTGCCATTAATTCTTTCAATTTTATGTGCATAAAACACGTAAAAATAACATACATATTTTGGTTCTTTTGCTTACCACAGGGGGTGGGGGAATACAGTTGGACAAATCTATATATAAAAGGCAAATGCGCGCGCATTTTTTGTATTTTTCGAAAAGGCTTTTTTTGCCGACGGTCCCCGGGGGTGGGAGGGTTACTATCAACTGTTTATATAGCTCCTAGATCATAATATGTACGATTTGCAAACGTGTGTTGCATCTAGATTTATTTACGCCGATTTTTACAAAATTATTGCTATTTCAGCCCGTCTTGTGTTCGTTCAGCTTTTTTGTATAAAACCGAAACTAATTCAAAGCTAAAGTGCTGTTCCCGCTAATCGCACCGGGGAACATTCAGAAGCAATCAGCTTTGATCAATGTGGGGCCAAACTCCTTATATTAGACAATTGCTATTCAATCTGGACAATGGGGAGCTGGTTTCCCTCCCCTCCAACGTCTTGGGGAAACAACCAGCTAAATTTGGGTAAACAAACCCAAAAGTTGCCCTGCAGCAAAAGTTAAGTCCGCTACTTCTATTTGACCTCATTAATGAGGTCAAATAGAAGCAGCAGATTAACTATAAAATAATATCATTAATTCTTTTATGAAATATATTCCTTTGTTTATCTTGGAAAAGATAATTTTCAGTTTGTTTTACCAGGTAACATTTTGTGCAAATGTTTTATTTAAATTTTTGCAGTCTTCTAACTTTTTATAAGTTTTAATGTAAACGAATTCCACACACACTATAAGTTTCAGAGATGACAGGTTTAAACAATGGCGTGTATTCTTACAGATCAGCATATAGAAAAACCCTGTCACTGAATTCATGATCAACAGTTAGAATTGGAATACTTTGACCAAAATTCGATTGGAAACGTTTTGAATGGATTAGCATTAACTATCAAAAAACAGGTTATGCAGATTTGACAAACAAAAGTTAAAGCACTTTTACTGTTTTATTTATAACCTACCCAAGAAGTTTTATGACTCCATCCCCACCCACTCCTAAAAGAAATCTCAAATTATATAGCAATTTACATATGCTTTGTGCTTATTCATGATTTATATTCAATAACAAGTTTTTTAATCTGATGATTTGTAGATGTAAACCAAAAAATTTGTGATTTAGAATTAGATTTAATTTAAAAATCAAAAATAGAGAAAAACGAATGTCATTCCAGAATTCCTGTAAATTAATCAAATATTTTTTTCTTTAACTAAGAAAATCCAATTTTATGATGGAGATGAAGGCTAGGACTCCGTGTTTTTTTTTTTTTTTTTTTTTTTTTTTTTTTTTTAAATGTGTTAAAATTCTAGGGTGACAACTCAATTTAACTACCGAAATTTTGTTTGCAAATTAATCAAAACTTTTTAATCACTAAAAAATCATAAATTTTGATTTTCTTCGTTAAAAAGAAATACTTAATCATGTTATCTGATTTTTGGAATATGACTAGTATGTACATAAAGATTTTTATGTACTTTTGTTTTTTAGTTTGGTGGAAATTCAGATTCTAAATAAGAACTAAAATTTCAGCTAAGGTAAATGGTGAAGTGTCTTGCTATTCAAGAACATGTCTGCATCATATGTTATTCTGTACAAGAACAACATTCGAATCTATTTTTAAATATTGAAAGAAAAAACAATTACTTCCAGAAGAACTAGCAAACTGGATATAATTGCTGGTGGTAATAGGTGGAAGACATGAGTTATGAAGATCAAAACACTCAAATAAGCCAAACAGAATTTAGAAATAAAGAAATAAAACCATAAAGCTAATAAAAATAAGTCCAGTTATGAAAAATAAATCGGATTTAAAAAAACAAAACAAATGTATATATATATATATTTTTCATCAAAATCACAAACTTTTTACTTATTGGATATAAATATCATTTTGACTAACTCCAAGCACCTTCAATTATTCAAGGACTTATGACCATGATGGCATATAAGAGGAAGAAAAAGAAAACAAAACAACTGTCCAATTTCCTGAAGATGAATATTATATTATTTGAAAAAATTTTTTCAATTTTATTAATAAATAGCAATATTTATTAAAAACAATTTCACACTTGTCCGGTCTTTCTGACTGTTAAATCTTAAATGCACAATGTTGTTATTCCAAACTTTTTTTTTTTTAACATTTTAATTTAACAGGTTAAATAATTTAATTTTTATTAGTAAAATAATTTTAATAACAAAAATATTTTTACTTTTATAATTTATCTCTCTTCTTTCTTTCCTGTCTCTTTACTCTAGATAGAAAAGAACTAAACAAACACAGGTTTTGGAAAGCTATTTTATTTTGTATATAAAGTAAAGCCAGTCTATTCACTGTTTCTTTGTAAGTAATAGCTTTTAATAGGTGACAGATACCTTAATTTGTTTCATCAGTGGATTAAAAAAAAAAAATGCGTTTTCAATTGATTTTAATATTTAATCCTGTCTCGTCACTGATGATAGCCTGTAAATTGTGAAGTAGCTGTTCAGCATCACCTGAATGCATCTAAATGCCTTAATTATAGCTTAAAATCTTTTGATTTCATTTTTCAAAAAGAAAGTTATTTAAAAACAGACATGAATTCTTTTTTCTTTGTTTTAAACAAACTGAATGTCTAAACAAAAAACTAAAAGTCAAATAAATCCCATTTGATTTATTTTGTAGCACAGATTGATCTGATAATGAAAAAAAAATTGCCATATTTGATTGGGATTTGTAATGCACTTTTTTTTTTATATCTATTAAAAAAAAACCTTAATTGTACTAAATTTTGCATATGAAATTAAAGAAAGCTGTGTATGATGGGTGCCTTTGAAAAACATTTTTTTTTAAACAAAAGTAATTGAAGTTTTGTTTTAAAACTTTAATTGAAGCCAACATTCACTTTATAAAACATCAATCATTATTCTTTTGAGATCACCAAACAAAACATTATTTTTTGGTATATGATTTTTTAATAAATCTTGATGCAATCGGATGATGCCTGCTTCAGTCTAACAAATAAAAATTAACCCATTATTTAATGAAATGATGCACCATTTTTAGGTTGATTTTTAAAAGACATTTCTTACTTTTATTTAAATAAAAAAGTAATTCATAAATCAATTTAATCTGAATTGCTTTCTTTGTTAAAAATAACCAAAAATGATCAATAACAATTTGTGCATAATTAATTTAAACTGTTGAAAGTCGGTTAAAATTCTTAGCAAATCAAGTATTAACACATGAAATGTTTTGAAATTTTTTTTATATCCAATAATTTTAGAAATAAAAAATTAAATAAAAATTAACTTAAAATTAGTTTTTGACAAGTGTGTTTTACCAAAAATCATTACCTTTTTCTATTTTTGAGCTTTTTATAACTCCTAACTACATTATGCAGTTAATTACAAATAAGAAAAAATTGAAACTATAGAAATTATTTTTTCATGGTTTTTGGAAGATGTGCATCTTAATTGCCCCCTCCCCCAATTCATTTATTATTATTTATAACTAGCGGGAGTACCCGGTGTTGCCCGGATGTTTGGAGGTGCGTGTGGTGTTAAATAAAAAAGAACCGGGGGGGGGGGTAGGATCGAACCCGAAGCCCTGAGGCGAAGTTTGAAAATAAAATCGGCCAGCCAGAATGAGTTACTGAAAGATGTTTGAATTTATTTAAGAACCAACTTGACAGGTGCGTGCCCGGAAGTCGTCGAGCGTTACGTCGACGACGATGACAATGACGTAGGTTTGTTTGTTATAAGCGAAGTAAAAAAACAAAGAAAACAACATTTTAATTAAGCTGGGGGGGGGGTAATCAAAACATCGAAAAAAACACCAAAAAAACTAACGTAAGACAAACGAACGATGAAAACAGAAAAACAAACACGTGAAAAATGGCTTAAATAAGCCTGTTTTGATATTAAAATTTTAAAACTCGGTGGGTACCCGGGTGTTTTTGGGTGTGTGGTCGGGGGTGGATAAGCGAAGTAAAAAAAACAGAAAAACGAACGTTATATGAAAGATGGCTTGAATGACACTGGTTCAATATTTAAATTTAAAAAATGGAAAAAAAAAAAAGACATCTCACACCACGATTCGAACCCAAAACGTTTAGATAATGAACCAATGTGCTAATCGACTGACCTAACGCGACGTACATGAAATTTAGTCAGTTTTACAACTATTTAAAGTAAATCAGGTCATGACGTCATCTGATGCATGTGTAGAACCGCTCGTCGTCACCAGAAGACCGTTTTTGTTGACCCCCCCCCTTTCGAAAATTGTTGATTTCGGAGTGAAAAAATGAACGTTTTTGGGTCAATTTTTCAATATTCTTTGAGCGAAGGATGACGCTTCGATATGATACCGAGTTTGAATTTTTGTTGTGTCTGTCGAAAGTTTTTAGCAGACACACAAACATACACACATACATACATTTTCGCTTTTATATATATATAGATGTTAAGCATTTAGCACAGTAATATTTTACACCTATATTAACAAAACCATAAAATAATTTTCCGTATGTTTGTGACTTTGATAATTACACATTGAAATAGTTTATTTTCTATTAATCATACATTTATTGAAATAAAAATAAATTTAAAAAATATTACTTGAAAAGTTAAATCTATCGGAAAGCATTTCAGTTTTTTCATAGAAAAAAAAATTTTGTTAATAGTAAAAAAAAAAAAAAAATGAATTACTTTTTTTACTTTTTTAACATTTAAAAGGAATTTGGAAACCTTTAAACCGTCAAATATGAAGGCATTTATGTTTTTGTTTTTTTTTTTTTTCTTTTTTTTTTTTTTAGCAAATCCTTATGTATTGAAAGTGTCCTAAATAATTTACTTTAGTTTTTTATAGAAAAATAAAGTTTTAAGAAACTCTGAAGTACTAATGAGATGTCACCTAGAGATGGTTTCTCAATACCTTACAGAATTGGCATCAGAGAGAATATCCGGCTTATAAGAATCTTGCCTCAATCTAGGAAATGACCACCCCACCCCACCCAAATAAATTGGTTGCATTTTCTTGTTAGAAGCTTACATGGAAGATCTAGCTAAATTGAGTTTCATTAGAGATATGTATTGTATCCAAGAAATTTGGAGAGGTAAATCTAGAATAAAATAATGCAAGAATTCAGCATGATTGTATTCAAAATAAAAAAAGAACAAGTGATGTTGGTATTTTTATTGCGGAAATAAAATGATTAAAATTAATTGTGCAAGTGAGTTGATGAAGTTGATGGTTGGTGATGTTCACAGCTCTTCTATTTGTTCCTGCACCACAATGTGGTTTGAGTGGAGATATGAAAGATGACTTTTATGACAGGCTTATTATGGTAACTATAACGTTTACGAGGAGAAATTGATTGCTATAGCAAGAGGTTTGAATAGCCATGTTGGAAACAGCCCTGTTGATTTTGAGGGTGTTCATTGAGGAAATGGATATTGTGATAGGAATACAGAAAGAGACTAAATTTTTTTAATTTAGTCTCACCATGAACATGTTGATGGCAAACCTTGTATTCAAGAAATAGAAAACATCTGTTTAAAATGCAGTACAACAAAGATTTGAGTAGATTATCTGTTGGTAAGTAAAAAGAGCAAAAATGTCTTGAATGATGTGGAAGTACTATCTATTGATGAAATTATGATACAACGCAAACTTTTGTGATTTTTTTTTTTTTTTTGCTAAAGAAAACTCATAAGGTAGAGAAAGATTATCCCCAGGAGAAAGGTGTGGAGGTTGAATGAAGAACACATGAAACGTGAGTTAAGAAACCAAGTGATGGAATGTTCAGTTATGAGATCCACTTCAGTTGTGGAGGAACAGTGGAAAAAAAATTGAAACGTGCACCAATGGAAGTACCAGATCAAACCTGTGGGTGGATGAAAGGACCCCCCCCCCCCAAAAAAAAAAGAAATACATATAGGATGACATGGGGGATAGAATGAGGAAGTTGAAGTATTAAGAAAAAAAAAAAAAAGTAGTGGAGTGCAGAAAAGTGAATATGATTATGTATCTGGTAGCAAAGAGAGCAGCAAGAAGAGCAGTATACCAACCTAAGAGGGAAAGGTAAACAAACATGGTTTCCAGATATATTACAAGGAGATGACCAGAAAAATTAAATAAGGATAGGTAAAGAGATATGGTTATTGTTGCAGAGAAGTGCATTAAAAATCACAATGATGTGATAGCAACAAATAAACGGGACAAGAGAGATAACTCTGTTATCCTGTTGTTAGACAAATGGTGCATTTCTTTAGGACAAGGAACCTTTTCTCCATAGAGGATGTAGAGAATATGTGCCCAAGGCAAATCTTTTTTTATCAATCTAATAGTCGAGTTTTATAAAAGCAACCATGCTTTTTGAACAGCTCAGCATTGACTTCAAAGGATTTCATGTATTTTTCTGTAGCCGTAATGATGTACAATAATAGACAAATATTCTTGCTTCCATTTTACTTTTGCATGTCCTGATATCCTCAAAAACAGTTACCGAATGCCTCACCTAACTCTTTGTCACTTTTAGTTTTAACTGGGCAGGAGCTGCTAGAAAGGACTTGGCCTGCCTTGATAGAGTTCAAAATAGACTTCGTAGCCTCGTAGGAGATGTCCTTTTCTCTTCCTTGCAACCTTTATCTCACAGATGTTGCGAGTTTGTCTCTGATGTATCGTTATTTTCATGGAAAGTGTTCGACTGAGCTTCAATCTATGGTCCCCCCTCGCCAAACTGTCACAAGAAACACTCGTCTAGCTGTAAACACTATCAATAATTCCCCCCACTCTTTATCTGTGCTTAAACCTAAACGTAGATTCCATGAACAAAGCTTTTTTCTTAGAACTGCACGCCTGTGGAATTGTCTTCCGTTTTCCTGCTTTCCGGCTGACTACAATATGGTTGTGTTCAAGTCTAACGTAAATAAGTTCCTGATGAGCCGTTCCATATAAGTTATCAACTTTACCCAATTTTCATTACTAATGATTACTATAATGTCCAATTTCTACTGTACACTCTTTAACCCTTATCCTTGAGTGGCCTCTTGGCCTTGATAATGTGGTGATGCCTATGTAAAAAAAAAAAACTGCATGAATGAAAACTGGGCAGAGAATTTCACCTAGCTATGCCATTCCATATGACCCCTAAGGTAATGGACAGTGTGAGAGATGGAAAGCAACAATTCTAGCACTCAAAACATTAAGCCTACTTATAAATCAGTGGAAAATGGTTTTGCTAGGTGCCATATAATCCATGTGCATATTGTTTTTAACAGCTATGGATGCTACACTGCATAAATGGTTGTTCAACTATCCTTGTTGATCCTTGAGTAGTTGTTTTGTATCAATGTGCCTATCAATACTAGGAAAGTTTCTTGTAAAACAATATGTTAGATAAACGAAGTATGGCCTTATTGTTGAGGAAACAAAACTTAGAGCTAATCCTCATTATATGCTAATTCGTCTTTAAGACACCAGGAAAACTGATGAGCTTCTACAAACCTATTTTGAAATACAAGACTTTGACCTATCTACTCAAAACTCTGAAATATTAAATCCTAAACAGAAAAATTTCATCACCTAACAAAAATAATTCTATTACAATAATTGTATGAAAAGCATCTGATATTTTAAATCTATTTAAAATTATTTGGATTTAAGGATTTAATTTATTTTTAATGATGACTAACTGCTAGTAACAAGTAGTGGGGGAGATTGTGGCCATCATTCCCCCCTCTACTTGCTTTCATTGTAAATGGACTGCTCCTGTTTATATTAGGATGGCTAAACTTGCTATTCATGTTTTCATTACAGGTATTTATTTTTGTATCCTATCAAAGTTTAAAGTCTTACATCACACATTAAGCTTCACATTTGCCCCTGATCAAAAATAATGTGTCTTTTCTACTCCTAATAATTGTTCTGCATCTCAAATGATTTCATTTTCAATGTTTGTAGATCGGAATGCCAGTGATTACCTCTAAATCAGCTTTTATCGCTATCAGTCAAATTTTGATCTGTCCTCATCCTCATGTAAATTCTGTTATGTGAATAATACCGTTTCTCTAGGAATGAACATATCAACTTTGTATTAAAATAGAAACACTTTTATGTGATTCCAGCCAAGTTCAACAAGGAGTCTGCCATGAAAGTTTTTCTAATTGTTTTTTTTTTTTTTTAATTTTCATCATCAAACTTAAGTTAGACACTTCCTGAAATTTTCAGATTAATTTTGTTTCTTTAAACAGATTTTCTGGACATTTGAAATAATAGGCAATTTAAACAATTTTGAATTTCCTTACTTTTGATTACTCAAACTAGCTTTTCTGTTATGTTATTGGGTTTCTAATTTATCATCTAAATTTTCTGAAACGGTAGTCTCCAACTCCAAGTCATTAACATTGCTATAAGCTGGCCAGGATATGTTGCAGAAAAAAGCCAATTTAATAATATTTTCAATGCTTTGTTTGAGAGAGGTGGATTTTAAACATGAAAAAAAAAAAAATTTTAATCTCTATAATTGTTACTATTTTAAAATCTTATAAAACTATAGATATGAAAATACACACAAAGGTAGTTTTAATGATGGGATTAAAATCTGTATATAAGTATTTTTGTTATCTACAAATGGCTCAAAATCCAAAAATCTTAAAGGCCCTCAAAAACCAATTCATTGTATTAGAGCTTCAGTGGTTGAAAAAAATATGTAGAAATATATTGTGTTTGGAGTGAATCGTTGTGAAGTTGACAAGATTTTTCAATATACAGTATCTATTGATATTACTAGTTATGCTTAATGTTATCATTTTATTTTAATTTCAATTTTAAAGTTGAATAAGTTGGGAAGATTTTTTTCAATAAAGTTGTCACACTGTTATAGGAAGAAAGTTTTTAGACATTGACACTATTTTAATACAAGTAATAAACTCTGAAAATTGGAAAACTTTTGATGTTTACAATCATCACATCAATTCTTTCTAGAAAAACATAGTACTTACAGGTGGAATCACTTGAAGTTTGCCAACATCCTAAGTAAAAATCTTTTTGTGGAGTGAATTGGATTTGAACTTGGCACACTCAGTATGTTAGTTTGTGTTGTTAACCATAGACCCACCATGTGTATGAGGATTCAAGATGCAGGAAAGATAGCATGGACCTGTTTGTCGCCCATAAAAGTGATAGCAAACATTAACTGGTACAAAGTCTCACTAGATTAATACAAACAAAAAATAGACTTTACAAGGACAGAAATGAAAAATGTTTCAATAAGCTGTTTATTCAGAAGTTTGAGACTTTTGCATTAAACCAGGAAGATACAGAAGAAAGCCTGCAAGTTGACAAGGAGCTCATTGATGAACTATTGAATCGGCCATAAATATAACATAACGAATGAATCATTAAAATTATTCTTCTGGTCACCAATTAAAACTGTTAAAAATGAGTTATTTCCCTTGGTAAATATAAACTCAATCTGATGTAATAAATAACCAAGTTTAGCCAAAACAGTTACAGCTACACTAGAAAAGCCTTCACTTGCAATCTCTGTCAGTTAATAATGTGAAAAGTTAAAGAAAAAATAATTATTGACAGAATCCCCAGAAAGTTCAAATGCTTTCTCTAATACAGCCATCCTCAAACTTTCCTCCACTATTGACCCGCTTGACTTTATGCATTTCTCTATTTACTTTTACTCATGCAAAAAATTCATAACCATGAAGTGATCAAAAAACAAGGTCAAAAGAAACCTTTTTATTGTTTAGAACTTTAGGTTCTATATGAAAATAGTATAATACATAGTAGTAAAAAAAAAAATCAAACCTTGTCTCAATAGAAAAATTATGAAATTAATTTGTATTATTTCTTTGACATGGCACAATCTGAAAATAATTGTTTTTAAATTATCAAGCACTTTAGTTATTTTCCCCTGACTATCTAATTTTTTTACTCCCAGGGTAAATTGACCCCTGGTTGAGAATCTCTGCTCTAATACTAGATAAATGGTCAGTTACAAATACTGTTGACTATTTTAATGTTGTCGAGTAAACAATAAAACAAGCCGCCTCTGTTTCTACTATGCAGAGTGCTTTTGCTATAGTGAAATCAACACAATAATGACATGGTGTTAAGAACAAGATTATTAAGGACATACTTTATACCATAGAAATGAAACGAATTGGAATAATGAATTAGCTGTGACATTTGTTTTTGCTCCAAAAGGATTCTTAACAAAAACAACATATGTAAAGCTGCTAAACAAAAAAGTTAAGATAATTATCCTTATACCATAGCATATAAGATTTAGCATGGCAGTACCAACAATAGATTGGCTCAGTGCAAACCTTAACAAATCAATGGACAGATTTAGTCAACAAGTCAGTTTATTTTGAAGGTCCCATGTGTGATGTTGACAATGACATCAAGCTCAGATATCTTTGATGGGCTGGTGTTGAGAAACGAGAAGTAAGTGATACATTTTTCCTACGGAAAAAGAAAGGACCATCAAAATGTACATTGAACACTTTAGACAATACGCCAACCCAAGGTCAAATTTTCCTGTGGCAAGACACAGATTGCTCCAATGCAAATAAAATTCAGACAAATCAGCACTCATTCTTGAAACGGCTTTGCCAAATGGTATGAATATGAGCAAATGATGGAAGACACTTTTCTAGTTAGTCTCTTTATGTTTTGAATTTATTTAGTCAACGTTGAAATCCTTGATTGAGGAAGGTAATCATTCCATTTCTGGCACCATGATATGTTATGTTGATTGGTCAGGATTGCTACGATAATAAACGGATAAGACACATGCTTTTATTAAGACTCCGTTGTGAAGAACCATGACTCAGGGCAATAACTCTTAACTTCAGTTATAACAAGGGGACATAACTATCATAACAAATACATTCAGAACAAATAAAACCATCTAATCTGCTGACTCAAACAGATTTTAAGAAACCCCCAAAGCAATGTCTTATCGAAAAAGATGAATTACAAGATTTTCTTTCAACAGAGACTGTAACGGATTTTACTCAATTGACTGAAATGTTGACCCTATAGTTTTGAATTTAAAAAGCATGAAGATTATATTCTAATTTATAGAATAGTTTTTGATCTTGAAACACATTTTCCATCTATAAAAGAATGTATTCTTATTGATTGAAACCTTCATGTCCAGTTCCAATGCAGTGGAAACCGTATACCATTACTAGTACTACAATGGTTTATATATAGAAATAATGCTAAACTTACAACATTTAGCAGGTTAGAAAATTTTCCAACCTACATAAAAAGTGGAAGAAGAGCCATACTTGATTTTAAACGAGTTACAAAAAGACATTATAAACCAAAAGGCCGTCCTCCATTTTTTTGTGCAGACCTAATACAGTATGCCTTATTATGGCAGAAAAGCTGTTCTATTACTTTTTTTTACTCACATCATGTTTAATGTTTGTGCAAAACGTAAAAAATTCCAAGGCATAGTTATTAAGAAAAGTGCAGACAGATGAACGGACAAGAGTGAATTTACAGGTCCACTATCCTTTTGTTGGGGGACAAATAAAAGGTTAATTAATTCTAACTAAATTGTATTAATTAATAGTAGTCTGTTTTAACATAAAAATATTTATTTAGTGTAATAATTAGGTTATGGCCGAACATATATTTAGAAATAAATTGTAAACAAATTCTATGAATTGAAAATTAATTCCATATAAAAAAACCTTAATACATATATTCTAGATTTAACCATTGTTAACATTATTTAAGGCATTAAATATTAACTTATATAAATCTCAAATGTCGGTTTCTGCGTTAATTCATCTGTCTGCTAAAAACTTCAACTGCATCGAACCGGGTCAAAACCAGTACCACCTGAAAGAGCGAGGTCTCTGACGAATAATATATGACGATTAGAAAAAAGATTAATAAACATTAAGATGAAAAACTTCTTGGAATTTGGAATATAGAAATTTTGTCATATATATAATCTCAACTTCTGGGAAGAAAACATCAAATCAGTTCAAAATATGACAAAATTCTAAACATCTAACCCTGCATGAATCAGAAATAAGCTCTCTTGGTCAGCAAAGAAATAGCATTTCAAATTTCTGGATACATCACAAAAAAATAAAACATTTTCAAAATGAAATATGTTCCCTGATCGTGTTGATCAAAATCTGTTTACATGTGAAAAACTCATTGAAAAAGCACTTAAATTTACAATTAGTTGTTGTAAATATATTTTTACACTACAAACAAAACTTTCATCAGATGAAGTTCGAAAGAATACTCTAGAATTTTTTTAAAAGGTAACAATCCAAAGAAAATTATTTTAAAGCAAAAATGTGAAGTTCTTTTTACTTATGTTTTTGTATTACTGCATAATATTTGTTTGCCTAAAATATTTTATTTTATTATTGATTTAGGGGAAAAAACTATGTATTTTCACAGTTTTAATAATTTTTCAGATAAAATAGACTTGAACAATAAGACGTCTGCCTGTAAATGTGACATATGGGGCCCATATTTATGAATGAGGCGTGTTTGTCATTTTTCTGCTTTTGCTGCCAATAAATTTTCATTTAAAGTGATCATATTAATACTTACGACTTGGCATATTCATGACTTAAAAAAGACCTATACTTTTTCATGAATAGGAAT
This sequence comes from Euprymna scolopes, assembly GCF_053919585.1. Lineage (NCBI taxonomy): Eukaryota > Metazoa > Mollusca > Cephalopoda > Sepiida > Sepiolidae > Euprymna > Euprymna scolopes. The sequence goes on from NC_136494.1 coordinate 128,629,512, forward strand.
TTTTTAATCTTTTTTTTTTTTTTTTTGTTTTACTAGATTAATTTCTTGTATACTTTTATTTTTTCTCTATTTTAGTTGCCATCAAGATATTTTTTCTGATAATGGGATGTCAGAGTAACTATGTCGTCAGTAGAAGGTGTCGATGACAAAGCCTATGAGCAGAAGTCTACATCTGCTCGATTAAAAGATACACAATCTACGCCAGAAAAGCGTTTCCATTTTAGACATAGTGAATCTGAAACGGTAAGCTATAAATGAATTTTCTATTTGCTTTTGTTATTTTACTTTCAGGTTTTCTTAGGTTGTCAGAATACATTTTTTTTTTACTTTGATGCATTACTAGTACGAAAAACACAATACTCTATACTGTTTTGCATATCATTGAAAAAAAAAGTTGCATAATAACATCACTGATAGATTGCTCCGTAAGTTGCATGCCACAAGCCTTGGAATCAGACAGAAAACAAAATAACAATAAGAAGTAAAGATGGGCAAGATGTAAAATGAACAGAATACACCAGATAGGTCAAATTGTGGCCAAAAGGGAGAAAGAAAGAACATTTTAAGCAGTTGAGTATAAAGCTTTGCAAATCCAGGTAATATTTTTTATACATTTCAGAGCATGTTAATTTTATACACCTTTAGTATTGAATATATATTTCATTGTATATATTGTTTTAAAAGATATATTGAAAAATATTTCAGTTTCAATACTTTTGACATTCTTATTGTGTTATTGTTTCAAATCATTTTTGCAAATTCAAATTTATCTTGTTTATACACAGCAATGCTATAAACAAGAGCTGTCAAATGGAATATATGATCCATGGCAGCCAACAGACATACAATACTGATGGAGCATAGAGAATAGATATTAGTTGCACAGGGACTTTCAAATCCTTGGGAGTGAAAGATTCTGAATGTTGTTACATCACTTCTCTAGAAGAGACCAACCCGAATCTAAAATCATGCTTTGTAATATGGAAGTTGTTTGGCTTAGTATCACAATTCATCCTATTGTTCTTTAATGCTTATAAGAAACCTTTACAATCAGCATGGCTTAATAACATCCTACCTGAGACTGCAGCATTCAACCTCATCGGTCACACATTCGCAGGCAACATGAATTGGGACAAATACATAGAAAATACTGCCAAATCTGCTGCAAAGAAGGTGGGCTTCCTCTATCAGGTGAGAAAACTTTTCTCATCTATCGGTATTTTATATCTCTACAAAGCCATCATTCACACATTCATAAAATATTGTAACCATATCTAGGCTGATGCACAGCTAGTTTCTCCCTCTTAGACAGGGTTCAATGATGAGCCTCAAATTTAATAAGTCTTTCATTGTCTACCAAGTTCCAGTTTCTATCCCATCACCATAATGTTGCATCCTGTGTTTGTTCTAAAAGTACTTCAATAGAACATAGTCCAAACTTGCTGCATTTTACTCTTGAACATAAATCCCCCTATCCAACTCGACAAGCATTGAAATTCCACTCCTTCATTGTACAGATCACCAGATGCTGGAAAGTTTTTTTTTTGTTTTGTTTTTTTACTTTAATAGCTTCTTGCTTGTCTTGGGAATTCCCTCTCTGCTCCATTTCTCTGACTCTACCAACATGCAGAATTCACAACCACACAATTCTTCGTTTAGAATACTCCTACTAATCTTGCTCCTAACTCGGTCATTTCTTACATCCCAGTGGCAAGGTGCCTTGTTTGGAGTGAATATGAGTAAACAAAAAAATCTATTGAATGACCTGAGCTTTTACTAGATTTCCCTAGGAGGAGGAAACTCATAAAACTTGGCAGTTTGATGAGTGTTCAAAGATGTTGCCTTTATTTTGGACAAATACTCATTGGGTCCAACGAATTGATCATGTGCAAAATCGTTTTGCACTTAAAATAATTACATCAAAGTTAAAGAAACTATCCTGTAATGGTTGCATCATGTCTCTGGTATAGGTACAGAATTAGTATTTCATCTTGATTATTGTCTATGCTCCAAGTTTGAATTCTGGTGAATTTTTTTTTTTTATATTAATATACTTTTTCACTTTTTCCCCTCGACTAAGGCACAGTATCACTTGGATGTAAGGGGCTACTATTTGTGACACAATTTTCAGGGATATTATATAGGGAGTTGAGCAGTAAGATGTCTGTTCATATTAGACTTGAACTTCTGCATGTCAGTACAGTTAGGGAAGCCAGGACCCAGGCAGGAATTCCAAAGTCTAACAGTTTGGAAATGCCCTTAATGTATTTGTTCCGATTCATGTTCTGTGTGAACATTAAACCGAGGAGTTTGAATGACTACCTTTCGGGTAGTGTATCATTAGCCATAGCTATCAGTGGTTGAGAAGGTTTCTTAGAATTATTAAAGGAAAGACTTAGTCTTGGCAGCATTGAATGTTACCATCCATTTATGTGCCCTTTCTTTAGATGTGTTCCTCCATTTTCCCCTTGTCTTGCTTTCTATTTATCTCTAGAATGAGTAATATCGAAGGTTCCTCATGTAGATAGTTGAAATCTTTTAAGACTTTGATGTATGGGTGAATATGGATTGGGAACTTGAAATGTGCTGGGTAAGCATGGTGTGGGTCTTTGCAGCAGTAACAGTTTGTTACTTTTGCAGACGTGTGCATGTTGAATTTATGATACAAAGCAGTCTTTCAGCAGACACAGAAATAAAAAAAAACAACTTAGATTAATTTAGGTTCCAACACATTTAAGGAATGAATACGTTGTATGCATAGTGCCGATTGTTGGATAGATCACCGGCTTGTGCGAAATAAGTTTCGATCTTAGGTAAAGCCACCTGTGTGAAACAGTCCTACTAAAAAAATTACATGTTGGTCTTTTTAAAAACAAAATGGTTATAAATAAGCTTACAGTGTATTTAAAACATCACTTGTGAGAACACATAGGAAGCCATGAAAGAGTCTTTGTATGGGGTTGGTGCTGATGTACTAAAATTTGTTGAACAAAATAACAAAGATTGGTTTGATGAGATCAATGTGGGAATTCAAGCTTTGCTTGGTGTAAACAGGCTTTGTTGTTCGAAAATCAGACATAAAAATTTACAAAAGTGCAACATCATCTTAGAATCATTTAAAATACATGACATTCAAAGGTCAATGAAATTCAGATAATGCCTTATACAAATAACAAAGCATCTATGCAGTCTAATAAAGGAGGTGTATGGTCCAACTAGTTGACAGATAAAACCAGTTTGCTCTGAAGAGAAGGAATTAGGAATCCATGGTTGTTCTCACTGGATGATATAGTCACTTAAAGTTTTCAATAGACAATCTGTAATAATCAATTCATTCTGTCTATACAATTGAGACCAATGAAATGAATGATATTCTTTTTGAAAGAAATTCAGAAAGCCATATTTAAATTTATAAATGGAAAATCCTCTGGTATGGATAGATTGCCTTTGGAGATAAATCTTCTGGTGACAGGTTTTCCTCAAAACTTTGATCTATTGCAGTAGAAAACTGGAAAGATGCATTAATGATGATCTTGTACAAGGAGATAATTATGGTAACTCTTATGGAATACTTGACGTGGCATGTAAGATCATATGCAAGATTTTAAGTATTTTATAAAAACATATTGTAGATTTTCTCTCAGAATTTTAATGTGGTTTCAGAAATATCACGGGAACATTTATTTGAATTGTATTTTTGCCACCAAGTTTTGTTGGCGCATATTGATTTTATGTCGTCGCATTCTAACTCTCATGCAGTTAGAAGTATAGACATGAGTGTGCATTCATTAAGCCAAACCATAACTCAATCTAACATGATGCGTACATTTAAACAAAATATGTTCCTATATGATTGCTACAATTCTAAATTTGGCTGATTATTTTTATATTTTAATCAACAATTTTTTTTTTTTTTTTTGTTATTTTGGTGGCAAACTTCATCTTTTTATAGAAGGTAGGGATTTTTCAACTCCGCTCCATTTTGTCTTGCAGTAGTTTCATGTAACTGCAGTGAAGAAAATGCACCTTTCCCCTTCAAAATCAACAAACACATGTTGTATGTATCTCAGTCAGCACAAACGAAAAGTAAACATTGATGAGTTCTCTGCAAATTTTAGTTCCTCTTAAACTAATTGCTGACTTCTCTCTTAAATGCAGCCCACCATGATTGAACAAGCAGTTGGTCAGACTCTTCTCTCCATTAAAAATGTTCATATTTCATTTTAACTGAACTATCAACACAAATCATTTTTCTGCACTTTTTCCTATTTTTCAAACAATCTTTACATTTATTTTAATCAACAAAAGAATTTTGATAGTCAACGAAAATAGTTTTTACTTTTATCATGTTGAGAACGTGGCTATCTATTAATCATTTATCTGCTGTGAGATAAATAACACAAATACATCATTCCTTCAAGCGTGCCAAATTTTACTCAGAAAATCTCAAATAATTAAACTTTGTTATTGGAATATTTTTTAATGAAAAATAATTATCCAAAAATGATTATTCTCTAAAATTGCTTTTGACAAAATGATAAGAAACTGTAAAACCCGAATCTAATGATGAGTTTTACAGGCATTTAGAAAAGATTTAATTTCTTGATTTATACATGATTCTTGAACAAAATCTAGAAATGGCAAGAAAACACTTTTAAAACTGCAAATATCAACATTTCTTTTCCTCCTTCTTTTCTATTTGAAAATTTATCAGTCGACCATAAATGTATATCTGAAATTTCAAAGATTTTCTTGAAGAAGAAAAAGGTTGACATTTAACATAAAAGTATTTTTTTTTTTATATCTTTGTAATTTTCACATAACAGTTGTGTCTTCAAAAGTTCAACTTGTTTATTTTCTAGTAATATCAACCATATGTTAAGGACTTCTATTTTGTCATTTAGCATATCTTTTCATGTTAGAATTTTTTTTATTATTTTATAAACAAGGAAATGTACTCAAGACAATATTTGATATGTTTTAAGGCATCTTTTCTATCATTATCATCTGACAGCAGTGACTTGATTCGTGAGACCTGTCTCATATTTTATGATAATATCAGTTGTTCAAATTTTGAATGAGATTAGTATTCAAATTCAATTTGATTTATTTTCATTTTAATTATCTATTTTCATTATAAGTAAAAAAAAAATTTACAGAAAATAAATAAAATCTAACTTAATGTTTATTTATGGATGTTACAATAGAAGGAAGAATAATCATTTTAGCAACAAAAAATAATTTACACTAAAAATCTTCATAAAGTTACATGGCATATTAAAGAACACGTGCATACTTTTTTAATTTCCAATTTTCATGTATTATTTTCAATGTTTGCATCTTAAAAAGAAAATGATTATTTAAAAAAAATATTTTATGTTATTTGGATTATTCTCATCTTCAGTGCTATAAAAATAACGTGCAAGATAAGTCTGAATAACACAAATCCTCATCTCAAAAATTCAGAAAGAAATATTTCCATATAAATATTGGAGAAAGCTTTATACCTATCATATTTATGTAAGAATGAGATTTTATCTGGATCCCAATAATTTCAGTTATTTAAAAATAACCCTCACACCTCCCTAAAATCATTATTTAATTGACTATTTGTCAAAATTCCCAAATTTTAATTTTTTTTAATTCCATCATGCCTTTTCTATTAGCCTTTAATCAAGAAATCAAGTTGCTTCAGAATTTAATGGAGATGGATGGCCCAGGCCCATCCATTTAACTGTGACCTGCAAATGGATTCAAAATAATAAATATTGCTAATTCAAATAATTTTATTTATGAAATTTCTAATCTAAAAGTAAGAACTACAAGAGTTAAATTACAAAAATACTACCACTTGTTTGGTTACCTGATTTTAGGAATACCACTATCCTCTTTAGAGTTACTATGTATGTTTTACAATATCACATTTTACCAGTAAGTGACACCCCTTTTTTCGGCATATGTGTTGGTTAACTGAACATTGACACCCACCATTCCAGCGTCATGGTATTGACATGTGGAGAATAATTTCCATATTAATTTCGTTAAAATTATGCATTTGTCTCGTTTAGTCAAAAATGATCTTTATGTATTATTTTATGTAAATTAAAATCAGTTTATACAGTCAATTGTTGCTACATTATTATATACTGGTACTTTTTAAAAAGTAATGTTTCGATTGACTTGCTAAATAATGTTCTTTGATGAAATTTCAAATTAAATCATAACATCCATTTTAAAAATAAACCTAGGATTTACCCGAAGATGTAGAGAGTGTTCTTGCCGAAGCAGATAACAAAGAGAACTTTCAAATCATTCAAGTAAGTAACTTCACATTTGCATGTGTGTCCCCCACCCTCCTTTGATTTTAAGATGGAGCCTGGAAATTCTTTCATTGGAACCTATTCAATGTCACAAAACCGTTATATTATTTAAATATCATTTATTACAGCAATATAGTATTAACCCTTTAAGCGAGCCATTTGTGTATTGTGATCACCTATCTACTCCACATACTAAAGATTGGAATTTAAAGTTAACTTGCATAAATATGCAGCAAATCATATCATTGCAACTAGAAGTATCTAGCTTTTGATTTATATCTAAGATAAATATCCTTTATTACCAGAATGATTGAATCTGAAGGGATCTAAAAATAGCATAGATGTTTATTCAGAAATAAAAATCTAGTTGATTTTCAATATTGAATTCTGAGAATATTTATTACATTAACTATTGAACAATGATACAACAGTCGTAATGCAAGTTTAGCAAGAAATTGCTGATCAAATCTATTGCAAGCTTATATTTAAACTGTGTTCTTTGTGTGTGTGTTACTCAAATTTTAGTAATTTTGATTTAAGATAGATGAATCCAGTAACCTCATTATGTATTCAAGATGGCCACCGTCAATTATGTAAATTAGATTTGAACTTATTTGCATATTTTCAAATACATTCACATGCAGCTACATCAAAAGTGTCCATCAATAGGTATTATCATTTTTCATATAACAAAATCTGTACAATTATGTACGGAAAAGCAGTGCTTAAAGGGTTAAACTATTTAAATTGCTAATTTTGAAGGTACTGTATTATTGATAATCATTTTAATAGCTTAAATAATTTATCTTGTGTTCAAATTAAATGTTTACCAACAATTAAATATATTTCTCTACTTCTGAAAAAGTCGTTTACAATCATTTGTAATAAATTATCATTGAACAATTTTTTTTTTTTTTCATCAAACAAAACAAATCTGAAACACTTTCTCAAAATTTCAAGATGATTATGAAATTCCAAAATAGAATTATTCTCTAATTATTTTGAAAGTTTTCCACCATCATTTATTTTATGTTGTGTGTTTATGTAGAAAATGTTTTTGTAGTTGGTGTAAACTGGATATCAGCGCCTATCTAATCTGTCTGCAGTGTTAAGTGATTAAGCTGTCTAGTTCGTGGATGGTAATAAAGTCACAAAAATGTTTCGATTTTGGCTGAAGAAAAAGTCACACTTAAAAAGTCACAGTTAAGTTATTTTGGCCAGTAATAACTTTGGAGCTTTTTGTTCATATATAATGTTCTCCTTAAGAGTATTAATTTGACTTTAACTTTTCTATCAAAGAAACGGTGCTGAACTTATCTTATTTCTACCCCTCCCCTCCATGTGACATTTTTCCTTGTGACTTTTTCTACCTGGGTTTGTTTAGTTGTTACAGCTTTGTGCCTGTATATTTCATGTTTGTGCACGGTAGAATTATATTTTTACAAGAATTCAATATATACATTGTATAGTTTCGATTGAATTCCAGTTGAATAATAATTACTCATTGGAATGTTGATTTTTCTAAAGTTGAAATTGTTGTCCGATTATACTTTTGTCTCCTTCAAAAAATTTATTACATTAGTTGATGAAAACATTCTTTTACAACTCATCACTATTATTTAGCTTTATTTTTATCAATTGTACAAAATTAAGACAATTTCATTATGATTTATTTTTGCTCACAAAAATTCACATGCCTTAAATTACTGTTAATAAATTAGCTACATTAAGCACTTAATTACTTGACAAATTTGTAAATATTAAAACTCTTGTTAAATTTGGTATCACAAACTGGTTCAGTTTAATGTGTGAAAACAGTTCAATATAGGAAAATTCCCTCCAACTTGCACGATCTCATTTAATTTTTATGTTATTTTAATAAATTTTTGATGAAAACAAAATTTTATCATTTCCCTTTTATACATGTACAAATCGTTCTATTGCATCATTAATAGTTTTTTTCATTTTGCCAGATTACTTCAACTTAGGTTATTGATGATAGATTTTTGTGTAAAACAAAAAAAAAATCTTTTGTATATTTGATGCATGTACTATTGTGTGTCTCTACGCACATAAAAATAGTACCATATTAAAGAAAAAAGGCTACTTGTTAATGTGATTAATACAGGGTTTGGAGTTGTTTTTCATAACAAAATTTCCAAAATTTTTATACATGAAATGTTAAAGAAATTCAATAAAAAAAAAAGAAGAAAAATCCTCAAATTAAAGCTTTTTGCAGTGAAGTACCTCCTCTTTCATACTCTGCTGTTGGTGTTATATTATCCTAATAAATCAAGGTATTCACCAAATAAAAGTGAATGTACTCTTGTATTTGAGGATTTACAACTGACTGCAGCATCAACTATTAGCACATAAGTCATACACATAAAGAAAACAATGTCACAGTGTTCCCATTTTTTACTGGGTAATAAATTTTGACTCTAAAAATTTCAACTCCTCAAATTTCTTTCAAATGTAGTATTCGAAGTCTGTTTTAGGGAACAATTGACAAAAGGCATGAATTTTAGCTTTTTTTTTTTTCTTTTATGTGTTGATGAAAAATGTTCAAAATGCGTACAGATGGATTTTGCTTCCATTTTGAATATTCACTGAAAATCTTTTTGGAAAATTAAAAAAAAAAATTTCTTGATTAAATGTGTTCAACTTTTTTTTTTTTTTTTTTTTTTTTTTTTTTTTTTTTTTTTGAGATTCAATGTACCAATCATCAAGTTCTCAATATACTAATTTCGGTCTATCCTACTGCAAGAACTTAGACACCAGGGTTGGAAAGTGAGATTGCGAAGTCAACATTTCCCGGTGAGGGCGCTTCAGGCGATTAACAATAAACTAACCCTTTTCTCAAAGAGAAGGCAATGTCTGGAAGGGTGGACTTTCTAAAACTGCATAAAATTTCATTCCCACCACAAAATCAACAGGAACCGGATCATTACAGGAATGCTCTAATCTCTGTTGATTTTGAAGGCCCAGATTACATTTTTGAGATATTGCTGGTCAAAAATGGCTTCAAATTCTTGAGAAAAATCTGAAAAATGACTAAATTCATCTTTTTTCTCAAATTCAAAATTCCATAAAAATTAAATTACTTAAGCTAAATGGCTGAAATTTTTCAGCAAATAATATAATAAATACTAATGATTGGCAAATATTCAATTTTAAAATTGATATTGATCAAAAATCCTCAATTTAGCATATAAAGATCACTATATGAAGATAACTTTTCAATTTGCCATGCATTCAAAAACATCCATACGATTGAACGCCAAGTACAACAATGTCTAAATAAAATAAATCAATGGAAAACTAAATACAGTTTTAAGATATCCAAAAGACAATCAATTGTATGCAGTTCTGTCAATTACAAAAATGCAATGTAATCCAGTTTTAAAACTGAGGAATAGAAATACCAGTGAAACACCAGAATAAATTCCTCCAAATAATCTTTGACTTACAACAAACATTTATTTCTTGCATAAAAAAAATTAAGAATAAAATGCAATAAAATTATCCAATTGATGAAATTAGCTGCACACAAATTGGGATGCAGGTATTATATTGAACACTAGTATGATCCAAACTGAACTATGGATATATCATCTCTTGATTGGCCTTAAAATTGTATCTTAAAACATTAGAAACTGTTCATTACGATGGACTCAGCTGGTGCTGGAAAATTTCCAAATGTGTCTAATGGAAAGTTTGTAGAAACACTTAATCATAGTAAGGTAGAAACTAACCTTACAATACTATGTAAAAAATAAAATCATGCACACTACGCCCACATATGATACCGTATTTAATGAATTTTACCAAAGAAAATGCAGTGAAGCCTATTAGATTCCAAATAGGATCAATAATTAAAGAAACTAACATTCCAATTAAGAATATACATAATATGGTCAAACTGATAACACCATCATGGGGAAATAAAATACAAAGAGTAGGCCTGATAACAAAACTATTACATACCTCTAATTTTCCAGAATAAAAAATTCTTGTCTTAAATATACTTCTCTCGTATATTTACAGACGAGTCTAAGGACACGACTACAACAGAATGTTTAGTAGTACATGAGAACTAAATCATTCAACATCTTCATGAAAAAACATTTATATTCAGTGCAGAATCCAATGCCATAGATTTAACACTTTTTATCATTTTGTAAAGTAAAAGAAAAAAAACCCTTTTTTTTTTTCAAATTCTTTATTGGTATTAATGACATTGAAAAATAGAAAACTAATTCACTGATTATGAAGCTACTATGTAGAAAGCATCATTACCAAACACCAAATAGATTGTTTTGTTAAACCCAAAGTCACATGGAAATGATAAGGCTGACAAAACTGCCTAAAAAGAGCCTCATTAAATTATTGCGTGTGTCTGATCTTTTAACCATCATATTTAGAATTTCATTTGTACCATGTTTCTAAACATTGGATTTCTATTAATTTTATTAATATATATTTACCAGGAATGGCAGTCTGTTCAATAAATTGACTATACAACGTGATCAAGGAGAGTGGAGATGGATAGGTCTGTAAGAAGTCACAAAGGCAGAAGGTTGTCCTCAACTCTTTATTGACTGCACAAAAGCCACGCATTCAATCCTGCTTGAGCAAAAGTAGCCACCATGCACAATGAGATTGTGTTGATTTTTGTTTCCATGAGACAAAGATACTACAATAAATTAAGAAAGAATTCTTTAATAACAGTGAAAATCATGTCTTTTTTGAAGATGGTGGGTGTATACCTCAAAATATTATATCTATAAGTCAATAAACGAAACTGCTCTATGGAATAATAATAAAATCAATTGCAGACTGTTTACTCATGAAATATGCAGATGTAAAAGAAAAAAGGCTGAATCTGGTAAATATTGTAAAATATTCTGAACGTCAAGTATAAAATAAATGGAGTTGACAGTAAAAAACCCAAAAGGATTGATATGTCATAAAGCAAACCAAACAGCAAGTTATATTGAGAACAAAGTTCGGACAAATATATCACTTCGATTGACACCATCATCTACAGCTATCTCGTCTATAGCTTTCTGTTGAATGTTACACATGCTTTCATACTTGAGTGTAGTTTCTCAAGCATGTGCATGAATGTTGCTAAACACCAAAGTTTTCTAATGATATTTCACATAATCTTTTCTGACAATATCAAAGGCATTGATTAGGTCTACAAAGATTAAATACAGAGGAACATTTTGTTCTAAACATTTCTCTTGCAATTGTCTTCCAGAGGAAATCATGTCAGTAGTACCTCTTCCTAAACAAAATCCACACTTTGTTTCTTGTATAATATGTGAGTCATCAGTCTATTAAGAAGTCTGGCTAGTAGCTTCCAGGAGAGAAATACCATGGTAGTTCTCACACTCTGACTAGCTACCTTTGCTTTTAAATAAAGACACCAAAATACCATCTATTCAATATTGGGTGATTAGTACACCTTCCTAAACTGGAAACAGTTCATTACTACTTTTTCACTTCCCTTCTGCCAGAATTCTACTTTTATACTCTCCAGATCGTTTTTTTTTTGTTTTGTTTTTTGCCTAGGTTTATCTGACTGTAAAGTCATGTTTCTTTTCTTATTGACAAACCATCTAATTTTAGAATTAGACCTTTTGTTAGAAGATTCATTTTTGTCTTGAAGGATAGAAGAATAAATCTGTAAAATGTTACTGCAAGCTTCAAATCAAACAAGTCACTGATAAAGTTAAAATCAATGATGGGTTTCATATCTTTTCTCCAGCTTGAGAAACCTTTGAATCTGAATATTGTTTTTTCATATTCCACCAATGCTAATTTAGAGGATGGACCTTCACTGGATGGTTTTATCATCTGTTTGTGGCAAGAGGAACAAAATGACTCCTATATGCTGGTCATCAATAAAAAAAAAAAAAATTATCTAACAAAGACTCTTGTGCATTACAAAGCAAATTGATCGACAAACCAATCATATACAAAACATGTACAGATTTGACATCAAACAACATAGTAATAGTTGATATGCCATAACACCCAACAACCAACGTTTTTTTATTATTATTAAAAGTCGACATCTATAAGCAGAATTATGTGCTATTACCCCCGCCCCTTTATATTGTTAGTTTGTGTTGGTTTTATTTAATCTTATTTTATGATATTAACGTAAAAGCTACATTGCAGACTGCTTTTTAGTCCGTCCTATTGAGGATTAATTTTAAACATCATAATTCATATCCTTCATTTTATTTATTCATCATCCAAATGTTTCTTTATGCCATATTTCATGCAGTTTTAACCAATAGTTTAAAAGCTTATAATTTTTATTCCTTTTCATTGGACAAATCTGCTATGCTAAATTTGGTGCGAATAGTTTTTAGCCTATAAATGTTTATTATTTTAGCATAATGATTAACATTTAGCCCGCCCTTATAACACACATGGTTTCTGAAGAATGCTGTTATATAAATTTTTAAATTCTTTCAAAGAGTGTTGGAGCTTATAAATGACAAACAGAACACACCTGTGTAGCGAATAAATGGTGCCAGCTGTTGTTAAGTAGGGGAATTAAGAGAAAGGTTGCATGATCCCCTTAACCAGCAAATGAGTACACGATAGACACCGTAATTATATTTACAACCAATGTACATTTATTTACAGACTAAGTACAAGTGTAATGTTAAACAGTTCATTACTGAAAACGTATAAGAAAACACTACTGATTGTCTTGAGAGTTCTTTGTGAGAGTGCAAATATGCTTTGCATGGGAGCAAAACAGGAGAGTAGTTTTGATGCAATCTGCATGGTTTGAGGTGTAAAGAAGAAAGGAAAAGCAATACAGACCGATGTGGAAGTAGGCTGTATAGCCCTCTTCTGGCAAAGAATGATATTGCCAGAGTTAAAGGGCGATAATTAAATTTACCTTAATGTTACCAGTTTGTGTTTGTGGAACTCTGTTCCCATAGTATCCCCCTCCCCACCAATTAGCTGGAAGTTAAAAGGAAAGAAAATAAATTGGAAAAGCATGCAAATGTATATTGTCGATGTGTATCAGAATAAAAAAAATTTATTAAGTGTCAAAACGAAAATAAAATTGTGATGTAAAAGAATATCAGAAAGTTCAGTTTGAGTGACTGTATGGAAAGGTCACAGGATGACATTGTGAATCGTAAGTGTGGGTGGTTGCAATTGTAGACTGTATTGTATTGCCGAGTCTAGGAAGCGTGCACAAGTGGTTTGCACAGTTGACTGAAATTGATCAAAGTTGGTCACAAGTTGGTCTGTGAGGAAATTATTCTGTTCCGAGAAAAGTGTGTAGTCGAGATTAGCACGCACAGTTGCAAGTGAATCTGCGAGGAAATGGGTCCCTCTGTGGAACACAAAGTGTCGATGTTGTTCAAGTGATTGATGTAACCAGTAGGTCAGTTGGATCTTGAATGCTCAGGAGTAAGTTTTGTAGTGTGCATGTTGCAGCTTAGCTCATGTTGGTTGGGGTAGCTTCTGGCATTGAGGTCATTGTGAGTTCCAGGAGTTTACCGTGCTTGACGAGTGTCTTTGTGAGTTTGCTTGTCGCATTTGTTGCTTTAAAAGGCTGATAAGCTGTAAGGTGTTGCTGAGTTTCACTTGCATTTAAACATCGATATGAAGTCAAAAACTCTGTGTTGTAGAGACAATGTGTTGTGCTTGTCGTGCATATGGCATTGTATCATATTTTTTTTTTTGAGTGCTATCAATTGTAAAGGCATAGAAAAGTATGGCGGACAGCACAAGAAAATCGTAGCACGGAGTTACATACATGGGTAGTGGTGTTAGTAGCGCCATGATTGTGAAGTTAGTCTCTGGCGTAGCGGTGGATGTATGTCATGGGAGTTACGTCCATGGCTGGAGTGTGACGCTCTGTCTGTTAGAGGTGCTCTTCATACAATGTGCATATCTCATGCTTCTATATAGAAGTGTTTTGCGACTGAGGAAGAAACTGTCTGGTTCTCGAAAATGGCGTTAGTTTGTAAAAACCAGATATTTAGTTTATGCGCATCATAGGAAGGCATGTGAAAAGAAATTTAGTCTTCCAGTGTTGCGGAATTAAGCTTGTTTTCAGCCGTGACGATTTGTGAAAAAAAGAAAAAAAAACACAACAAAGTCCGAAAAATACAGTTCCTTAGGAAAAAAAAAATGTGGAAAGAGAAAAAAATATCTATATTTTGTTTTTGTGTAAATGTAGATAAATACTTCTTGTTTTTTTTTTGTTTGTTTTGTTTTCAATTTATATCAACTGCAACGGGGAAAGTCATTTATTTTTTCTTTTTGTTTCGTTTTTTGTTCACAAGTAAAAAAAAAAAAATATGGCGTACGAAAGAATAAATGCACACATGGATTTTGTTGCAGAGCGATGCGACAAAAAATATATTTCTCCCTTTTTTTTTTTTCTTTTACGGTTGTAAACGGCAGTGTCTCATTTGTAACAGTAAATGCGTTTTATTTTTTAAAACCTAGAATATTGGTAAGTCGGTTTTTGTTGCGGCATTCTAGTTAGCGTCGTTTGCGTCACCGATCTTGTACTGGGCGAACGAATGGTACCTGCTGCTGTTAAGTAGGGGAATTAAGAGAAAGGTTGCATGGTCACCTTAGCCATGAAATAAGTACACGATAGTCACCATAATTATACTTACAACCGATGTACATTTATTTACAGAATAAGTACAAGTGTAATGTTAGACAGTTCATTACATATAAGAAAACACTACTTGCGTTATTTTCTCGAGAGTTCAAATGTGCTTTGCATGGGTACAAAACAGGAGAGTATCTGAATGGTCCGCGGTCTGAACGAAAAAGAGGAAGAACGATATGAACCCGATCTGGAATAGGCTGTATTACCCCCTTGTGGCAATGAATGGCGTTACCAAAATTAAAAGGTGATAATTTTTTTTTTTTATATATACATAGGAGTCACCACTTATCAAGGCCTGGAGGCCACTCAAGAGTTACTGAGTGTACAGTAATCAATGGGATAATATCGTAATCATTAGTAGTGGAAATTTGGTAAATTGGATTACTTAAGGGAAACGGCTTATCAAAAATTAATTTACGTTGGATTTGAAGACTACCAAATTGTAGACAGCTGGGAAGCAGGCAAACGGAAGAGAGTTCCACAAGCGTGCAGTTCTAAGAAAGAAGCTTTGTTCATGGAAGGTTTAGGCACAGATAAAAAGTTTGGGAAATTATTGATAGAGGTTTCAGCTAGACAAGTGTTTTTTGTGAAAGTTTAGTGAGGGGGGACTATAGATTGGAGCTCAGATGAGCACTTGCCATGAAAATAACAATAAAACAGAGACAGGCTCACAACGTCTCTTCTATGGGAAAGAGGTTGCAGGGAAGAGAAAAGGGCATCCCCCACTAGGATACAAAGTTTATTTTAAACTCTGTCAAGGCAGGATAAGGTCTTTTTAGCAGCTCATGCCCAGATATCTGCTGGAGTGGTAGAACGATCCCACCAATTTTCCAGCAACTTTGGCAACATATTTGATGTACATGTTCCATTTCAGATCAGGAGTAAAGGTCAAGCCCAGAAACTTGTTAAAATATGGACCCTCCCTAAGACAAGAGCCATTTATTTCAATTGATGCCATATGGGGATTATAGCATTGATGATGTAAAGATAGAAGCTTGGTTTTAGATGCATTAAAAGTAACCAGCCACCTCTTTCCCCATTCTACCACATGCTCAAGATCAGAGGAGAGAGAATCTGAGAACTTGGTGATTTACAGTCTGTTGTCAGCAAAAATGTGTGTGAATGATGTTAGGATGTGATTTAGATCGTCGATGTAGATCAGGAAGAGGGTTTGGCCCAGGATGGACCCCTGAGGGACTCCAGCCTTAATAGTGTGAGCTTCTGATTTCTGCCTATCAACCACTACTCTTATGAACCTATCAGAGAGAAATGATTTGATAATTGACATTTTTGAGATTTACAGTTATTCCTTAGCTGGAGATCCTATAAAGTAGACCTTTATGCCATACCCTATCAAAGGCCTTTGATATATCAAAGAGCAATTGCCTTAGAAAGGAAGCCTTTGTCGAGAGATTCACTAATTCTATGAGATGTAACCGTTAGAACATCTGCTGTAGATCTAGCAGAATGGAAACCATATTGCATGTCACTAAGGTTATTTCTGCTGAGGTGATTGACTACTTCTGTTTAACACAGATTCCAGCAACTTACTCATGACGCACTGGAGACATTGGTCTATACTGAGAGGAAGATGACCAGTCACTTGAATTCTTAAATACAGGACATACTGATGAGGTTTTCCAAGGTGTTGGGAGGCAATTCTCCTTAAGATCACGCTTAAATAGCTTTGTAAGTATGGGAATTAGTTCTGGTTGAAGTTTTTCAGCACTATGATTGGAATGCCATCAGGGCTAGTTGCTTTACTGGAATCAAGGTTTTTGATTTGCTTGGCAACATCACGCACAGATATTTGTATGTCGCATAGCATGTTTTCAGACACGGAGGAAATATGAGGGATTGGCTGCCCTGATTGCATAAGGTAGAATTAGCTGCAAAGTTTTTGGCAAATAGTTTGCCTTTGTTTGATGCTGACGAAATTAACTCTGGTCCATTGATGGTTGAGATGAAGTATACGCTTCTGCTCAGGACCCTGTTTGCTATTTGCCAAAATTGGTGAGAACCAAGCTGCTGCTCAGCTACTTTGGACTTAACAGAATGAGCATACAACTCCTGTGTTCCTGATTACTCTTTTACACTGGCAGTCCTGAAAGTGGCTTTAGTCTCAGTACATCTATTACATTGGAAGCAATGGAAAAAGTTATTTTTGTGCTCAATGGCAGCTGCACATTCTGGAGAGAACCACGGCTGGCTGTTAGGTTTTTGTTGGAATTTTTTTGAGAGTATAAAGCAGTCTATACATACAATTAATCATTCCGTCAGGTCTGATGCTGTAGAGGACACATCCTTTTTAAACATGGAATGCAGAGGTAGATCTGATATAAATGTACGGAAACTATCCCAGTCAGCCATAGCATATCGATATACTGTATGATGGAGAGGTACATCTGAGGACATTACATTTCGTTTTTATTTTAACTGATATAACAGTGATTGGAATATCCCAGTGAAGGTAGTACGGAAGATGAACATAGCTCAAGTTGTGTGAGAAAGGTCTAGGAGACTTACATGCTGACTATCAGTGTCGGGCACACGGGTGAGTTCGTGAACAATCTGAGTGAAGTTGTAAGCAATGGAGAAATCGTGACAGAACCTCCCCTCATCATGTCTTGTTTGAGTGGGTTAACAATTTCACATTGTTAACAATGAACTTTCCACAGATGTGAATGTTAGCCGAAGGATGAGCAGACAGGATGTGGTCAATTTTCTCAGATATGCTCTTAAAGATAGTAACTCTGCTGTTGTGGACGTGATGGATGGCAAATATAAAGCAGTGGTTGAGTAAGTGTAACCCGGAAGCATGTATTGGGTAATTTAAGGTCTTCTCTGGTGATGTCCCTACCACATGGAAAGCTATCTCTTATGTAGGTACATATCACATGCCCATGATGATCTTGAGGGTTAGATTTTTATGTTAAGTTAAAGTATCCTTTAATTACAGACTCTTCTGGGGAAATAGTCTGTCCAGTGTCAGTTTCACTTAGGAATAATAGGTCTGGTTTAGTCTCTGTAACTGGGTCTCAATCTCTGTAAGGTTGGAACATATACTCCTGATGTTGGAGGAGACATGGTAGTAGGGGCCTACATTTGGAGTTGGGTTTAATCGAGTTTTTTTTTTTTTTTTTCTGAAAACTTTTCATTGAGTTTTGGAATTTGGAACAGGTTAAACTTGGTTAGAGCAGAGAAGGAAAGTAAGGGAGAAAAAGAAACGAAGTAAAAAAAAAAATAAAATAAATAAAAAATAATTATATATATATATTTATTTAAAAAAATTTTTTTTTAGCTCATAAGGTAAAGCCATAACAATTACCTACTAATATGACATCAAGAAGCTCTACCAGAAGCTACTGCCTGGTCCAGAATCCATTCACGAAATGGCAATACAGCAGCCCCAGTACTTTGCATGTGCTGATAGGACAGCCTCCTTAGTGATTATTTCAAGAAAATTTCAGCATCTTAGGCAACTGTTCATGCAAAAATACTGCCCTCTAGAATACAGCTTTTTCTTCTCCCTTTGTCAGAAAAATCACTCATTGTAAATGAGGACTGAGGGACAAATTAGAAGCGAGAGTTACAAGAGCTGCCGATAACGCGTCCACAATTATTAAACTATTACTAAAACTGTTTTCTCATCAAAAATAGCCCTGGATTTATTATATAGTAGGTTCCAATGTTGTGTTAGAATAAAAAATATTTGTATCTATTATTATAATAAACAATTAAGAAATAAATGGCTTAATATCAAAAATAAGAAAATGTTGGTACTTTTATTTTTACTAAAATCATTAGTTTATGCTTCTATTTCGATGAGTTAGTGAAAATGTCTTCACTCTAACGATATTCTTAGATTGAATAAGTATTTCCAGAAAAACCTTTAGTAAAAATGTATATTTGTGCCAATAATATAGAAGAGACAAAAATAGGCTAGTCTGAATCCAGTATTGATATGTCAGATGGATTGCTATTTAGGTTTGAGTTTTAAAAGTCTGGCTGACGTAATATATCTTAAATGTTGTTGGAGGATTTGTAAAACGATATGCAAGAATTCCCTCGGAAGATGATGGAACGTTAATGGAAAGCTTGAGTAATAAAGTGCCAGACAATATGATTTTTGGCTATTTTTGTTGGTTATCTTACGTTCTGACCCTCATATCATTTTTGAGAGAATGATCAGGAAATCTAATAGATAATGTTTAGCGATGAAATATGTTTATTGATGAAATGTTTATGGTAAGATTCTTTTTACTTATGATAAGACTAACATTTATAAGCATAATTATATTTGTACATTTAAAATAGATTTTAAGTGGTATTGCATAGTTTCAGTCTAAATGTCACTTGTCCTAATGTAATGGTAGGTAGTAGATGCATTAATTTTTTATTTTTAAATCTTTAATACGATAACAATAATCTCCTTATCAATTGTTGTCCAATGACTGTATCCATCGGATAATGGGATTTACGTAATCGGTTGTGATACTATGAGGAATTTGTGTCATTGATGAAGGCAATACAGAACAATGTAATTTTATTTTCATAATATCTCACTATTCACAATTTTAATTTCGACTATTTTTATGTAGAGAGAGAGGGTGAGAGGGCTATATCTTTTCAGGTAAGAATTTATTTTTCAAATATTATGAATTTGGTTTTATTTAATGTTTTGAGACCATTTCTGTAGACAAAATTGCCATTATATTTTACTCAGAAAATTACTGCAGTTATCTGTCAGTCTCGATAATTTTTCAATACTCAAATGTTTTTCAGAAAATTTTAAAGTTCAAATTTTATTTTTTTTATTTTTTATTTTTTTTTTATTCCTATGAAAATATTTGTTAAAAATATTTTATCAAACTTTTATTTTTTAGCAAGAAAGTTGTTTTTACCCATACAATTTACATATGTAATTTAAATTCCCTCATGTGCATTTTCATCTTTTTCCTCTCAACATTTTGGCAGTCAGAAAAACAAATTGTTTTATATTTTCAATAAAATTCTGTTAAATCTAGCATATTTCTATTACATATCATTCATTAATAAGAACTAAAAAAAAAACACACACACATTTCGAAAATAACGCAATGTAGCTCCTCGCACTCAGATCTACTCTTTTTAGGGGGGGGGGATGATTAAATGATGCAAACACTTTTTTATGGGTTTATAATAACATAAAAAGATTTCTGTAATTGTCACTTAGTTGATTTTTGTAAATTTTTAAAATATGTTAATTGAAAATGATTTTAAAATGCATTTCATTTGTGATTAAGATAAATAGATAATTATATTTAAAAAAAAAAAATTCTTATTGAAATTTTTGTTTTTATATTTTAAAGATAAATTTATTGATGTATCCCAAAAAAATTATTCTATTGATGAGATATATAGAATTAGATTCCATTAAAATTTTGATACTCTTCTGTTAACATTGAAAATCTAATAAGATAAATACTTTTCAGTTATTTTGCCATAGACCATCTGTAGTTATTTACTTTTTACACTCGTGTATAATAATCTGTCCATAACCGATACCTTTTTATTTTTTTATTTTTGTTGTCAGAATTATGTAAAAACTGTTTCTAGCTATAAAATGTTTTAAACATGTATCATTATTGGTAAGTAGATTAAAAGTATTCGTTATGAGAAAAGCTAACAAGTTTTATCTTACTGCAATGAAGTTTTGTTTATTTAATTAAAATTATCACAAGTAGAGAATTTATTCGAGAAAATATCTCGCAGGTGAAGAATTTGTTATCAATCAAAATTTATTCTCTAAAGATTTTTAAATTTAAAGTTTTTTAGAACCATTGTTCCTATTTACTTGCCTCGCCAAAATGACAGACACAAGGTCGATTCTAATATAGGGGAAATCCAGCTTTCACAAAAGGGGTACTAGTTGGGGACAAAAATAAAAATTACCTCAGTTTAGAAGAATCTATCCTTTACTGACCAAGGGAAGAACCGACGAAGTATAAACTGAAATTTTCTCTTCACTAAATGACTAATAATGTTATCCATACATGCCTACCATCATTTTAACTTCATTTTATCAAAGCAGCTCACTTCTTTGACATGTTTTGATTTACAAAGTTTATTATATCTACTCATTAATTATGCTTAATTTATGTAACATTTTAAATAGTTTTATGTAGTATTCTGTATTATCAATGTTTCATTTTTAATATTGTATTTATTTTATTTTCATACACGTTTCGATTTAGAAACTAGTTTAATTCATGTGCAGAACAGAATCATCACGTACTGCTTTCATTCCACCTTGCGGATAAAATACCAGTTTTTTTTATTTTTTTAATCTTTTTTTCAACAGAATTTTAAATTCTGATAGATATTTATCTATATACTAATAGAATTCTGTGGTCTTATTTGTTTGCAGTTAGTTGCATTTATTTGTTAGTGTGTACACTGATTGACACCATAAAGATAGATCAATGAGGTAATAAAGTTACCATTTATTTTTATGCCGTCCATTTTCAAATCTATAGATTTCTTTCTATTTGAAAAATAGAGAGGAGAGATATTTAACAATATTACAAATACCAATGGGTCATACATAGTTTTAGCATGCTACTAAACCTGATGTTATCTGGTTTGTTATTGTGCACACTTCACCTATATAAGAATGTTTTAGCTAGATGGCGGAAGGGCAAGTAAAGTAAATGGTTGAATGATGAAAGCAATTGAATTATGTAAATCATCAAAATAGAGATGAGAGAAAAAAAAAGGTCTATTATGACATCACAGTATATTCTGACTTTGTGATCTTCGTAAAAACATAATCATCAACCAATATCAATGTTAAAAAAATTACATATTTAATAAAACATAGTCTACTTGAAGAATTAATTTATCTTTTAATTATTCTTTTAACTAAGAATAAAAATAATTACCATGCTTAAATTTATTTAAATCCACTTGTTAATAAAATCGATTTAGAAAAAAAAATTAATATCTAAACAAAATGAATAATGATTTCCTTAGTTACCAATGCCATTCTTATTATTATGCATTCTGCTCAATAACCTGGGGTTAAAATCATATAAATGCTAACATTAAAAGATATGTAATTAAATGAATGAAAATTATCTTCAAAATATATAATACTTGACAGTGTTTGATCCCGGGAGAAGTATGACTCCCATATTTAGGATTAACTTGATACGAGGGGTGTGCAATAATTAATGCCCCTGACCCATTTCCCATAGCAGTAGAGCAACGAAACTTGGCACAGTTATTAGTCTTTCTCTACATAGGAACCACCCAGAGTTATGCATTTCTCCCATCGTTTGATGCAGCTCTGGAGACCGTTTTTGTAGAACACCCCAGGTTAGTCCTCCAACCACAACGTGACTTCAGAAATCAAGGCTGCATCATCTGGGAAACGCTTTCCTTTCAAAAACAACTTCATGCCTGGGAAGAGGTGAAAGTCAGAGTGTAAGGTCAGGAGAGTAGGGAGGATGGGGGAGGATTTCATACCCACACGCCCGTGCTTCTGATCTGGCGACATGCGAGTTGTGGACTGGAGCGTTGTCCTGTAGGAGGAGGATACCTTTGCTGATTTTGCCCTGCCTCTTGATTTTGATAGCTTCCCTTAATTTCCTCAAAAGTGAAGCATAATAAGCTCCTGTAATTGTGGTAGCTTTTGCCAGGAAATCTTTCATCACTACTCCATCCTGGTCCCAGAAGACTGTGAGAATGACCTTGCCAGCGGAGGGCTGCACCCTTGCCTTCTTTGGATGTGGTGAGACCAAGTGCTTCCACTGCATTGACTGGGCTTTGGTCTCTGGATCATAGTGATGGACCCAGGTTTCATCCTGTGTAATCAGTCTTTTGAAAAACTTTGGCACATCTCCAAATTTATCCTCGAGCACTCGACGCGTTCTCGCTTCTGGAATGGTGTGAGCAACCTGGGAATCCATCTGGCAGACACCTTATGCAAATGGTCATGAATGATAGTTTCCATAGACCCTGTACTAATCTTGACATCTTGGGCTATTTGGCGAATAGTAATGCGCCGATCTTCCAAAATGGCAGCTTCAACTTGACAGACAGATGCCTCATCAATGGCAGAAGGCGGGGAGCGACCAGGTCTGGGAGCTGTTTCCATAGACTTCCGGCCATGTTTGAATTCACAATGCCAGCGTTTTACAAGGTCATATGATGGGGCATTATCACCATAAGTTTCTTTCATTTCATGTGGTGTGCGTCCTTTCAAATACAAAAACCGGATCACTGCTTGACATTCAACAAGCTCCATTTCACACCTGACTCCGTTCAAACACCTGTAAAACAGAAATCACAATTAGTTCAGAGCTGTAATTTGCCACATAACCCGTAGAGATATAAATCATTGCACATGCAAAATTTCAGCTAGATTAGACAACTGGAAGTGGGTCATGGGCATTACTTATTGCACGCCCCTCATAGCTATTGAATTTAAAAAAGTAGTTTTTGAATCCCTTTACAATGAGTTTAGCCAGACGCTGTTATTAGAACATTTAACTAATTAATATTATCTGTTCCTAAGTTTTTTTCACATATTTTTGCATGACATATTAAATCGTCTTTTCCCATGTGAGATTACATTTCTATGTTTTATATCGTTAATATGTTTAATTGTTATATCTAATTTAAATGTTGTTCTATCATTATTTTTTATTATAAATATTAGATTAAATTTTTATTTTATAAATTTTTTAAAACAAAACCTGAATAAGGGCCACTATGTACTCTTGCTCTCAACCCTGAACCTCGTATTACCATTTTTATTCTTACATTTTAGTTTCTATAATTTTCAATTTATTCAATATTATAAATAAAACATTGTATATGCTGTTTTAATATTTGCTGCAAACACAAATCCTACAATATTCTTGTAAAATTACTAATACAAAAAATACCACAATTGGATCCCTTAAAAAATTGGACTCTGAAAAACTTGTTTGATCTTTGTATGGGACTTTGTTTTCAGTTCCATCCCCCAAACACACACATACAACATAAATATACTATAGATTATAATGCTATCTTATTTTTCTACAATGTAATTAGTCTTTTTAAAATGGAAAGAGTTTCCTTTTCTAAATTTTATTCTTCACTAAAATTTTTTTCTGTCATCTTTTCATAATTATGATCTAATTTGATCAAATAAAAAATGCATTCATAATGTTAATTTTTTATCTAATTCCTTTTTAATTTAATACCAATAAATTTTTTCTTGTTTACAATTCGTGTATCACATAAATATAAACACGTCATTATCTTTTTTTCATGTGTCAATCAAACACGCTAGCTGTTGCTAAAATTGTATAAATAAAATGTGAACCTAATTTTTCTTGTAAATTTATCACACAAACAAGCAGTTTGTGAAACGCAATGGAAGAGGTAGGATTTTATTTCTTTCTTGTAAAAGTTAAATGATAATGTTATTGTTGCTTACTGCCTTCGCTTTCAAATAAGTTTGACACTTTTTTCTTTCATTAATATAATAATGCACAATAAAAAAATAAGTTCTTAAAGTGAATCAGTTCAGCTGTTCTTTCTGATTCACTTCAATTTAATTTTCTGTAATTTTCATTATATATCATACAGCATAAAATTAGGAACCTTTTGACATATTTATTTTCTAAGCAATACGACTATAACCATGAGATCTATAAGATATAATCCATAAAACTAATCGCATAATGGATAAAGTATTAAGTAAAATTCAGTCCGAAGTAAAACTCTTAAGTTGGTTGAAGGAAGGTTCAATCTTCAGTAAGGGCAATACCAAGAATACAGTTATAAATTACCTTCTACACAGTCGTAATTGACAGAACAATACCATACTACTTCCATAGATTAATTAAATTGTTCCGTTCAAAATTCCATACAGATTCCCAAGTTTGACAAGATACACCTGAAGAAGGTTGGAGGTTACGTCAGCTGAAATCTAAACAGAACAGTAATCCAAATAATTCAAGTAATACAGGCCATATGAATGTTAACAAAAATAGTGTTTCATATACATAGGTTGCAACTGCAAGACACTATAACCAGACTTGTTTAATTAATTTCCAATTCGGTTATGTAATGAAATATACACAAAATTGTAAATATTATAATATTTATTTATTTATTTTTTTTTTTTAGATAATCTGAACATTATTAGTGCTTAATCAATCACAACTAATAATTAGTACTTAATCAATCAAAACTAAAATCACAAAAAAATTTTTTACATGCTGCAATAAGAAATTGAACTTAATACTTTTAGGTGTCTGTCAACCACTTAAAATTAAATGCCCTTACTGTATGACTGGTCTTTTTAAAATTACTTTCTTGCATCTCAAAATTTCAGCTGTTTGTAAAATGAATAAATTTATCAAATAACATTTTACTACTTTTATTTTATTTTGTTAATGTTTACTATTCAACAGTAAATGTTAGATACAAACTATAATTTTACTCCCTTTTATTATACAGAAGTCTGTTTTTCTTTTTGAATGAGGTTTTTGCTTTGATTACTTACCAAAGTTATCCATTTAATAAGCGATTAAAGTAATACTAATAAAAAAAATATGTATATATTTGTTTACTTATTTTCTAATTTATTCTAAAGGAAATTGCTCCAGACAATCACTTGATGTAAGGAGCTAAAAAAAAAAATAAAGTAGTACTTCAAGGTAAAAATTTGCCAACAATAAGTATTAGATGGAATATATTCTCATCTAGAAAACAGCAATCTTTCCTTTGTTAGAAACCTCGCTCCTGGAATCCATCTAAAGTTAAATCTCCAAAGAAATTAATTTAATTTTAATCAAATTTTTAATGTGTATATTATCAAAACTGCAAGGAATAAAGATATATATATATTTAATTTTTTTATTTATTTGCAACCTGTTTTATTAGGAGTATGCCAAAAAAAATCATTGATATATAATGCTGTCCTATTAGCATACTCCCACTACAATAAATTTTCAACATGTGTAAGTTATTGGTCTGTTAATTTACTATCCCCTCCCTAAACACACACACACTTTTCATAGGTATTTTGCTTGAATAAGTGTTTTTTTTTTATGAAAAGAATAAAGTTTGAATAAGATAAAATAGTTCAGTTGTGAAGGTTTGGAGATTGAATAATAACCAAATAATAAAATTATAAATGAAAAAAAAAAGTAGGTTTGATGTGTTTTTATTTGAAACTACATTTTACATCAAATGATAAAAATATGTGAATAAAATATTTTCTTCTACTTAAAGTAACATTTCTTTAACAAAATCACATAGTTATTATTCTTCATAAATGTTTGTTACATCTAAATAATTTTTACTAACCAAAATAGAAGTTTTGATGATATATCTGAACCAGTACACGAAAGAACTATACTATTCCAGAATTGAAATTCTCATGAAATTGTAATATATTAAAACAATATTTCACAACAATTTTTATTTTTTAAATTGTCCATTCAAATTGAAAACCTGACTTTCATTTTTTAGATAAACTAATAAATAATAAACTACTAGATATAATTTATACTAAAAAGCCTTCTGCTACATCTGTATCCATTGCTAAAATCTTTCAATGGTATTGTAAGAATTGGCATGTATACAAACGGACTATCATTTTGAATTAAAGAATAGATTGGACATTTGATAAATAAGATTTTACACAAAATAGCAATTTTTTGCTATTTTCGCTTTTAAAAAAAGTTCAGGTTTCTAGAATTTTAATTAAGACCTTCATATATGTAATTGTTAGCTAGAATGAAATTTTTTAAATATATT
Source organism: Euprymna scolopes (assembly GCF_053919585.1). Lineage (NCBI taxonomy): Eukaryota > Metazoa > Mollusca > Cephalopoda > Sepiida > Sepiolidae > Euprymna > Euprymna scolopes. The sequence goes on from NC_136494.1 coordinate 128,656,314, forward strand.
AAATATTAACCAGATATGCAATACTAGATATCCCAAATAACAATTTCATTGCTATTATATCTAAAAAAAATAACAAACTTTTAATGTGGGCACTTGTTTCCTTGCGAAACAAACAATGGTATCAAATTTATTTTCACAGCTCAATTAGCCACCAAATTATAACCATTCAAAGATTGTTGGAAATTAGGAAAATTGCCATCTTGTATGCTATTGTTCCAGACGCCAATTCTCGGCATATAATTAAAAATGTAGGCTTCAAACAAGTGAAAACTCCTTGCAAATGTCATGACATCTTGTGGTAAATAAGAATTAATCATAATGGAAGTAATAATTATTAGAACAAACCCACCTAAATATTGGACAAAATCACATTTTCCTTTGAAAAAATGTGCGCAACTTAGACTCTTCATATAAGATTCATTTAAACAGCTAATGATTCATAGCACATTAAACTAGATTTTTCTTTTTAAACCAATTAAAAAGCAAAAAGATTTGAACCAGAAATAGACAGAAACACAATTTGCTAATAGAACAAAAATTTAATCCAGTAAAGTTTTCAAATTAGATTGTTTTTGTTAAAGAAAACTTAAAACTCAGTATTAAATCTGCCATATTGATGAATGTCCGGATTTTATTTTATTTTTTTTTAAGATAGGTCTGTCTTTATATGCATAAAGATAATAATGCACACACCAAAGTTGAAAAAAAAATCCATTTGCTATCCAAAATAGAAACCTAAACTTAACGAAGTAGCCTGAAAAACAAAATGGAAAATTATTAATTACTCGAAATAAGTAGACTTATAAAGAGAAAAGATTATATTTAGTTTACCTGCAAATTTTTATCAAAAATAACCTTAAAAAAAAAAGTTATTGCTGTTGAAATTGAAGGGAATTTGACTATAATCACACTCTAAACTAGGCTGGTTTGTAATATCTAGTAATACTATTTTTATTTTGTATCTTTCTTACTATTTTTCAAGTAAAATCAATAATCTAGTTACCAACATACAGAAACTTAAATGTAATGTTAACAAACATCTTGCCGCACAACTTCCCACTTAGAAACCAGATCATAATTCACAGTAGTCCCTTACATCTCGGTGACAATTTGTTTGAGGATATAAAAGTTTAAAAAAAAAAAACCTAAAAGATAATCTCAAATTTAACCAGTTTTTCTCATTAATTTTTCGAGCAATTTTGGCTATTATTACTTAAGTGACTTTACTCACATCAAAACTCATAAATTTTACTTAAGTTTTAATGTAGCATGAAGTTAAGAGATCATATTAGAATAAGCAATCATATAGTAAGGACAAAACTCACACTCAGTTAAATCAAGTTTTAGGACTATACAGACATATAAGATCAACAATCAATTAGCAAGGTATGTTTAGAAGGACTGGTGGAAGGGTTAAAAAAAATGTAAATCATTGAGAAAATTGTGTGATAACATACATTCCTAATTTTTTGGATTAATCAGTCAACTAAACAAAAGAAGAGACAGAATAAGATTGTATCCTGCAGTATGGAGAAGACATTTAATGGTGATGATCTGAGAAACCGTCTAATACTTAAAATCAATTACTTTCAAGAAACAATAATACTTATTAGTTTATTATGCTTGAGGGAAAATATATGGATTATTTTTGTTATATCTGAGAAACATTTTGCTTCCTTTTATCCAGTGGTGTGGCTGTGAGGAGAGTGAGCAATCTGCAAAATGCGGAAGATTATGGAGCGGGACAGCACTTTTGTCTGCTACATTTATATGAATAGCATTTTTGTGTCTGCCTAAAACTCCAAAATTAGAGTATTTATATTAAGCCAACATATGTATTGATTAAGCATATTCCCTATCTTTTAATGTTGAAAAAAATTATCTTTTCTATGGGTAAAGGTTTTTGTAAATTAAGAAAAGAAAATGTAATAACATTGAAAATCTAAACAAAATAAATCTTATCATTTTCACAATCCAAAATTATTCAGAAAATATTTTACAGGTTTTATTCTAAATTTGTATTTGATTCAGTTATTAAATGTATTTAAATTGATAGTAAAAATGAAATTGCAAAGGATTTATCCATTTTTAAATGTGGAAATAATTTTGTTTCCACATTGTCTGCTAAGCTTCTGTTTATAACAGTTTATTATGATAATGTCTAATATATACACTTGTGCCCGATATTATTCATACCCCTCGGATCTTTGAGATTTCTATAAGAATATTGCTCAAACCAGAAGGTAGACAATATTAAAGGGATTTCAAACAATAAATCAAGCATAAGCATTTAATTTAAACTCAACAAATAAATAAATTATGCAAGTTTGAAACATTATACAAAGAAAAACAATAATGGCACTAGTTCAAAATTATTCATACCTCTCTCAGTCAATAGCATGCCCTTTATTCTTAATAACTGCCTATAACCGTTTTGGATATTTATCAACAAGGTTTTTACAAGCATCAACACTGATTTTTGACCATTCTTCAATGCAGTAGTTCTCCAAATCCCTCAAATTTCTAGGTTTCCGCTTTTTAACCTCAGTTTTCAATATGTGCCAGAGGTTTTTGATAGGGTTCAGGTCGGGACTCTGGCTAGGCCATTCCAAAACATTAATTTGATTATCCTCAAACCATTTCTTGACTATTTTGGCAGTATGTTTTGGATCATTATCCTGTTGAAGGATCCAGTTTGGTCCTAAATGGAGCTTCTCCGCATCCTGTCTAATGTTTTTCTGGAGTATCTCCAAATATTGCTCCTTCTTCATGGTTCCATCTATCTTGACCAAACTACCTGGACCACTAGCCAAAAAGGAGCCCCAAAACATTAGGCTACCACCACCATGTTTCACCGTGGGTATGGTGTTCTTTGGGTTGTAAGCTTCTCCTTTCTTCCTCCAAACGTAAGAAGCATCCACATGGCCAAACAATTCAATTTTTGTTTCGTCAGTCCACAAAATACTTGAGAAAACGGACTCTGGAGAATTCACATGGGTCCTAGCAAACTTTAGACGTGCTGCAAGGTGTTTTCCGGTGTGCAATGGAGTCCTTCTTGGTCTTCTTCCTTTCAGACCATTTTCATGCAGAGTCCTTTGCAATGTTTGCCTTGATATTTTTATGCCAGAAGACTCCAGATTTTCTAAAATGTCCTTAGTAGTGGTGGTTGGATTTGCATTAACACTTCTTACAATATTCCTGGTGGCTCTAGCAGACAGTTTCCTTTTCCTTCCTCTACCAATCAAGTTGTTTGTTGTGTGGTGGCTCTGAAATTTTTTGATGATGCTCTGTACTGTTGCTGTAGGAACCTCAAATTTCTTGGAAATTGACTTGTAACCTAAACCATCCTTATGTGAATTCACAATTTTAGTCCTAAGATCATTACTAAGCTCTTTTTTCTTCCCCATTCTAATAATTTTTATTCTTTTATTGGTTTTCAGTTGATATCATTTTAATTTCTGAAAAATGCAAAAAAACGAAATGAAATTAATCAAAGGTTGTATAAAAGCATTCAAAATAAGAATCAAACAGGAAACAAACAGTCAGAAACTCGATTAATACTGAAAAAATAAGGGGGTATGATTATTTTTGAACATTGCAGATTTTATAAATAGCTGTATATTTCTTTTATTACAAGTATCCCGAGATTTTAAAATGACGAAAATGATCAGAAGAGGTTTATTAAGAATATGTATCAATATGGACGTAAACAATAAATTCTTACAAAGTTACACCTAATAAACTCAATTTTCAAGGGGGGGTATGAATAATATCGGGCACAAGTGTATATTATAATAAAGTATCATAACTTTTTTTGTACTATCAGATGACAAAAATAAATGTTATAAATAAAGATGAAACATTCCAAATGTTTATGAAACCAGTGAATGCCATTGTTCCACTGTTTTTTTAGTCAAGTCTGTATTTATGGATGATTATTTTTGGAAAATTATTGGGTAAATATTAATCTCCTGCAATATGAAGATACCATAGGTATTTTTAAAGTTGAAAATTATTTTCTGTTTAGATTATGTTTTTCTGAAGAAATGAAACATCATTTATAAAAACATATTTGATAGAACTTTGTAAAAACTTGAAATGAATACTTACCTTGAATAATAAATGCATTCTTATATAAGTTAAAATTACATAAACATTGTAAGGAGTCTATCAAGATTGATCAACGTTTCAACATTTTCATTTTTCATCAGGATTTCAATTGAACCTCAGTGTTTTTTTTTTGTTTTTTTTAGTTTTTTTTCGAACTGCAAGGTTCAATTGGAGTTCTAAGAAAACATGTAAAAGTTGAAATGTTGATCAATCTGCATAGACTCCTTACAATGTTTATGTAATTTTCATTATGTAAAAGCTCTACACACGTATTGAGTATTTTTGAAAAAATATTGGTTCATGTTCACAATATACCCGAACTTAAATATATATAATATATATATACACACGCACATGATGCACACATTTGACTTTTGGATTGAAGTATTATAGTATACCATAGAAATAAAAATAAAAAGTATTAATAATAATAGAAAACAGGATAGAAGACTTGCAAAATTTCAACTTTGGGTATACAAGTAAGTTTATCAATAATTTGTTAGATCATCAACAAATGAGAAAAGCATAACAAAACCTCCATTCATCATCAGTTTTGTTTTAGTGGGTTTACCATTTAACATTGAACATTTTAAGGTCACTATAGACATGAATGCTGGCAAAACCAGTTGTGTTAAGAATTATTGTATATAATATTATTTTAACAATAATAAAACTAAGTAAAAAAATTTTTTTTAATGTTTTGCATTTAATTTACAATTAAAATTACCTGTGTATCATCTCCAAAATTGGTTACTATGTTTGAGAGTATCTCTGAGAAAATTGACAGTATCCTGTCTGTTTACCTTTTTGCCAGTGTTTGCAATTATTTTGTATGAGACTTTAAAAAGATAGAAATTATTTTGAGAAAATTATTTCTGTTAAATCTTCGAATTTTGATCAATAGAATCTTCATATTTTCTAATTGACTTGCTCAGTTCTTAGTTGGGTGTGTGTGGATCAGTTTATGATATAAATTTAACGTGAAATGCGTTTTTTTAGAAATAGCAAGAAGTCTTATTGGTATCTGTTAACTTGATACATGTGCAAATATACTGAACAATGAAAAATATTGTAATGAATAGTGTTTATTTTTCATTTTCCGTTTGTATACAATACACAGGCAACAACAAATAATAGAACTAGTTTATTATAAACCAGTAAATATATGCCCCCTCTTGTCATTTTATTTTGCTAGTCAAGGAGGATGAAGATCTGGTGAATGAACATATATTACACTGACCCCCTCCCCCGCAAAGGAGGGAATAAAAACTGAGAGGATGGTATAATGATGAATCCCCCCCCCCCAAAAAAAAACACACACACACACACAAAAAAAAGGAGTTAATACCTGGAAGAATAATATAACAAAATAGATAGTACACTACCCCCACCCCTTCAACAGAGAAGATAATTATGGAGAAATGGTGTCTTGAGAAACGAACATGTACTATACTTACCCACCCCTACCATCATCACCAAAATAAAAAGAGGAGTTAATACCTGGAAGGATCATAGGCGACCGTAATAGCTGAGTATGGTATCGTGGTAACAGATCAAATACTTACTCCCCCATCACTACCACCAAAGAAAAAAGAAGGTAGTTCTTGGGAGGATAGTGTCATGACAACAGAATAGATACTACATTATTCCCTCCTCCAAAGAAAGTGGTTATTCCTGGGAGAATACTTTTGACGGCAGAATCGATACTAAATTACCCACCTGATCAAAAGATAATACATGGTAGAACGATAAAAGTTGTCTCCCTAAAGAAAACACTACTTCTTTATTTTAAAACTTTTATTGAAAAATTTAATTTGGGTAACTTGATTAGGTTGTGGAGCTGACATCTATTTAATGTAGCCACCTTCAGGCTCAATCACCGTCTCGATACAGGTCAGGAACTGGAAGCATGCCTTTAAAAAAGCACCGGTGGGAGATCGGCGAATGCTCAGTGGATGGCGGTAACCAGGCTGGCTTTGGTGTTGTGGGAGGTCATGTTGGTGATGTTCTCAACATATGACCAAACGAAGTAGTTCAGCGGGTTCAGGGCAAGGGAGGAAGTGGGCCAGTGAGGTAAGGGTACAAAATCATAGCATTCCTTCCGAAGCCAAGCCGAGATCTCTTTGAACGTGTGGGTTGGCATCAAATCCTGCTGCCACACCCAGGGTCTGCCAACGGCCATCTGATTGCATCAGGTGATCACAACACACTTCAGCACATCCAGGTACACTTTGGTGTTGACTTTCAAGCCGACTTCGCAGATGTGAGGTGACATGATGTGGCTCTTACTTAAAACCACACCAAAGACCATAACTGTGGTCGGAAGTTTCATTGAGCTGTGCTCTCGAGCATTGAACCATCCGGATTTGCATTTTGAGGGTGGCGGCAATGGTTCTGTTGTCATAACTTGGATTGGTAGAGAGTATGAGTTGTACAGCGCCGCATCTCCGATCTTGCTCATCGAACATTGTGTCACTTTATGACATGATAGAAGGCTTCTATTTTTCTTGGGATTTGTACACAACTGGCCAACTTGTAGATTGTCTGAAATAAAAAAAGAAAACCGGTTTTCATCAAATGGAAATGGAATCATGTTGTCATTTCTAGGGCGACAATTTTATTGTTCCACCCTATACATTAATAAATCATTTAAAATCATTTGAATCATTTTTTTTTTTTCATTTAAAAATGCCTAGTCATAAAACATTTTTAATTGTTTCTTAGCCTTTTAGCTAAGATCAAAGTGTAGTATATGCTCTCAACTTCCCAATGACATCAGATTAATTTAGTGTTGAATTTAGTTGCTGGCAAATTTGCCAAAGAGAGGGTGGATGTCCTTTGTAAAAATTCAGATTTTTGTGAAATTTTAACAATGACATCAATTAATATTTCTCAAATTTCAGTTTGAGTATTTGAGTTTTTTAAAGAATATAATATGGGCACAATCTTCCATGTGAAAATATTAGAATTTGCACTGAATTTAGTTCTATATTAGTTGAACAATAATTGAGCAAGATTTCCTGAATTTAAGTTTCTTCTTTTAAGTTGAAGCCTTAAATTTTAGATATTTTCTAGAATCCAAATCATGTATTGGATTTTGATCAAATTAGAATAAAGATTCTAGCATTAAATTTTTATTTTATACATCATAAGTGGACATAAAAGTTTTGTAAAACTGATGCCTGGCATAGGTATTCTAATTAAGTTAATGTTTTTTTCCCCATCATTTTTTTAGAAGGTACAGGAAAAATAAAAATGCTACACTACTCTCAGCTTTCAAGATTAAAAAAAAACAAAATACATGAGAATTTTGGAAATAATTATCAAGGATTAAAGATCAACATTTTAATTTTTTACTAAAAATAAGAAAATGATGTGGAAATGAAAAAGTGATGCATCTAAGCTGAAGAGAGTGAGTGTATAATTTTTAGATGTAAACATAAATCTAAGTGTGTTCAATTGTCCCCTCCTTTTAACGTTACCTTTTAAATTGTGACATTTTGATTTTTGAATGGCATCACCATACAATCATCATGATCAAGTGTCTACAATTTTGAAAATATCCCATTTGTGATCTATAAAGAGAAAATAATTTTATAAGTAAAGTTTAATGATGTGTGAAAACAGATTTTTTTTTTTTTTTTTTTTCATTCTATGTTTTTAGCTGGTTGAATCTTTCATCAGTGTTATGGTCTCATTCTGATTGGATGGGTTGTTGAGGGTATGGCAATTTTATGGGCCAACCCAGGGGACATGAAAGTAGCTATTCTGTTGCTTTCATACATATTTTACATGTAATATTTTTTAATTCAGATTTTATCTTTTTCAACGAAAATTGTAATAATTTCTAATTTCTTAATAAAAATAATTATTTTGAGATTACATTTTTTTATTGAAAACAATTTACATTGTAAACTGATAAATTACAAATCGGAAAATTTAAAACTTTCAGCAACAAAATTCACTCAAATAAATTAGCACTTTTACTGATTATTTTACTTAAAAAAAAATTAAGATTATTTATTTTTATTATCAACCTCATGTAGATTTGTGATGCAAAGAATTGAGATGCTACACTCAGTCTCATGGATTTCTTGGAGTACAGCTGTCCGCTGACATGGAGTTCTTTGACAGGGAGTACTGCAGATTTACTGTCATCAGTATTTAAACCTGTATGTATCACATGCACACTAGTTATAGACTTGATATGATTTTATTCTTTATCATTATGAGAAAGTCATTTTTTTAGAGTTTTAACTTAATAAGTTTAAACAGCTTGAATGCTTATATGTATTGGATTGCTATTCTCATCTTGGTTTTATATTCACAAAGTTTTGTCTGATGTAACCTCCCACCTTCTTCAACTGCATGCTTTCAAGTTTCGAAATCTTCTATTCAAATTTGGAATTCTTTGTGGGAATCGGGAATCTATAAACACATCAGATGAAATATTATGAAAATAACAACCAAGATAAAAATAGTATCAGTTCTCATCTAAAAAAAAAAAAACAAACAAAAAAAAAACATCGAACCTTGAATGTTTCTGTCTAACATTTTTCACTAATATGGAATTCCATTTTGATTATTCTAAAGTTTCTTTTAAATGTATAAAAAAATTTTTTGAAAAATAAATTCAAATTTTAAGCACAGCACCAATATAACAACAAAAAAACTTTTTGAAATTTTTAATCCTGATCAATTGACTATTAATTCATCTCCTTTAGTTCCTCTAAATGATATGAGCATCTGACTGGTATTATTGTATTATATCTTTTTTATTTCATTATATTGATCAGTTATAATGAAATAATATAAAAAGATGCGGCATAAATTAGAAATTTGTTTTATGTGCATTATCCTTTGTTGTTACCTATTTTGTCATACCTTCAGCTTCAACAGTTTATTTATTTAAGTTAATAGAGCTCCATTGGCCATGCATGTATTATACAAACAAAAATAATACTCATGATGAATAAGAAAAATCTATTTAGTCTGACAAATTCCTTTGATAGAATGAAACAAATGTTTGTGTAGCTCATTTGCCAGGAGTATATTTTTATATTACTAGTCGTGTATTTGGCACTGTTGAAGTAAATATTGGAACAAAATATGTATGTAATATATTCTCATGTGTTGTGTATGTAGTAATTATATATTCAATATATAAAATGTCAGTTTATTCATCATCGATACATTTGTGCTTACAAACTAGATACATCTTTCTTGCTAATAAATACATAATCTTTCGACTGTTCTTAGAGGATATCTATTTTTTTCCCCCAATAGATTTTACCAATTTCTATATTTATTCCCATCAATATTTCTTTAGGAAAGAAAATGTTTATGTGCATCAGTGATTAGCAACAAAAAATTGATCTCGGCTTTTAAATGGTTACAAAAAATTTGTATATTTTTATTTTCCTTTATTTTATCGTAATATAGATGTCATAAAAAACTCAGTTTTGTTTACCGTGAGATTGCTATTAGGGAACCATTTTGTTTTTTGACTTCCAGCTTATCTTGGTTATGTTATTTCATTAAAGTTTCAAAGGTTTGTCAACGCCATTCCACAAAAACCCTGTAAAAGATTTTTCATGCCATTTAGATAAACAAATAAGCATGTTTATTTAAATAAAAACCAATGACATATTTGTTTCACTATGATATATAAGCCACTTAAAATATGCTGTGTGATACTTATTTACTACTCATGGGGGGGGGAGTACCCGGCATTGCCCAGGTGCTTGTAGGTGTGGGCGTTTGTGGGCGTAGGTGTCGGCGTTTTCTTGTAAAGAAGAAGCAAAAGGAAACTTAACCCTGTTTAAATATAAAAAAAAAAACGATAAAACACAGCGATTTTAAAAATGGAAAAAAAATAAGTGGGGGGGGGGAATGCTTGGTGACAGGTCGGCTCGAACCCGGAGCCTTGAGGCCCATAGGCTGAGCCTGAACACCTGAGCTACAGCGACAGTCAATGTAAGAGCGATTAAAAAGTGAATGTCAAACATCGCAGTTTTTAATGAGGTCAAATCGTTTTACTACGGAATAGTTAACGGTGACGTTTACATCCGGTTCGAATCCAGTTCCGCTTTTCTTATACAAAAAAGGCGAATCTACACGCGCCGATCCGAAAATGTCGAATATTTAACGTTTCAAAGTCGGGTAAATTAAATAGAGAGATGGTCAACATTAAGTCGTAGATTTATCATTTAGACGTGATATAAAAAGTTTTTAAGATGAGCGACTGCCTCGAGAATTGGCCGGAAAAAAAGCCTGTCTCAGACATACACAAAAAGCAGACATACATACATACACACATTTTCGCTTTTATATATATAGATTAAGCTCATAAAATTACTTTTTTTTTAAATTTATATATGAGAGAAAAATGTTTTAGATTAAACAGGTTATTTTAAAAACTTATTCTTTTAATCATTAACTAGTTCATACTAAATCCTTACAATCAAAGTGAGGTTTGATCCTTACTTTTATTAGCACTTGATGTTTAGAATGATTAAGGGAAGTATAAAGTTTTAATGGATTACTTTTTTAAAAATCTTTCAGCGCAATAAGTTTAATGTCACAGTTTTGATTACTTCTTAGACCTCAGTTTGATTTCTTCAATTACCCATGAACCATTTCTTACTACTTTATAGTACAATTATTTAAATTTGGTTTTGAAATATATTTAATATTAAAAATTATTTATGGCTACTGCCAGAAATAATTTTTAATATTAAATATATAATTATATCATATATTACACTGCATTTTTTTGTTTATGTTTGTGTAGGTGATATCATTAAATAAACATTTTAGTTCATCAATTTGGGAATAAATAAAGGATACCATAAAGTGAAAATGAAACTCCTACGAGAATCGAACCTATGCCTCAGAAGAGGGGGTAAATATCCAGATACGCTACTACAGAACACCGACCACTCTAATTTGTTTTTTTGTAGGTAATTGAGGTTGCTGACAACGAATCTGATAGTCCAACTTGGGGCAAATTTACCGTTTGCATAGTATTTACCCCTGAACCCACGAACTACTTTCCACCATTTTACAGCTTCCGTTTATGCTACGTGCATGCACGCTGTAGCATAAACGACGGCTTCACCAAGCAAACTACGTTGGGGGGAGGGGATTTTTTTTTTTTGCAGGACATAGAATTTTCTAATTTTCAAAAATACATTATAGCACTTTTTGGGTGGAAAATTTAAAATTAGCTGAAAAAGAAATAAAACAAGAAAAGGAAAGCACTCCTAGTTTGAGTAGGGGGGGGGGTAATTTATCTTTTTTTTACCTGGAACATAGAATTTTCAAATTTTCAAAAAGTAACGCACCGACATTTACCAATTAGAACACCATTTAACATTTTCCGAAGATTTTACTGTGTACATTGTGGGCACGAGTGGGGGCGGGGGCAGATGTGATGTTGGGGCGCGTGCCCCAACATCACATCTGCCCCCGCCCCACAGTAAAATCTTCGGAAAATGTTAAATGGTGTTCTAATTGGTAAATGTCGGTGCGTTACTGACGGAAAAACGTTTAACTAAACTGCAATAGCACCTATTAAGCCACATAAGTTCTATAATTGAATCCCCCTCGCGCAAAAAAAGAATGAAAAGCAAAGATGTTTGGTGCTTATGTTTTTGTAAACCACATTAAAAACTACGCGAGACAAAAAAAAAAGTTCCCCAATTTGTTGTACTTTTCTTTAACTGTAAGTCATTAAAAAAATGTCAGTCCGTAATTTTTTTGATTGGTACGCCATGTGAGAAGGCAGTTTGCTAGGTGAAGCAAGCCGGCGTTCATGCTGCAGCGCACACGCGTAGCGTAAACGGAAGCTGCAAAATGGTGGAAAGTTATTCGGGGGTTAATACCATGCAAACGGTAAATTTGCCCCAAGTTTGACTATCAGATTCGTTGTCAGCGACCTCAATTACCTATAAAAAAAACAAATTAGAGTGGTCGGTGTTCTGTAGTAACGTATCTGGATATTTACCGAAGAGGGACCACCTATAGTGGATATTATTAAAACCATATGACTGACAATTATTTAAATAAGCTGAAATTGTAAAAATAGATGTAAAAAATCAACTTATAAATGGCTAATGCACTCTGAATTTATCAGTTTAACTGCAGGTATTTGTTTTAAAAATTCTATTTCATTTGATAAATTATGAATGACAGTATACCTCTCCAGATAGTCTAACTTGTTTAGTGTTATCACACCAGCTGTTACTATAAATTTCTCGCTGATAATACAGGTTTTCACTGGAATCTGAGTGACAATAAGCTACTTCAATATTGCAGTAACCTACATTTCCTCCAGAGCCTAAATGATGCTATACTTCCTGTCCTTTCAGGCTTTCTGAAGCCACATTCTGTGGTACTAATCAATACATTGTTTTGTCGTAATACTTTTGAAAGAATATTATTTTATTTAAAAAAATCTGGAAGAAATTCTTTACAGGCACTCTTCAAATTAGGTTGAGATATGTCCAGAGAAAAAACTTTACTCCAAATTTGTTTTTTAATTTCTAGAAAGGTAAACAACAAAAATATCCTAAACGTAAACAGATTTAAAAATATAAATTTGCTGTCTTTTCAGAAAAAACAATTTGTATAAAAAAGCATGAATAAAAAATACAGTTCTGAATTTTTTGAGATGAGGTATGAATGCTTGTATTGTTTTCATTGTTCAGACAATTATTCTTATCTTGGAAATCATTGACACAATGTTTTGGTCATTGAAACCTACGACCTTCGTCAATGTAAACTTCATGTTTTTTTTGGGGGGGAGGGGGTTTCACCTAAAGAAAAGGGGTCAGCTCTGATTGTAAGGAATCAGACGGTAAATAAAAAAATAATATTGATAATTAACAGGTTTCCCTTAAAAATTGAATTATAAGAAAGTCTTAAAAAGTACCCTAGTGACTAGTGGTGGGACGATTAATCGGAATCGTTAATCGTAAGAATTGGGGGGGGGGTCGGAATTGCATCATTAAAAAATACCTTAGATTTCATTACGATTCTCTTATATTTTTAAGTTGAACTGTTTGTTTGAAGTGCGATTAATGCTGTCAAAAATTATGATAAAAACGTCATAGAACTTTTCATAACATATTTAATATGATATACAAGAAGTTTATTAACTACTTTAAAGGTAATCTTTATTTATCTTAATGAGTTTTCTTATTCCGTCACATACATAGGTGTTGTCTGTCTGTTTCAAAACTTTGAGGCCCATGATTAGTTATGTTTGCACTGTTGCGAAACTTTGGGGGCCGCGAGGTAACGTTGTTTTCATTTGTAAGCGAAGTTTATTCATGTATAAAACAACCTAACTACGTCAAGTCCATGAAAAAGTTGAATACTTAATCCTTAAAGAAAAAAGATTTTACAGTGCTCTCATTGCGAGTAAATCATGTTAAAAATCAGTGTTTTTTCCAACTGGTGACGAAAAGAAAAAAGGTGGGGGGGGGGGGCTTATAGTTTGGCAATTTTTTTTTTTTTTTTTTTTTTTTTTTACCGACACTCTTCTATTAGTGAATGAATGAAAAATCTCATTAGTAAATGAAAACTGTCTTGTCAACCTTTTAAAAATAAAACAAGCAAAGTCAAATTATTTAAACAATAAAAGGTTTAATAGAACAATATATTTTCTGAACGAAGGCTGTTTCAGGAAATATTTCTAAAACTAAAGTGAAACTGATTGCGTGGTATCAGTTCGCAAAACTTTGTCTTTCCAATTGCTTTTGTTGTTTTCTTCTGACTAGGTACAACGACTGTTTCTCAATGAAAATATTCACCTTTGGAATAAAAGGCTACTTTTGCTCTTTTGTTAAATGATGAGCAAATAATTTGACGTCATTTCATCTATGATAAAATTATCTTACCTGTGGTTGAATGGATGAAAATGTAAAGCTTGTGTATGACTTGTGCAAAATTATAATGGTTGAAAGAGTTTGTCCACTTTGCCTGACAGGTGGGGGATATTGCAGTTACCGCATCACTTTTTAAAAAATTATTATTGTACATATTCTCTCTCCTTTACATAAATATTTTAAGTTAATATAGAATCTGATGATTTTATAATTTTGTAAAAGATAATTCTTAGAAATATACACTTTACCTCTGATCAGTTTGATAATCAAATTGATGCCTTTTTTAATTTTTAGAAATTTAAAAGCAGCATTAATAATAAATTGTTCTTAACAATTTTCAATGTGAATTAGTTAATTATTTTTTAGATTAAATCTTTCTCCAAGAAACGTAAAACAAACAATCATAGATTATATTCCTGCAGTTACATTATCAGCTCCAACCGCAGTATCATTGGCAAAATCATCATCATTCCAATGAATGGTATATAGAATTTAAAACAACAAAAAAATAGTTTATACTTATTTACCAAATAACTGAACTAATAATTTTTTTTGCATTATTTCTTAAAGCGTATTAAAACTGTGCATGGGTAATTTTAAGTCTTGCCAATTGCTTTTGTTGTTTTCTTCTGACTAGGTATGACTCCTCTTCTTCACAAAAAACATGTTAAAATATGTGAGTTGAAAAATTAGAAAGTTTTAAGTTTTATTCTCTATTAAATCTATCATGATGAATATTTTAAGTTAAATGCCGTAAATGAAATGAACGATAAAAGGATGTATTTCAACACTTTGTAAATAAAAGAATGATCGAGTCACAAATCAAACCACTTGAAATAGAGGCATAAAATAATAAGACATAGAATAACTAATCATAATAACACAAGATAATTAATGGCTTCCTTCAAAAGAAAATACTGAAACTGAACCAAAAGCTGAGGTATGAACGGCGCGGAGAGGGGGGGGTCAATACTAGAATTAAAATGATTGTATCACCCAACTCTAATTTTGACACATACTGTGTGATTTAACTACTCTTTATGAAGAAAATTTCCCAAAACAAATTTGTATTTTTGTACTGTCTATAAGTGTGTAGCTTGAAAAGAATACAGATGACAAATTATGTTAATTTTCTTTCCTTCCCTAGTTGAGTGATCAATGAAAATATTCACCTTTTAGAATAAAAAGCTATTTTGAGAGTTACTAACACTTAAAACTATTTTCAATAAAATCTTTGTCTTTTGTTAAATGGTGGCCAAATAATTTGACATCACATTTCATCAATGATAAAATTATTCAATTTGTGGTTGAATGGATGAAAATGTAAAGCTTGTGTGTGACTTGTGCAAAATTATAATGGTTGAAAGAGTTTGTCCACTTTGCCTGACAGGTGGGGGATATTGCAGTTACTGCCAACTGAGTAAGGGGCAGAATGCTGACATACAACAGATTTAGCTATGTTTGTGACTTTCAATCGATTTGTCACTGACGCTTGCATCCTGGGGAGATGATGGATGTGTTTTGGGTCGAGCTGGAAAAGCTAACCCGACTGATAAAAAAAAAAATTGTTAGAAAAGTGTGTGCCCAGACTATTGAGCCATGTTGGATGAACATGGACTTCATGACTATGGCCATGGTTTCAATGACTGAAATAAAGAAGTATGCAGGTTAGCTAAACAAATGGCAAAGACAAGTGTGGATATTGTTGGACAGAAATGCATTTGAAATAACAATGGGGGGGGGGGGTAACAAACGATGAACCGGACGAGGAATGTTTGAGAATGTCAGTATGAGAAATTGTTGAATACTGAATTTCGATGTAACCATGAAAATCTAGAAGTTGCAGAAGCAGTTTTTGATTTAATTATAAGAATTGAGAAAGAAATGATATTGGAAGCTGTGAGGAAGATGAAGAAAGGTAAGGCTGCAGGATACTTGACAAATCCGATCATAAGAGTTGTTCTGAAAGACTGGGATCTTCGTACAATTGGGAACTCTTTACGAGAGTAAAGGAAGAGGTCTGAGTAGAGGTAGCTATAGAGGTTTAAAATTGATGGATCAGATCTTGAAAGTGGTTGAAAGAATACTTGAGCAGCAAATAAGAATTCAATAGAGCATAGATAAAATGCAGTTTAGTTTTATCCTTAGGCAAAATGCCACCGATGCTATATTTATCTCAAGCAAAATGCAAGAAAATATCTTCATAAAAAGAACCTGCATTCGGTTTTTATAGATTTGGAGAAAGTATTTGACAGTGTAAGGAGATGTTGTCTGGTTGGTTTTGCATAACTTGGCAGCAAATGAGTGGTTGGTGAAGTAATGTACAGAAATGATACGTCGTGTTAGAATTAACACATTTAGTAACAACTTTACTGTTAAAGTCAGTTTATTGCTTTTCATTTGTGTCTTAGAAATATTGACTGGAGAGTTTCATATGAGTAATCCAGAAGAGTTTCTGTATGTTGATGATTTGTGAAGCAATAGAAAGTCTACTTGTTAAGTTAGAAACTCAGAAATGCTATAGAAAGTTAAAGGTTTGAGAGTGAATGTTACAAAAACCAAAATGATCAGTAGTTGAAGTGTTGGACAATCCTCAGAACGAGAAAAGTTCGACTCTTCAGTTTATAAAAAATGAGTTAGTGCAATGAGCTTTTTTTGGTGCTCGTTAGCAATTGGTATACAAGAAGTGCAGTAGCATTAATGGTAGGTTGACAAATGATAAACGGTTATTGTGCATGATTATAACTAGTTGTTGTTGAAAGAATATTGGGATGGTGAGTTATTGAGGTCGTCCAAAAATTTTGTTACCTTTTGGTGATGCTATTGAAACAAAAGAAAGAACTGATGCTAGTGTGATTGCAAGTATTAGGAGTAGATGTAGTTTAGGGAAATTCTGCTTTTACTAAACATCAGTGTTACGAATGTTGATCAAGGAAAGAATTAGACATGTATACACGGTGTGATGATGAATGGAAGTAAAACCTGGTCAGTGACAGATGAAGACCTGTGTTGTATGGAGAGAAATAATGAGGATGATGTAATGGATATGTAATATGTGTCTTAAAGACAGGCTTAGATCGGATGACCTCAGAGGAAGGTTAAATCTGTGCAGTAATGGGAGATGTCTGCAAAATAAGAGACTTTATTAGTACTGGTGGTGGACTTTAACACAAATCACCTCCCCTCCCTATAATTTTTTATAGCCTGTTTTAGTATGTAGTATAGTTTTCGAGGTTGAGGGTGTTTATTTTGAAAGCTGTTCTTAACATGGGAGGTTGGGGTGTTTATACTACACTGGGTTAAAAAATAGCAACTGCAGAATACCGGCTAAAATTATAAGGGGGTGATTCTCATTCAGATCCACCATATTTGTTACATTGAAAGAATAGAGTTCTTGCGTTAGTAGATGAAGAACAGCTGAGGTAGCAGAGTCAGTTGGCATTAGAGGATTAGGAATAACATTTGAAGGAGTGATAGAAATGGACTTGAGAGAAAGAGGGATAAATAAAAACTTAGCAGAGATAGGTAAGTTTGGAGTCAATTTTATTAAAAGCCAGCGCATATAAAACAGATGTTAAACTGAATATAATAATGAAAACAAATGGCATAGTTTGAAAATGCACAAAAATTTGTGTAACCTGACTCTGGGAAACACTGAGTAGTTACAGATAAATTTAATAATCTTATTTTTAATCTAAACTCCCATAAATACATAAATTGTATAAATGCTGTGACTTAATTTTTTGTATTTGTTAAATTCAATATTTGCCTTTCCACCATTTATGCATTGGATAAATTTTTTTCATATCATAGTTAAATGGATATGCTATATTAAAGATGATGGGTACTTGATGCATATAAATATTGTTGATTATTCAATAAACTTTAAAAATATGCAGATTAAAATAATTTGCATAATTGATGTTGGCCATCTTGAATACATAATGCAGTTACACAATACAATTATTTTTCATTTATGTACAGTTATGTATATGTTTATAAGTTAATGGTGCTGATTCTATAGATTTGTATCAATAACTATGAACTTAGTATCAGAAAAATATGCTAATCAAATGGTTAAACATCTTAAACAAAACATTATATTAAGTGCATACATCAAATACACATCTACATATATGTAAAAAAAAAAACAAACAAAAAAACAACAACAATCAAAATGGATGTTAATATTGAACATCCAAAAATGAGTTTTGAACTTAATATAAATTAGAGTATGGGTCAGCATTTGTTATATCTTACTAAATATTTAATGCCTTAACTTTGAAATTAGTTTATAATGCAGCAACAGTCAGCAATTACTGCTGTCACAGCTTAAAAATGTATACCAGTTTACAGCTTTTACAACTATCATTAATAGTTTTATCATGTCACACACCTTTAAATAACTTAATAGTTTTGATTCCTGCACTTTTAAATCTATAAAACTAAAAGTTAAAAAATCACTAAAGAAGTGAAAAAAAAAGGTGTTTAAAATTTTATTTTTTATAATAAACTAGTTATACTATCTGCTGTTGCCTGTGTATAGCCTACAAAAATAAACATCAGTAATGTATACAAATGGAAAGTGAAAAATAAACATTGTTTATTACAATATTTTTCATTGATCAGTACAAGGGGTGTGCAATAAGTAATGTCCTTGACCCACTTCCCATAGCAGTAGAGCAACGAAACTTAGTACAGTTATTAGTCTTAGGAACCACCCAGAGTTATGCATTTCTCCCATCGTTTGATGCAGCCCTGGAGACCATTTTTGTAGAACACCCCAGGTTGGTCCTCCAACCATGACGTGACTTCAGAAATCAAGGCTGCATCATCTGGGAAACGCTTTCCTTTCAAAAATAACTTCATGGCTGGGAAGAGGTGAAAGTCAGAGGGTGCAAGGTCAGGAGAGTAGGGAAGATGGGGCAGGATTTCATAACCACACGCCCGTGCTTCTGATCTGGTGACATGCGAGTTGTGGACCGGAGCATTGTCCTACAGGAGGAGGGTACCTTTGTTGATCTTGCTCCGCCTCTTGATTTTTAAAGCTTACCTTAATTTCCTCAAAAGTGAAGCATAATAGGATCCTGTAATTGTGGTACTCTTTGCCAGGAAATCTGTCATCACTACTCCGTCCTGGTCCCAGAAGACTGTGAGCATGACCTTGCCAGCGGAGAGCTGCACCCTTGCCTTCTTTGGAGGTGGTGAGTCAAGTACTTCCACTGCATTGACTGGGCTTTGGTCTCTGGATTATAGTGATGGACCCAGGTTTCATCCTGTATAATCAGTCTTTTGAAAACCTTTTGACTCATCTTCTTGGCACATCTCTAAATTCATCCTCGAGCAATCGACGCATTCTTCTGGAATGGTGTGAGCAACCTGTGAATCCATCTGGCAGACACCTTATGCAAATGGTCATTAATGATAGTTTCCACAGACCCTGTACTAATCTTGACATCTTGGGCTATTTGGTGAATAGTAATGCACCAATCTTCCAAAATGGCAGCTTCAACTTGACAGACAGATGCCTCATCAATGGCAGAAGGGGGGGGGAGACCAGGTCTGAGAGCTGTTTCCACAGACTTCCGGTCATGTTTGAATTCACGATGCCAGCGTTTTACAAGGTCAAATGATGGGGCATTATCACCATAAGTTTCTTTCATTTCATCAAAAGTCTCCTGTGGTGTGCGTCCTTTCAAATACAAAAACCGGATCACTGCTTGACATTCAACAAGCTCCATTTCACACCTGACTCCATTCAAACACCTGTAAAACAAAAACCACAATTAGTTCAGAGCTGTAATTTGCCACATAACTCGTAGAAATATAAATCATTGCACATGCAAAATTTCAGCTAGATCAGACAACCGGAAGTGGGTCAGGGGCATTACTTATTGCATGCCCCTCATATATTTGCACATGTATAATATTAACAGATACCAATGAGACTTTTTGCTCTTTCTTTCATAATAAATATTTAAAAAAAAATAAAGCCTTTTGCATTAAACTTGTATATTAAACTAATTCTCCCACACCAAATTAAGAAATCTGAAAATTCTATTGATTATAAATTGAAGATTTAACAGAATTAAATAGAAATTTTCTTAAAATAATTTTTATCTCTTAAAAGTTTCATGTAAAATAATTGCAAACACTGAAATATATTTTTGTTCTTAATACGTAAAGATTTTTTAATATGAAGGTTATTTTAATGTAGATAATATTAATTGCTATGTGGTATTATTGAATGAATATTTAGTATAATCAGATCCTTCTTAGCTAAATGAAAGTTCCAGGCTGTTCTAGCTGGTTGAACATCTAAATACAGTATTAATGTGGCCGTACTCATAGGGTAGATTCTTGGACTATTATTATTCTAGAAACGACCTCCCTGATACAATCACATCTGAGATTAGTATATTTGCTGATCACACCTCACTCTATTGTTCGCATGAAGACAAATCGGATACACGTATCCAAGACAATGGCTTAAACTTCAGAAAATGGCCTCCAGTCTTTAGTGAAGTTGTTCTAGAAATGGATGGTTACATTTAATGCTACCAGATTAAACCTTCTTTCCTTTAACATGCATAAGAAACATTTCTAACCACCGATTGCCATGGCTGACAGCCCAACCACTAGTTTTTCTCTCTTGAGTCCAGAAAGCGGATCTAATTACCAAACTCCAGCTCCTTTCTTAGATACTCCCTACCAACTCAGCAATCAGCAAAATACCACTTCTTCATTGTAAAGGTCCCCAGATATTTATGAGCTTTCTACTCAATTAGCTTTTTTCCTCAAACTGCTAGCCTTTGAAATTCCCTCCCTGCTCTCTGTTTCCCTGACTAAATGAATATGCAGAAATTTAAGTGTAATGTAAACAAACATCTTGCTACACAACTCCCTACTTAAGATGCCCCTATAAATCTGGCCCCAAATTTACAGTAGACCTTTGTTTCAGTAACAGTATATTTTGTTTGAAATGAAGTAATATTAAGATAGTCTTTAAAAGTAAATAATACATATTAAGAGTTAGTCTTTGAAAAGAATACAAAGTTTATTTTCATTTTGAATTTTAATTTAGTTTTAATCTTTAAAAGTAAACAAAACATTTGTAAAGTTTGTGTTGATCCAATTGAAGAATTGTGGTGCGTTTAAGACAGAAAATTAGAAATTGGGTGGAGCTAGACAACTGTAATATGGAATGATGTGATTGGCTGCCAGTGGATTTACACTAAATTAAAATTATGATTGCTTCAATCGGTGGTTTGAATGCGAGCGCAATTCAGCAATCAATGCACTCAAAAGATTAAACAAATCATTTTCTTTTTAACTGATGAAATCAATTTGTCAGTTTGATATAAAATCCATATCAAAATATTGAACAATTTTTAGCTTTTTTTTTTGCAAATGGATAATTCTGTATTAAAATTTAAAACTAGAAATAATCCTCGTTTTCATAAGCATTCTGAACTTGTTGCACAAACTATTCACTATTTGACACTTTCTTCTCATAAATGTAGTATGCGATTAGATAAGTCTTGAATATTCTTTCATTGGATTTTACTTAGCTTTTTTATGTAGCTTTACATTTTACTGTTTAGCAGCTAAATTGGATGACTAATTGTAGGTTTCCAAACAATAGCAACATTTAACGAATAGTTTGTATGATTTGTACAAATATTGTCTATTTTTATTGGTTATTTCTTAATTTGTAAAATATGTTTAAAGAAATTTTGTAGGAAAAGTTAAAAATGTGCAAATTTTTTTTTCTCCAAAATATACAAATCTTGTCAATGGAATAACCTGACAAGAAAAAAAAAAACTTCAATCTCTTTCCCCCACCTCTTGCTGCACACTTGACATGGTCTCAACTCATCATATACTATCTCCCCAGAAGGAAAGTTCCTATTATTTTTATCTCAACAAGGATTCGACCATGCAAAACAAAGTTTATTTGCATAAGTGAACTCTTGTCATCACACAAAAATAACAAGATTCTATTTTGTAAGTAGAATACTCTTTGGTTCAATCCCCAGTGAACTTTTTTACATCATAGTGGTTCATGCATGGTGGTTGCTAGAAATTTTTGAACTCAGAGGTCTGAAATCTATTGTTGGATATTTAAAATTTATGCATGTGTTTTGAAAAGTGAATTAATATTTAAAAAAAAAAAAAGAAAAAAAAAAGAAGCTGAATGAACTTTTCATATGCATTGTCAGAAATTATGTAAAAGCTTGAATACCATTCAATATAATATTACACAACGATTTTTAGGATCCAAAAATATTTGAAAGCAATTAAAAAGAAAAAATGTATCTCTGTTTATATGTAGCTGAAATTGACTGCCCAACTGGGATGATGCGTAATGTTCACTTTTGTTGAAGATAGTTTTGTTTACTAGTAACTTCTTTTTTTTTTACATGGGGATCCCCACTTATCAAGGCTCGTAAGCCACTCGGGGATAAGGGTCATTTTGTGTACAATAATCAATGGGATAATATCGTAATAATAGTTGGTATTGGAGATTTGATAAAGCGTCTTACTTAAGGGGGGCAATTAATCAGGAATTTGTTTATGTTGGATTTGAAGACGTCCAAGTTGTAGTTAGGTGGGAAACAGGCAAACGGAAGAGAATTCCACAGACGTGCACTTCTCAGAAAAAACTGCAGAGTATTGCATTTCTACTATCGTTTACAACTTGGCCAGTTTACCTGTTGTTAATATGGAAACTCGTCTGTTACTGTAACCGTTATTTGTGATGGGAATAGGTTATATATGTAAGGGAAATAACTAGAACGTAACAAGCTAATGAAATCTTGATCATTTTGTAACTCTTTAATGAAACTTGTATTTTAAGAGTAAAATACATCCTTCGGAAAAGTGAACAACACAAACGTTTCTGTAATGATGATTAATTTGTTTTGCTAATGAAAACGAGAATTTTATTTAACACATTTAGTAAAATAGTTAAAAAAAAAAATAGATATTAATTTTCATGTTTTCTTATATAGGAAATCTATTGGATTTTGAAATATTTGAATAGGTTTCACAATGAAAATGGTTTGCAATACATTCACAATCCTCAAAGAAGTTTGTGAGTTATTCTAAATATTCTATTTTCAACTTTTGCTTATAAAATGCATTAAGGTGATTTTTTATATGAAAACGTTCTTTCAGTAATCAGATTACTGTTAAATGTTAACTTGGCCGGTAAGAGTAAATAGTCAATAAATTCACCTTTTTTCTTTTTTTTTAACTTGATAGAAACGTATATATTTAATAGCAGCACTTTCTGATGGTGATGTATCTGGAAGATAAAATGGAGATTAAACAAGAAGTGGTATTTAAATTGGTTACATTACAGCTTTAAATTAATCTGTTATCTTCTTTAACTCTGTTACCTATGTAATAATTCTCTATTGCTGAACCATATTTGCTAACAAATATAAGCAGCATTTTTTATTTCAAAGATGTTCTTATCAAAAACTAAAAGGAATGCCTTTAGAGTGCCTTCACTTGGAATCTCTTGCAATTCATTTACATTCAGTTTTTTATGTAACATTGTGATTTACTGTAGTGTGACTGATACATAAATGGATTTCTGTCTCCAGTTGACCTCATCAGACAAAATGCCATCACCTTGTGTGTTGTGTATAGAGTTAAAGATGGACTAATTTGTGTCATCGGCTATGCAAATGATTTGTTTCATCAACCAATCACTGATGGCTTTCTCATACACATAATATACTGACAAAATGTATTCGTTCACTAGAGTTGCTTTCTGAATATATTACATTGATATGCTCCTTTATTGATCCTATTATTTTCATTCCTTTTGTTTTTCGTCCCTGTCTATTTCTAAAGATCTGGTTCACTTCCGGTTCTTTGTTTAACTTAACCTGCAAATTGCCTGATCAGAAAGCCCAGATTCATTTATTCAGTGTAATAAAGCCACTGATAACCTTTAAAACTTTGTTCCCATACAAGAGGCTAAATAAGCACCTTATGTTCTGTTTGAGCGTTAAATCTAATTACAAGAAGAAAAGTGATCTTTTTTTTCTTGTCTGAAGACTCTTACCTAATCTCTTGTATACTATTTCCAAAAAAGATTCACTGAGGTTTCTTATTTGATAGAATTACCTTTCCCTAACCAAAAGTCTGATATATCTAAATGTCACTAAATATATCTATCAGTTTCACTAATAATTGGGTTCCATGTTTTATGTTTTTCCTTTTTCAAAATGAAAACATCCTACAAAAAAAAATATTCAAGTTATAGGTTTCTAGATGATTCTGCCTGCCTACGACCACTTTCTTTTGCTCAACACACACCTCCAAACACCTGGGCAATGCCAGACACTCAGACTAGTCAATAATAATTTTCAAAAATTTCTCCTAAAATTAGTTTTCAAGGTCATCATTTTTTTTTTATTTATTTTTTTTTTTTTCACAAATTTTGCTTTTGTGAACCAAGCAATTGTATCACTCATTTCAATGATTTTTATATCACTATTGAACCATATCTTTCCTGCCATTACAGTTAGTTCAATGTAGTAGCCAAGTTAACCGTAAAAATGGATTCACAATAGAAATGGCCGTTTCATGATGAAATTACAAGCTGTTGCAAAGTAGACATGGGAACTGACTGAGACACACTTCAAACAATTTCATAATTAACCACAAGCTGTCGCAAATCAAATGGGTACTGGAGACATGCTTGTTATATGTGCCACAGGTAATCGCATTCCTGAATGTATAATTGTCTTTCTATTAAATTCTCTTTTGTATCAGTAAAACTTGGCTCTAGTTCCTTTTTATTTGACTAATTCCAATCACAGCCTAGTAATTATCTCTCTTTCTCTCTCTCCATATATATTAGTAAGATCCACGTTTTCGCATTACCCAGACCAGTTTTGGTATTCCAAAAATCTTGAGTCTGCTCATAAACACCATGTAGAAATGAAAACCAGTCTCTAATATTTTAAATAGAAATGTCTCTCTTCTATTAGGACAAAATTAGAGCACATACATTAAAATATAAAAAGTCTGAGAGCCTGTTAGATATTTGAAATTACAATATTTAAGTTAAATTTGACATAAAATCAGTACAAAAACCAATTACGACTTGACCAAGGTTCGAACTGATAATCTCTAAGTGTAGTGATGCAAAACACTGGGATGCAGGGAATTAGTAATGACTGCTTCGCTTTTGAAAATATGCATGTGTTCCTTATTTGTCAAACTCAAAAGTAGTTGAAAGGCAAGAAACAAGCTAATGTTCACTTCCTTTTTCTTGCTTTTTATCTCTGTGTCTCTCTCCCTCTCCTTGATGGTTTGAAATCACAAAATGAAGTTAAATAAACATAGCAAGCACTTAAAATCACAAAATGAAGTTAAATAAACATAGCAAGCACTTATAAAGAAGAGTGGAATTATGTGAATTTCACGAGTCACTCTGAATATTGCAGATATAAGTGACTTAGAAGTATATTAGATTAAATGGGGAAGGTAAATGAATTATTATAGGTTCATTTACATGTTCCAAGAAATCAAGACAAAAATAACCAAGGATAGTGTACTATCGTTTCAGAGACAATATCGTGTTTATTTAGATGTAAACTCATCATCTGCACAATTGACACTTAAAATATCGATCAATTTGCAACATTGAGGGAAGTTAGATTCAGCATTGACTCTATAGGTAATGTTTTTATCTAAGTCTTGACGATATAATTAAAATTTGGAGGAATGTTAGTGTACTTTTTTGTTTTGTGTTCTAATCAATGGTTTTATTAACACTACAGCATTGATTACTTTCTGTTTACAATATTTTCTGGCAGTTATAAGGTTGTCTAACCGTTTGGTTTCAACTAGGCTTTTCAGTGATGCTGATATTTTTTGCTTAATGTAATCAACTTCCATGGCAAACAGTGATTCCAATAGTTCTCAACTAAAGTTTATTAAAGATAAACGTGAACAGGAGAAAAAAAAAAACAACTTTATTTTTTTTATCACTGTTTGGGAAAAAAATATTTTAATCGTCCCACTTAAAGTGACAGACATTTTTTTTTATTTTTTTTCTTAAAAATTTAAAACAAAAATAGTCACTTAATCACGGTTCAATTAAGAAACTTTGTTTTTTACTTTACTTGATACAGCAAATTTTTTTTTTTTTTTTAGAGACAGTTGTTCAAACCTGAAATAGGCATCACAAATTTGAGGCCATAAGTCAGAAATTTCATTGGGATTAAATATGAAATATCTTTTCATCTCTGCAAAACAAATCGATCTCTCTTTAACATGCCCACTGAAAAACAACCAGCAGATTTCCTCTTTGGTTACATATTCGATTTTGTGATTGCCTTATTAGCTTTATTTGGATTCTCCGCATATTTTGCTGTAAAGTGTACAGGGAATCCAAATAAAGCCAATAATTATTCATAACTTAATGTAAGAAAGATATGGATTTTAGTCTAGATTCATTGTGATTTTTTTTTTTTTTTATAACATCTTGAGATCATCAGATTTATTCAACCTTATTTTTTTTTACATGTCGAGATACGACACCCGCAAATAAATTACATTTAGCATTGCATGCATATTAACATAAGCTAACAAGTAAAGAAAAACGGAGGGCCTGTCCATAATGAATAAATCAATACAAAATAATCTTTTATAAGCATTGCACGTGCCCTCCTCCCACTTCCACATTCTCATATAGGCATCATTAGTATCTCCTCCACAGACTGTGGAACAATTCAATGTATATGTTAATCCATTTGTTTCTCTTGTGAAAACCTAAAAAAAAAAAGTCAATATCTTTTTAAGACTTTCGATTTTTTTTTTTTTTGGCATGTGTTCAATATAAATGAAATTGAAACATGAAAAAATTTGAGAACATATGCACAAACTAACACATAATACGTTTTTATACAAAAAAGTCTTTAAAAAATGCTAAATTCTGTGCATCCATATGACTGCAAAGAACAATCATAATTACCCACACTATGAATTAGGCTTTTTAAGATGTATTGTAAAACCTGTCCATACATAAAGTTTTGTTTACTTTTTCTTGTGTAAGATTTGATAAGTACGAGTCACTACTAGAGACTGTTTAATTGAAACTCATTGTGCACACGTATGCTGACTTTTTAATTTCTTCATTCTTTGGTCTTGGTGCATAAAACCTAAATTAATTCTTGTGTTTTAAAATATAGCTGTCTTTTAAAATAATATAAAAATTAATTCTTCACAATTTTTTTGTATCTAACATAGAAAGCTATCTCATTGGACTGTCAAAATTAAATAAAAATATCTAGCCATCTGACATATCAATACTTGGTTCAGACTAACCTTTTTTCTCCCACTATATTTTTGGCACAAATATAATTTATTTTGCTCCAGTTCTTTTTTTGTTTTTTCTAAAAATATGTTTGGCTAATAATACTTTGTCTCTTATTCACCTAAACAGAAGCACGGGCTTATTAAAAAAATTAATATTTTTCTATTTCTCCTAATAAACAATTTGAAGGAATTATTAGTTTATAATAATATTAGGTTAAATAGTTTTAATTATAACTTCCATTTCCATGTATGCGTATATTACATGCTACAAAGAGTAGATAATTTCTAAGGTTATAAATGCGCTTTATTCATAAACTAATCACCATCTGGAACTCTTACAAAATCAAACAATTTAATTTTGTAACCATTTGCACCGTGTAATTACTTTTACAGTTTTTACTTTTCTTTTTTTATGGTGTTGTTACAATATCATTTTTTTTTTAAATACAGATATGAGAAATATAGGGGTCAGAATATTTATAGCTTGCTGATGCAAACTGTGTTATAAACTTTGACTTTGCCAAGTGAGCCATAGCTGGCGAAACCATATTATAAACAGATAACTGATTATTGTTAATGTTTTTTTAATTTCTCTAAGATTATTGGATGGAAATTAATTTTAAAACATTAAATCGCTTTATATCTGAAGATTTCTCCTATTTAATTTTAACACTAAAATATGAAAGGTTAATTCCTGTTTCAATCATCTACATTCCGTAGAGTGAAAGCTGGTTTAGATAGTTCAATAATATATTTTGCTTTTGCTTTTTTCATTAATATACCAAATAAAAAAAAAAACAACAATTATTTTCTTAGCACAAACATCTAACAAAACGTTTTATTATTCTAAAATAGTGATCTACTAATATTTAATTACTGTGAACATGCACACACTCATATACATAAATTATTTTTAAAAACTGCATAAACTTTTTTGCATCATTCATAATTTTTTTTGCATAAATCACACACACATGATTATACATGCATGTGCACATATGTACAGAGATAGAAGTTGTAATTTTTTTTTCATGTCACTATAAAAAAAAAAAAATCATTTCCATGAGGTGTAGCAATAAAATAATTTTCAAGACGCACTAATGGCACACAGTGACATTCAAACATTTTGCTCCAGCTTTGAAAAGAGATAGTAACTGAATAAGGTTTACACTTCAGAAAATGGTAAATTATGTTGTTAGGTAGCTTTATTTGTAAAGCATGATAAATATAATTACCAAACTTCAATTTCCTTTTCAAAATGCAATATATAAAATTAATTGCATACACTTATTTTTCATTCTTTTCTAATTTGGTCAAACGTTGAAAACGTGTATAAACAAATATATATATAACCTCCTTTCAATCTAGAGAGACAATGAATAACGCTTGTAAGGTCGCCTGTACAGGGAGTCAATAGTAAAGCAGGAGCTGCATAATCCTCCATTGTACATCTCTTGAATGGGCATTGCTTGGCAAGGATAATTGGAAACAATTAAAGAATATTTAGAAAAAGACTGATACTATTTTGGAATTTTCCTTCTCTTAGGCTAGTTGCACAGCTAAAACTTGTACCTTATAATAGCTTGAGGAGAGGATATATGAATGCATGTCTTTACCAAGAGTATTAGTGAAAGTGATGCAGTAACCCTTATAGAACTTGGATCCTGGTATGCTAAGCCAAGCCTACAGTTTTTGCCTGTAATACTACATCGCACCATTTTCATATATATAATTCAGAAAGGACATGTCCATTATTGTGTTTGTTTTCTGATTTTCTCAGAATTTTGAATTACTAGAAAATAGACTAAGCTATTTTTTCAGTAAAACTCTATCACCTTAAGAATAGGCAAATATCCAAAGTTCCCATCACTGATTTTTGTTCATAATCTACCAAAAGTAGTTGTGAGTTATTAGAATTCCTACGAAAGCAATGATTTGATCTCCAAAGTCTTGGACACCCCCCCCCCTCCACAGTTGCCAAAATTCCATTTAGTCATTTGTCAAAAAAAAAAAAAAAAAGTAACTAAAATTTATCTCTAGTGTTGTATCTATTTCTTTCCTTTATCTTTGCTCTTTCCCTTTTTCTCTTTCACACACTCTCACTTTTTTTTTTTTTTTTTACAAAGTTATCACCACTTATCAAGGCCAAAAGGCCACTCGAGGATAAGGGTTAAAGCTTGTACAGTAGACAATTGGACAATAAAGTAATCGTTAGTAATGGAAATTCTGTAAATTTGTTAACTTATATGGAACGGCTCATCAAAAACTTGTTTACGTTAGACTTGAAGACAACCATATTATAATCAGCTGGAAAGCAGGAAAACGGAAGACAATTCCATAGGCGTGCACTTCTAAGAAAGAAGCTTTGTTCATGGAATCTACGTTTAGGTTTAGGCACAGATAAAGAGTGTGGGAATTATTGATAGTGTTTTCTGCTAGACAGGTGTTTCTTGTGTGGCGAGGAGGGACCATAGATTGGAGTTCTGTCAAGCACTTGCCATGAAAATAACGATAAAGCAAACTCAGAACATCTCTTCTGTGAGAAAGAGGTTACAGGGGAGAGAAAAGGACATCCTCTATGAGGCTACAAAGTCTATTTTGAACTCTATCAAGGCAGGATAAGTCCTTTCTAGCAGCTCCTGCCCAGATGTGGCAACAGTACTCCATCTTTGGACGTACCTGGCTCTTATATAGATAGAGAATTGCATCAGCAGTGAGATATCTACTGGATCGATAGAAGGATCCCACCATTTTTCCAGCAGCCTTGGCAACGGATTTAATGTATGTGTTCCATTTCAGATCAGGAGTAAAGGTCAAGCCCAGAAGCTTGTCAAAACATTAGGCCTCCCCAAGACGAGAGCCATTCATTCCAATTGATGCCAGATGGGGATCAGAGCGTTGATGATGTAAAGATAAAAGCTTGGTTTTAGATACATTAAAAGTAACAAGCCACCTCTTTCTCCATTGTACCACTTGCTGAAGATCAGCGAAGAGAGAATCGGAGAGAACTTGGTCATTTACGGTCTTAGATGTGCTACCATAGATAGTAGTGTCATCAGCATAAATGTCTACAAATGATGTAAGGATGTGATTTGGAAGATCATTAATGTAAATCAGGAAGAGTTGGGCGCAGGATGGACCCCTGAGGGACACCAGCATTAATACTGTGAGCTTCTGATTTCTGCCCATTAATCACTACTCTTATGAATCTATCAGAGAGAAATGATTTAATAATTGAGAAGATATTTTCAGCTATACCGTAGCTGGAGATCTTGTGAAGTAAACCTTTATGCCATACTCTATCAAAGGCCTTTGATATGTCAAGATCAATTGCCCTAGAAAGGTAGCCTCCGTCGAGAGATTCGCTACTCCTATAGATCTAACAGAACGGAACCCATATTGCATGTCACTAAGGTTATTTTTGCTGAGATGGTTGATTACTTCTCTATTTAACAGATTCAAGCAACTTACTCATGACGCACAGGTGACTTATTGGTCTGTACTGAAAGGGAGATGAGCAATCACCTGAATTCTTAAATACAGGGCATACTGATGAGATTTTGCAGGATAATGGGAAGCAATTCTCCTTAAGACAACGTTTAAACAGTTTTGTAAGTATGGGGGCAAGTTCTGGTTGAAGTTTTTTTTTGAGTACTATAATTGGAATACTGTCAAGGCCGGTTGCTGTACTGGAATCAATGTTTTTGATTAGCTTGGCAACATCACATACAAATATTTGTATATCACATAGGGTGTTTTCTTGCTCTTTCTCTCTCTCTCCTTCTGGACAGTAGACCATGTCTGCATTAGAGATGAAACTGCCCTTCAACCAAAAACCATCTTTTTTATGTCTTCGTTGAGGAACAGGAATTGTTTTGATCAATTGTTGTAATCATAGTTTTGATGATGTTCACCTCTTATATCCAAAAGCACATATACAAACGATTTGTCTCTTATTGCTTTAGTGGGGTAAGTCTCCGCTACACAATCATATGAAATTCACATCTTTATTCATACAATACATGATGATTTATGATCAATAATAATTTGTTACATGCATCATGTACTGTTAACTGCAGGAAAACATTGAGTGCCCCTTCTTTCATGAGTGAAATGTTCTCAAAATTTGACAAAAAAAAAATGGCAATCTTTTGCAAATATATTCTAAAATCCACCAAAAGTTCTGATTAATAATGATTGATATTAAGTATCTACCTCATCTTTATCTAAAATTCACAGAAAGTGGTCAATTATTATTTATATGTGATTCCAAATTTTATCAGAGAGTGGACTTAAAATGGTCTCAAATAAACAAGAATTGCCATCTTCTATTGTTTGTTCTACACAAAATAAAAATATGTTGGATATTTGTTTTTGTGATTATCTTGTTGGCTTTGTTTGGATTCCTCATGTTTGATGGACAGCATCTTGAATTTCATCTTCATTGCATGAAATGACAACGATAAACGGCATTTTCATATGATTAATTTATTAACTCAATTTAACTGATTAAGTTGTCTGTGCCTTCATTTGCTCCTAGGACTTTTTACCGTTCATTCGCTTTTCCAGGAAGGACATCCCACATGGTGAACTGCTGATTTAACAGATTTACTGTTTCAAAATTCCTTTTCTCAAGCTATAACCTTTATGCTTTGAAAATAGTTTTCTGACGGTTTTATTATCAACTTTTGAAGTATAAAACTAATTCAGTTAATCTCTATAGTTTAACCAAATAAAATTATCAGACAACTTCATTTTTAAAGAATGAAAATTACTCAAAAATGTAATTAGTATTCAACATGAGTTATAAGTAATTTTGTTTATATTTTCACTTTTGCTCCAATGATTCTGAGAACAATATTAAGAAATGTAAGAATAGTTCTTTTTATAAAATATGTTATCAACATACTTTTTTAAGAATAACTATTCTTGCATATGTGATGAGTGGTTAAATAAATAAAATGTTCAGCAATGGCATTTAAATCACAACCTTAAAAAAACAAACAATTGGGAATGATATTTTTAGTGGATCTATCACTTCTGTTCATTCAATGGAGCTTATAAAATTAAGAGTTTGTCTTTTGTGAGGAATCGTTGAGGGGTTTGAGGAAATTTTTGACAAACAATTTGATTAATAGCCATGAGGCACAGTTTTTGGCCTCAAATTTTGTACCATGTCATACTGTCATAGGCAGTCATGTAAATACAAATTTCTTTTTGTATCTTGTTGGTATTCAAGAAGCACAGAGGAAGAAAGTCAAAACAAATGGCAACTGAAATAAACTGTTTCTTAATTTTAACCTTGTAAAGCAAACCTGTTTTTCTGATTTACCTTTATTTTTTAAAGTTATGATGATCATCAGTCTAACGTCCATTTTTTGGCATGTGTTGGACAGCTTTTAGAAATTGCAAAACTGACCTATCTCAGGCAAAATCTTTATTCTTCTTTCTCTCAATCATTACTTTCTCCCTTCCATTTCAACCGATCCTACTGCCTCAACTGTTCTACATTTACTAACCCAAAGAACACTCAGCCATTCTTTTAATGTGATCAAACCAATAATCTCCTGTTGCTCTCATTTTGCTATATTCTCTAGCTTTAATCTTTTTCTGAGATCATCAGACTTGAGTCTGTCTTCAAAATTCACATTATGTATCTCTTATCATTCCCATATCATTTTCTCCATGCAACTCCTTCCATATATACATACACATGGTTGTAACGCTGTTCTAGTTAGTCATGGCAGAAGTTCCCGGAACTTAGGCCATCTACCCTTAATTCTTGCAATTGCAACAGCTCCTCCTTGTGTTCCAATGGGTGTCATAAAGGTAACAAAACTTCGAAACAACCTTAAGAACCTCACCATCCAAACATACTATCTCCTCAGCTTTTTCATCCTTCTTCACTCTTACACTTCTTGCACACAAACTGGTTATCATCTCTTAACCTACAAATAATTCCACTGCATTTCTTGTGTACCTGATGCTTACAAGTATATCACAAAAAATTCCAACTTCATTTCCACGATATGAACAGTGGAACTCTCCATGCAATACTGTATTTTTTTCTTGATATTTTTCCCCATATAAAGTACTAGTATATTTGTCTAGATTTGCTTGGGTATCAAATATGCTGAATGTAATTAATAAAACTTGAGAGAAGTATGAACCCCTTAGGGGTTAAATAGTACAACTACTGTTCTAATTTATTTAAAACATCTGTTTAAAAAACAGTACCGAGCATTAAATAACTGGAAACTTTAATATGTTAAATAAGAATAACCAAATACTTTTATTATGCATTATTATAATAGAAAATGTTATTTAATCATTTAAAACTCTGTTAAGCCATCTGCAGAAATTTGTCAACTCTAAATGTACGATTGGTTTTGTTCAGTATAACAACTGATGTATGAATAGAAACTCAAACTAATCTTTGCTCTATTTTTTTTTATTCGTTCTTGCAAAATATAATCAAATAAGTGTATATGAATGCTAAAAAGGTTGTAAATCAGATATTGTTTTTTTTAATCTTCATGCTTTTTTTTTGGAACATGAATATCTGTACTAATGAATTGATAAGATAATAAAATTTTGAATAATTAATCTTGTATGCAATAAGTGTTTGAATTTAAATATGGTAATGAAAGTATAATGTAAATAAAGACTTGCTCAGTAAATTAGGACACTATTTTCATTCACCAATTTTAACAAGCATAACAATTTCATTGGATAATTATCTGTTATTATCCAATAAAAATTAATAGTGAATCACTGAAAATGTCTATTGCTTAAAAAATTATCTTGCAAGACAGACTGTAATTAATGATCAGATATCAGTCCTTAAAAAGGTTTTTTTTTTCAAAGAATATATTTGTAATTTCCATAAATAACTGGTAAGTCAGAATTATATATTTGTCAGATGCAATGCTATTGATGTCAAACGTTAAGAAATAGACTGGCTTAATTGTATATGTATATATATATTTATAGTAATATGAAAATGCACTTATGATAATCTTTACAGAAATATTTTTTTCATTCCCAAAGGAAATCATTAGCTAATGAGCGATCAGTATTTTTTATGCTATTAAACGCTACTTGTGTATTGAACAATGTTTAAGTGATAATCAAACATTGTTAAACATGACAGAATTCTCTTATTTTGATTATACCTTTTTAATTTTTTTTATTTTCTTAACTTTTTCTTTTATCAAATAATTTTTTGTCGATTCATCTTCAAAAGACAAATTATTAAAAAGCTGGAGAAAAGAATTTCTAAAATATCTGAGAACTTCTATACATATGATGTACAAATGTGTGCTATATTTAGTTTTATGTAAAGAAAGTAGAAAGGGATGGGCTCTACATGAAATTTAGACACCTCTGATTATTGTGAAATTTTACCAATAGTAATTAGACATCAAATAATAAATATTCCCCAAATTTCAGTGTCTTTGGAGTATTTAATTTGAAAATTCAAATATCAGATTTGCATAGAATTTGAGTTTTCACTTTCTTAAGATTCCCTAAGCTTAATTTTAGATCTTCTCTAGAATCAAAATCATGTAATGTATTTTAATCAACTTAGAACAAGGATTCTGAACATTTGGTTTAGTATTATTTTAATCTTTGTATGGAAACGTAAAAGTAGTGCAAAATTGTTCTGTCTGGAAAATACACTTTTTCTCTCCTGGAACAGGCAATCTTCTAATGTATGTGTTTATTTATATACTTTATTATGCATACGTAAAAGTTATCAATGAAATGTTTATTTGTTCCAATCATCAGTATGACTATTTTTGGAAAGAATT
Organism: Euprymna scolopes; assembly: GCF_053919585.1. Classification (NCBI taxonomy): domain Eukaryota; kingdom Metazoa; phylum Mollusca; class Cephalopoda; order Sepiida; family Sepiolidae; genus Euprymna; species Euprymna scolopes. Next base: position 128,691,478 of record NC_136494.1, read on the forward strand.
GGATCCACAGCTACATTGTCCAAGATGTTATCAATTGCGTAAGACACCTCACCTGAAATATGCAGGATTTTTTTTATCGCTTAAAAATTAACTTGTGCTTCGTTGTTATTTTGGTGGTAGTGATGGCATGACTTTCCAAAGTCATCAATGCTGCTGATCAGTGGAACCGAGGAACTTTTATGCATGTATAAAATAAATATATAAATAAAATATGTTCCTTTATGGAGCAATGTAATGCAGAGATTGCATGCAAATGAAGGTAACTCTCATCACTTAGGAAGTGAGTCAAAAACAAAATAGCGTTCACATATTATCATTATCGCTAAAAACAACATAATTTATATATAAATACACACATGACCAAGTTCTCTCCGATTCTCTCTCCTCTGATCTTGATCACGTTGTACAAGGGGGAAAGGAGTGGCTGGTTACTTTTAATGCATCTAAAATCAAGCTTCTATCTTTACATCATCAACGTTCTGATCCCCATCTGGCATCAATTGAAATGAATGGCTCTCGTCTTGGGGAGGCCTCAAGTTTTGACAGGCTTCTGGGCTTGACCTTTACTCCTGATCTTAAATGGAATACGTACATCAAATCTGTTGCCAAGGCCGCTGGAAAAATGGTCAGATCCTTCTATCGATCCAGTAGATATCTCACTGCTGATGCAATTCTCTATCTATATAAGAGCCAGATACGTCCAAGGATGGAGTACTGTTGCCACATATGGGCAGGAGCTGCTAGAAAAGACTTGTCCTGCCTTGATAGAGTTCAAAATAGACTTCGGGGCCTGGTGGGAGATGTCCTTTTCTCTTCGCTGCAACCTCTGTCTTACAGAAGAGATGTTGCGAGTTTGTCTCTGCTTTATCGTTATTTTCATGGAAAGTGTTCGCCTGAGCTTCAATCTATGGTCCCCCCTCGCCAAACTTTCACAAGAAACACTAGACTAGCTGAAAACATTATCAATAATTTTCCCCACTCTTTATCTGTACCTAAACCTAAACATAGATTCCATGATCAAAGCTTCTTCCTTAGAACTGCACGCCTGTGGAATTGTCTTCCGTTTTCCTGCTTTCCAGCTTTCTATAATATGGTTGTCTTCAAGTCCAACATGAACAAGTTTCTGATGAGCCGTTCCACTTAAGTTAACAAATTTACCGAACTTCCATTACTATCGATTACTATATTGTCCTTTTGACTACTCTACACTCTTTAACCCTTATCCTTGAGTGACCTATCGCCCTTGATAAGTGTTGACGTCTATGTAAAAAAAAAAAAAAAAAAAAAAATCATGGTGCGGACGATGTTCACAATTTTCAACTAATAATTTTACTTTCATTGTCATAAAAACAGTTGCTATATTTTCAATTTTTGAAAAATAATTATGAACAATTTTGAGCCTCCATATTTGTGGAAGTGACCGTTCTTCTTGGAATTTACACAAATGAGATTTCAGACTTCATCAGCAGAAAGATTTTGAGATTAGAAAGAAATTGAAAAGATTTGACTATGAGTTAATATTAGAATGCCAGTGTTCGTTGCTGAAGTTCAAGTGATTGTCAACAATGAACCCAGCAAATCATTGCACGTCGTTACAAAGATGAAAAGTATATTTTTACATTTTTTTAATCTGACCAAAAGTAAGTTTGCACGTTTAAATATTTTTCGTTCTTTAAGACCATATACTTTATCATATTTTTACACTACTTTTTCAGTAAAATGCTATATTTTTGTAAAAAAAAATGCAGATTAATCAATGCAATTTGACATACAAGTGTACTTTTGTGCAAGGAATGAGAATATAGCACTGAAAGATCTCCACAAATGAATGGTTTCGAAATAACCTGCAGAAAATGCAAATAAATCTGTTGCAATACCATAAAAATTTCATTTATCCATTAAAAAAAAAGAAGTCATATGACTCAAAGCTGAATTGTAATGGAGTTTATGTAGAAGGAACTGAAATCTAATACTAGGACTGTTAGAAATGAATATATTGAAAAATTTGTTTGGTATTATTGTAAATTAATAATTGCTAATTTTTTTTTTTTAAGCAATTGCATATAAGCACCAAAAAACTTATGAGAAATAAAAAAAAACAACAAAAATATAAATTTAATATCATAATTTAATGTAAAATAATCTTAATTTTAGGGCCATGATAATGTTTTAGCGCAGTTAACAATTTTTTTTTTATGGGAAATAATCCTGTAATTTTTTTATTTTTTAAATTTTTTTTTTAGACAATTATGTATGGTTTTAAGAGGATCTTTGTAGAAAGAGGAGGCTTGCCACTCTGACTTGGGGTTAGTGCTAGGACTAGAGTGAATACTCTGAAAACTTGGCAAAAGAAAAATACAAAAATAATTATTTTAGAGTTTCACGTACAAATTTAATGTAAAAATGATAAGGTTTGAAACAATGTAAAATTCATTAAAAATGTTTGAAATAATTAGGATAGCCTATTGATTTCCATGGTTCTTAAAGGTTGCCAGATGACCAAGCTGTTTACGACTGTGACAACACACGAAGAAAAAAGTCAATTCAAAGTAGCGCTAAAGAGTTATGAAGAAGGCAAAAAGATAATAAAGGAAAATAAAAATCAACCAGTATCATGAAAGTCAAAAATGTCCACCAAAAAAACCAACAAAATCAAATTATACCTTTACCCCAAATAAAAACCACAAATTTTCAAAGGACAATTTTTCTTCTAAGAAAAGACAAATATTATCTTCTATAGTATAAAGCTCACCTGTCTGTTTAAATGTATGTTTGTATGTCTGCCTAAAACTTTTGACAGAGGCGACGGATTTTCACAAGATCAGTATCGTTTTGAAGCTCGACCCTTTGGATGACAAATATAGAAAAATTGGCTAAAAATATTAATTCCTTCACCCTCCACTGGACACTTTTCTACAAGGAGGGGTCGTTTTTTTTTTTTTGCTGATATTTTCGAAAGTCATCTTCTCTTTTTGATTGACTAGCCTTAATTTAAACCTTTGCCACTTCTGGTTTGGCAATGTCACTTTCTTTTTTTTTTTTTTTTTTTTTTTTTTCCACAACTTTTTCCTCCTTCGCAGTACGGGTTTGAGCCCTGCCTGCCTGCTAGCACTTCTTTTTTTCTGCTCAACACACATCTCCAAACACCCAGGCTAGTCTATTATAATTGTGAGCAACCCAACCACAAGTGTTTTCAATGTAGATACAAAAAATTAGGAGAGCTCCACTAATGAACATTTTTATTTTCATATACACTTGACTTTTTTTTTTTTTTTTTTTTTTTTTTTTTTTAAACATTGGAGTCCTCCACTTATCAAGGCCCAGAATCCACTCAAGGATAAGGGTTAATGAGTGTACAGTAGTCAATGGGACAATATTGTAGTAATCGTTAGTAGTGGAATTTGGTAAACTAGATTACTTAAGGAGACAGCTCAAGAACTTGTTTATGCTATGTATGTAGTTTGCTAAAAAGCAGGCAAATGGAAGAGTTCCACAGATGTGTAGTTCTAAGAAAGAAGCTTTGTTCATGGAATCTACATTTCGGTTTAGGCACAGATAAAGAGTGGGGGAAATTATTGATGGTGGTTTCAGCTAGACGAGTGTTTTTTGTGAAAGTTTGGCGAGGAGGGGGTCATAGATTAGAGCTCAGACAAACCTTGCTATGAAAATGACGATAGAGCAGAAACATCTCTTCTGTGGGAAAGAGGTTGCAGGGAAGAGAAAAGTGTATTCCCCACTAGGCTATGAAGTCTATTTTGAACTTTGTCAAGGCAGGATAAGTCCTTTCTAGCAGCTTCTGCCCAGATGTGGCAACAGTACTCCATCCTTGGACGTACCTGGCCCTTATATAGGTAGAGAATTGCATCAGGAGTAAGATATCTACTTGAGCAGTAGAAGGATCCCACCATCTTTTTAGCAATCTTGCAACAGATTTGATGTACGTGTTCCATTTCAGATCAGGAGTAAAAACAGTAACAACTTCCTTTTCGAGTGTGGGACAACAGCACTTGTAATCACAAATGGAATTTGATTTTATTAATTTTGATTCCAGCTTTAATCTCCAAAGTCACTTTGTGGAGCTAGCCAGTAGTAGCCAAGTAAATTATATAGTTTTGAAGAGAAGTTATGCTAAAATCTCCTTAAGAAATAAAGGTGAACTTGTTTCTGCATTCTGGAAAACGCTTTTTTAAGTCCAATGATTAAGTAAAATATATTTTCTGTACAATTTGCTATCAAACAAGGTGCAAATATAAACTTTAGCTCCAATAAGTTAAAATTGGTGTATTCAAATGGAATTGTATTCAATATTAAAGAAAATGGAAGATTATATTATTTAAAAAGTATAGTCCTATCAAAAATCGCCTGCCATGATTTGGAAATTTTTGCATAAAACCGTGCAATATTCCAGATATTAAGATGTTGTCGAATGTAGTTGACAGAATGAAAATAAAGCCTTCTAAGAACTTCACAAACTGCACCGCTTGTACACAAGCAAAACAAGATGCCAAACAAGAAGGCCACTAAAATCCTCTTACTGGTGTAATACGACTTGAACAGTTCTATGGTACCAATAGGTAGAGGAAACTTCAGGTATGTATTGAATTTTGTAGATGATTATTCCAGTTTAATAATTGTCTATTTCTTAAAGAACAAATATGATTCCCTGCTAGCAACTAAAAAATACTTAGATGATATGGCCTCTTACAGAGCAGTAAAGTGTATTCATTCTGACAATGGAATTTACTAATAGAAACTTTAAACTTTTATTAATTAATTACCGTGTCAAACATGAGAAACCACTGTTTCATTCACCACAATAAAATGATGAAAGATTGTGGCAGACCCTTTTTGAAATGGCAAGAGATCTACTTATTGAATCTAAACTCCCCAAAGACTTAGGAACATATGCATTAATGGCGGCTAAATAAATAAATATATATATATATATATATATATATATATATATATATATATATATATATATAAACTACTTCATTTACTCACATAAACCTAATATACGAAAGTATAGATTTATGCGTAAACTTTAAGTATTTACTTCAAAAGTGCTCAATACGTAGGTAGAGCTAGTTAGTAATTTATAAAATATATATGGCGATTAAGCTACACTGAATATTCTGCGTTTCATCCACTGCAGGATTCGTCAGGCTTATAAGCCTGACGAATCCTACATATATATAGTTAGTATGTTTATTATACAAACATTACTGGTTACATATGTGCATACATACTTGAGTGGAATACCAATTCAAAGAGACTACTTCATGAGACCAAAAAGGGAGTGATATTGAAAACTGGGTTATGTTTGTATGATAAACAGACTATATACCAGCTTTGTCCTCCATTGAGAACTCCTTAATCATGTGGGTTTCATTGGATTTACGTCTAGGAAACCAATCTATACAACCCTTATCTATACTCTATAAATTTGTTCTATTTTTTATTTTATTTTATTTTTTTTGTTCATTGATATTCATATTAAAAACCCTTTTTTCTATTTATTTAAAAAGAAAATATTTTTATATATATATGGCCATTGAATTGCATTCACTAGCAAAAGATCTAGCTAACTTACATATTCTTTTAAACATTCGTTTTAATTAACTCCCTATTAGTTTTTTCAGTTTTCTTATCGGATGGTCATCTTTAGTTAACTATTATGTGTAATTATATTCATGCAGATATTCTACATGATTTATATTTGCATAATATTTGCATAAAAAGTTTATAGCAAACACAAAACTCTTTCCATATATATTTATGTATACATATATACTTTTGTTTAAAAAATTTTGCCTACCAAACTCCTGGAGTATTTGGTCTTCAAACATGAAACTTAATATATAAGGTATTTGAACCTATGTGAAACTTTATATTTGGGTTCTCGGTGGTGGTGCATGAGTCATTTTTAAATTACAAAATCTGCATTAATCAAAATATCATATTTAAGCATATTTTACAACCAGGCAATGCTGGCCACCCTGCTAGTGTATGTATATATGTAATCTTTTAATAATAGACTAGGCAAGACCCCATATGAAGCATTCTGCGGTTAAAAAAAAAAAAATAAAAAATAAGGAAAATACATATATTCGGTTCAGTTTGCTTCGCATTCATAGATAAGAAAAGAAAAGTCTACAAATAGAACTCAGCAATATTTTGTAACCATGCTCTCATAACTATATCAGAAATAGTGCAACACATACAGCTTACTCACAGCTACTTGATAGATTCAGGGTTTCAACTCAGAAGTATGTATGGTAGGAAAAGACTATCAGAAAACTCTGACATATGGCTTCCCAGCTCACCTGACTGCAACCTCAACCATTTTGTGAGGGGTGCAGTAAAACATGAAGGACAAGCTGAAGACAAAGATCAGGGCTTTGACCTTTATTATGCCTGATATTCATAAATGACCTCCTTGATTATTTAATCTCCCAGATTATATATTTGCTGATGACACCAAGCTCTATAACAGGCACGAGGGGAAAACAAATGAACATAAGGCCATGGTGGAAGACCTGACAAAAATGGATGGTTACATTCAATGCTGCCAAGACTAAGCTTTTTTTATTTTTGATAATTACAAGAAACCTTTTTAATCACTAATAGCAATGGCTAATGATACATTACCTGAAAGTACTTTGTTCAAACTCCTTGGCTTAACATTCATAGGGAACATGAGTTGGAACAGATACACTGAGGGCATTGCCAAGGTTACTGCAAAGAAGGTGGGCTCTCTCTTCCGTACTAGAAAGTTACTTATGCCTGAGAGAATTCTGTACTTCTACAAAACTACCATTCACCCAAGTATGGAGCATTGTTGCCACATTTGGTCTGGTGCATTTGTTACTTGTTTCTTACTAAGACAGGGTTCAAAAGAGCGCCAACCTAATAGGTTATGCACTGTCAGCTTGGCTTCAACCTCTGTCCCATCAATGAAATGTTGCATCCCTCTGCACAATCTCTTGCACCTTCTCGACATAAATATCCTTGACAAATATGACAAACAGCAAAATCCCACCCCTACACAGATCCCCAGATGCCAGAAAGCCTTCTACTCTAATAGTTTCTTCCCTAGAACTGCTAAACTTTGGAATTCCCTTCTGAGTTCCTACTTTCCCAACTGTACTGACATGCAGAAGTTCAAGTATAATGTAAACAGACATCTTGCTGCCTAATTCCTTACATAGTATCCCTGCAAATTATGTCCCCGATAGTAGCCCCCTACATCAAAGTGGCATCGTGCCTTGTTTGGGGTGAAAATGCAATTAATAAAAAAAAAAATTACACAGTGATGAAAACCTATGGTCAGTTTTGTTGTTGTCTAAAGGCTGTCAACAAAGCAAAATGTGAGTTCATCGAGTGAAATTGGCAGAAAAAATCATGAACAATACAAATTCAATGGCATACAGAGAATGCATCCAATCATATTCAAACTCCTTTTATCATAATATTTCTCAATATTAAGACATTGGAGCATTCAATCAAGGAATTGGTTCTGGGCATGACCAGGACTCTGCACACCACTGCTTGAGTTTGATGAATATATCTAAAAATAAAAAAAAAATAAAAATGTTTTTTTCCTAAATAGTAATTTTGTGAACAAAGATCATCCACTCCATGTGTATAACTTTTAGAAACAATAACATAAAATGTGCCACTTTCATGTTTGTCATTTCTTTAAGAATTCCTTGCTCATTTTTATGCTGCTTTTTTTTTTAATTGTTTTCTTACATTTTGCATGTTGCATATTTAATATCTGAAGTATTGCGTGAGACTTTGTTTCGGTGTGTCTGATACAGAATGATGCAATTATAAAAGATGTTATTTAATGTAAGCAAAATCTATAAAGCATTTCAGTTTTATGGCTGAATTGTTATTTTATATCTAATTCTGTTTGGAAAAATGTTTATATTTTTGTTCAAGTGAAAGCTATGAAGACAAATAATCCGTTAATACCAGAGCCATAATATTTTCAAATCAGTATGTGCATCAGAATGATGCAACAAGCTAGGAAAGCCATGAGATGTCAGCTGTCCATTTTATAACCTAAGTATTTTCACAAGATATCTTGTGTCTTAAAAATGATGCTCAAAATATCAGATGTCTCTGCGAAAATCCAGGCGGGAGTTTAACATTTTAAATAATTGTTATGATGGTTCAAAGTTCTGTTTTTATAATCCAAATAAAATTTTCATTCAGAACTTCCAGCTTAGTATTTGTGGATTTCTCCACGGTTATTTAATTTTTCCATGATTGATGTTTTGTTAGATTTATATAAAAAGCACAAATTTTATTGAGACCGACATATTTTGTCTCATTTATTCTATAATGAGAACCTACTTGTGTATTATACTCACCTAAAGCACTTAACTCATCCGTCAGAATTCCTGTCAAAATAATCAAAAGATACTCCTTTTCATCCAAATTTAGGCATCCATCTACCATTCTACTCCTTCGCAGACTGCTGGACTATATCCTGGACTGGAATAATTCCCAATGAACAAACTTGGAGATTCTACTGCCCAGCACACTTGTGCATGATGTCATTAACTCATTCTTTTTCTTCGCCTTCTGCTTTTCGGTCTTCTTATCGGAATCTTATGCGGACATTGGCATCTCCAATTCGATCTAATCCAGCTGAGGTCAGTTTTGCAACAAAATCCTCATGTTTTTGTGTGGCTTTTCCCCTCCTCTTACCCCTCAGCTGATTTTATAAAGCGTGTGTAGGCATATGCACACCAATAGTTAGGCATGTTTCCTTATCCTCTTAGTTTTAGTAAGTAAATAAGAAAAGTATCTTTAGTGAACATTACTTACAAATTCATGTATCTTGATTCCCTAAAATTATATTGCTTATATTTTTTTTTACTGTTTTCATTCACCTTTGATAAAATGTACCATTGATATGATCAGGCATCACTGGCCATAGTAACTTTGACAGCTGCTTCAGGTTCGAGAAAACAGTAGAAAAGGTAGATGGTCTTATTGACAGTAGCAACTGAGTGTTTAATTTGTCCAGACTTGATTAAGTAGTATTCCTCGATTATATAAGAGCCGTTTTCATGGTGTCAACTTTTCTCTAGGGACGGGGTGGTGGTTACTAACACAGACTGACAAGGATTAACCTATTTTTAATCCAGTTGGTTCAATAGTATCATTTTTACTTAGGGATGTCGGCAACCTTCACATAGTTCCTCTTATAAGAATGACAAAAATTTATGGTTGCAGTTTTTGTCTTTTTTTTTTTTTTTTGTGAAAAATTCTGTAAATTCTCTTGACATCAAAATGTTGCATTTTATATATCAAAATAATCCTCAGAGCATCTACTTCAGAGATGCTGATAGTTATGCGCCTCAGTGATGCAAGTCAATTATTTTATAAAAATGATACATTGTAATGCACACAGCAAATCTGCCAAAAATGTGAGTTTTCTGCTAATGCCAAAAGTACCCTTTCTTTTTCATTCCCTATTATTTCAATGTAACTGCAAAGGCAGTTTTCTTTGAAATGCATTTCACCAATCCTTCACAAAATTAAATCGTTTGTTTACAATGTAAAAAAATTTGAGGGGGTGTTAAAGCATTTAAACTTGTTTCATCAAAGAAAGCTTTCTTATCCCCTTTAGCAAATTAACAGTGTTAATCCTTTTCCTTTTTCTCCTTTCCTTTTTCTTTTGACTTTTTAACTGGATTCAAAAGCCTAATCTTATTTCTTGGAATGATTATTTCTTTGTGTGAATTAATATTAAATAAATCTCTATATTAATACATTTCGACCTTCCTTCGAATGTGTCATGTTATTAGTAATACATAGATATTAAAACAAAGGTGCTTCTACAGAACAAGGACTCGTGTCAACACAAATGTTTCCAATTGCAATTTGTGGAACAGACCGGAAGTGGCTAAAACAGTTGATGCAAAATTGTTTTTGCTCATGTGGTTTTCTCTTCCATTTCATTTTATAATTTCTTGTATTATTTTTTAGAGAATAATATATTCGTTTAATTTTGTATCCTTTCATATTTCTAAACTTATTACATTTTTAAAGAAAAGCTGTTGACCTCATTCAGTTTGTTAAGCATAAACACATCCAATTTATTTAACTTGCAAGAAAACTTGTTCTGTTGTAATTTTCTAAAACTATAAAAAAAATTTTAAATAAACTCTAATTAAGTAGAACTACTGTTTTTGTTTGTTTTACATTTATTTGATTAAAAATAAAAACGATCTGTCAATTTTTAAAAAGAAATCTTCATAATTCTAAAAAATAGTTTTTTTTTTATTGAACTGTGATTAAGTATAAATACTGATTGTTTTTTTTTTGTTTATCATAAAAATGTATAGATTAAATTTTCAAAGTATTGCTCTATCAATTTAAGTGATTCAGAATTATTTACATTATTTTTGAGGATGATGGTGATTATTTTTTTTTTTCTGGAGCTCTGAATTTCAGCATTAGAATTTATAAAGAAATTTCAATTTGGACTTGTCATAGGCAACCCTATTTTAAAAGTTAGCTCGAACAAATCTCCAGTGGTACCAAAAAGTCTCGCTAAACTGTTAAATATAGAATCTGTATTGGTCAGTTTCAATTTTCAGACATACACTTCCCTTGTTTTTCTGCCTTTCTTCCCTTTTTCAACAGTCTTTGGAATGTACAATTATGAATCCTGGTTGCATAATCTCCCGAGTGGAGGAGGAGTTAACTTATATGGTTATATTTTTTTGTTTTCTCCTAAATAATTTTTTTTATCACTTTCGATCACTTTATATATCATCCCATAAATAGGCCCAAGAATTGCTTCACTATGATCAGGAGAGGATTATAATGGCTGACCAAGATCAAGGTTTGATGACCAATGCTTTTAAGAAAATGAGTGGTCTAAGCAATGACAACAAGTGCAGGTTCTGCCACACAGAAATAGTGTGAGTCACGTGACATCTAACTGTAAGGTTTTGCTGGAGGACAGTTACTTTTCGACGTGACATAATGGAGTGTGTAAATATTTCCATTGGGTGATCTGTAAAAATTTAAATAGCAAATGTAGCAGCAAATCTTGGGAACATATGCCAGAAAGAGCAGTTGGAAATAAATTATATACCATCCACTATGAATTTGTATTCCCTGTAACTTGAAAACGGAGACCAGGAGTAAGAAGCAACCTTAGAAGAAGTTAGTGTCCCCAATGATGCTGGGTTAAACAAAGCTGAGAGGGAAAAGATAACGAAATACCAAGGTATTATGTATGACATGAAAAGGAACTGGAATCGTGGGAAGATTTCTATCATTCCTGTAATTATAGGAGCAACTGTCCTCATGAAAAAGAATTTCAAAAACTACTTGGCAAATATACCTGGTAAACCAAGTGCAAGAGAGATTCAAACAATTGCACCCAAAGGAATGGTCAAAATCTTAAAAAGGTCTCTCGGTTGGAATATGAGTTAGCAGGCGAATGTTTGACATTCAGTAGGATGCCCCATCCCCAGCTTGAACAAACTGATGAGAAAATGTAAAAGAAAAAAAATTTTGTAAAATGAACAGAAGCATATTTGGAATTGTAACACTAATCAAATTTCCTGGAAATTTTTTAAAATTTTAGGACTCACTAAATTAAAAATTTCTCATATGACTGCTGGTCAAGATCAAAGTGTAGTATCTGTTCTTCAGATGCTGCACTTCCATTTCTTGTTCTCTTTCGGTGGAGGATCAGTCCTTCACGATTGAGACAATTTTTCATTTTTGTACCTTTTCTCCACGTTAAAAAACGACCCTGGTGTTTAACTCTGTCCCGTGAGGAGGCATAGTAAATAGGTACTATTAACAAGACGTTGCTCTTTTACGTTTTTCTTTCTTTTTCTATGTTTTTTAGATTAGAATTTTAGGTTATCAACCTGTCATAGACTATAAATACAGCGAGAAAAAGAAACAGATGGATGTTACAAAAAAAAAAGAAAAGAAAATGCTGACTGTCCGCATGTATGCTGTGCATCTGCTTGTAATCCTATTAAAAATATTTTTTTTTCTCCAAAAATAAGTCTCACAAACTTTTCTGGTGTTAAAACATCAATATTATGTATTAAAATAATTTTCAAACTATTATTAACAAGACATTACTCCTTTATTGATAACTTTTTAGATGAGGATTGATAATTTATGCTCATGTTTTGATTGATGTAACCTTTTACCTTCTTCAGCTATATCTTTCCGCGCATTCAATTCAAACTTGAGAACCTGTACAGAATTTTGAACTGAATACTTTATTTAATGTATGTGGTACAAGATTGTCCTCATTCTGTCAGCCCTCGGCAGATAGAAGTGTTAATTTGTTATCACTTGTGAATATAACGCCTAAGATAAGAATAATAATCACAAAAATCCTAATAATACAATTTTAATAAAAAAACATTTTTATCTTGCGATATAATAAAGATTTTCTTCTGATTTAAAGGGAAAACACTTTTTTAAATCTGTTTTGTGAATTATGAAATTTAAGCAAAGCATTTATTATGAACAAAAAATTTACTATATTATCACATCATGAATAAATTATGTAACTAATGTGAAGTGTTCTGAAAAGAAAACCTGAACTGCCATTATTCATAGGAACATGAAGTTATTATTTGTAAGATTTATTTTATTTTTTTCATTTTAGTTTAATCCTTTAAGCTAAAATAATTATATAGCAGTTTTCAATGTAAGCTTGTTATAAAATAATCCGGTACTTGTGCAGAATTTGAACCAGACTTAACTAACCACTCAGCTTTGCTCAGAACATGACGTCAACCGTCACCAATTACCAGAGTGTAACAATAACGCTACTCAAGGAAAATACTGAAGAAAACATTTAAATATAATAAAATCACCAGAAAAAAAACAATGAAAATATAAAAGAAACAATGACCTATCATAACAATTTGTTTTTATTCTTGTAACAATTTTTTTTAAGTGAAAAAAAAAATAAACAAGTATTTTTTTTTCCAACCATTTTTTTTTTTTTTTTTTAGTCAAACAAAATTAATAAAATAACCAATTTTTTGTCTTTTTCATATTTTCTTAATAAAAGTTTTTGAAAACACATGTTTTTCATGTATTATTCTTTATTTATTTTTTTCATTTTTTCTTTATTTTTCTATTAAAGCAAACTTTTGGTGAGGAGGTGGGGGGCAATATGAAACCGCTTCTGTCATCTGCAACTGTTGATCCAAAATGGAGATATACATCTTGTATAAAGTTGTAAGGAATAGACGCTTGAGATTGTGTTGTTTACTTAATTTATTGATTTTTTTTTCTTCCAATATTTTCATAGAAGTGCATCTGCTCCTTTGCTGCGCATTGATTGGCTGATTGACGTCTTACATCAGATTACAGTCAAACTCAAGCGCATGATGTCATGTTCCAAGCAGAAACAGTTACGTCTGATTCAAATTCTGCACAAGTACCAATAATCCTTCAACTTGATTTTTCACCCAATGTTTACATAAATTTGTTCTGTGTGGAAATTATCTATTTACATTTACTACACAAAAAAATTGTTTAGAATTTTGTTTTGTTGTTAAATAATCCCAAAAAAGTTTGTATGCTATAAAACAACCTTAAAGCAAATGAGTTTAGAATTGCTTTTTTGGAATTTCATGCAGCAAGATGTTAAATTTATTTAGAAAAATTAATCCCCTTCTAAAAATTTAAGTTTTTTTTTTTTTTCTTCACTAAATAACTCAAGCTAAGTGACTAGTAGGGGCATTGTATTTAAATTTTTGCAAGTTGGTACAGTCAGGGGAGTGAGGGAATTCTTGAAGTAAGGAGTTAGATAAAATAAACTATTAGATAAGGCATTTAGGGAGCTCTATGGAGAAAGGAGGGATTTTGCTGTTAGTAGAGTGTGTCGGAGAGAGGGGGCTATTTCTGCTGAGTAGGTACAACTGCAGTTCATCGGAGCAAATTCCATGAATTAACAAGCACAGGGATGTGATGATACGACAGAGGTGGACAGTGTGGGACCTATTAGGTCAGAAATTCTTTTTATACCTTGGTCAAAATGAAGAAACACCAGTCAAAAATACAACATGCATGGGCAAATGGTGGCTTTATAGAGATATAGGATGCTTGCAGATGTGAGAAGTTTTCTAGCCTAGTAAATGGAACCTACCTACCTTTGCAACACACTTGGCAACATCTATCTACTTGTTCCAACTTCTGTTGCTTGTGAATGTCAGGTCAGGCCAAGGAGTTTGAATGATGAACTCTTAGGAATAGTGCTATCAGTCATGAAAATTTATAAGTTGAAAATTTAGTGCTTAATAAAATAAATATTTTTTTTTTACATGTCAAAATACAAACATTTTAAAAGATAGGCTGCTGTAATTTAATTTTCTGAAAATTATATTTTTTTTCTACTTGTATTCACTTCAAGCAAGATAAATTGCCAGTAAGATGTAAGTGACTACTGTGAATTAAACTTATATTTCTGCATGTTAGCACAGTCGTGGATGCAGGATACAGGAAGGGAATTCCAAAGTCTAGCAGTTTATAGGAAGGCATGAAATGTTGCTGCTTTTCAGGTTAGTCGGGAGGTGGGGTATTTACACTTATGCAAAGAGTTCATTGGAGCACATTTCATTAAAATACTTGTAAAACAAGCACCAGGATGCAAGTTTATTGTGATGTCACAGCTTGGAGGTTGGTTGCCAGTGTAGGACCTATTAGATTGAAGACTCTTTTTGGAACCTTCGCCAATAGATAAAGTGGCTTGGCCCATATGTGGCAACAATGTTTCATGCATGAACAAATAATGGCTTTGTAAAGATATAGGTACTGCTAGGTGTGAGTAATTTTCTAGCATAGTAGAGGGAGCCCAATTTCCAATTAAGTCCAGGAATTGGGTTACAAGAAAAAATATGTAAACTTTCAATGTTTTATTAATTAGCTAATTAAGATGTAATATAATTTTTTTTAATGTGCGCACAGATCAATAAAACAATAATTTGTAAAATTCCTTCCTTCTATTTTGATAGAGAATTAAACAATGAAAGATTTTGGGTGTGTGTACAATGAATAAAAATAATTGTAATTAATAAATATGAAAAATCCCCTAGAATGGGAGAGTAAATGAAAATTTGTCAAAATATAGATTGAATAAGATTTCAGTTTAAAAATTTCTCTGAAATTTCTTGAAAATATTTGGAGAATTCTAGAAATAATACAAGACAATAAGTAAAATTAGTATACAAAAATAGTCTCTTAAATAAAGGGAAAAGTATGTTGTGAGATTTTAAGTCAGACCTACTAAACATTTTAGTTGACATATCAAACTTTAGAGACTAAGTGGCAAAATTTCAAGGGGAATAATTTAAATTTTTAATTAAAGAATATAAAGTTTCCTACCCTACGATTAAGATACTTTTTTTTTTATGTGTGTAAGTTTAAAAATATGCAAACAAATAATACTTAAAAACTAAAATGACTTAACGTTTTTGGGAATACCAGGTAAATATAGCTAGTTCAGTACAATAACAAGTTAGAAAAAATACTTTCTAAGAAAAAAGACCTCTTTAAATTTCGGTATAAACTTAAAAGTTAAACCGATTAAGAAATCACATTTTTGGGAACATCTTTTGTATTTTGATTATAGTTCTCCACACACATTTTTAGTGTAGAAAAAGTGCAAGGTGAACATCTCTCGGCAAATTATTGGCTTTACATTTGTCCCTATGGAAGTCTAACCTCGTAGAATCGTTACATTTTAAGTGAATAAAATTTAGTGCTTGAATATATAAAGTTTGTTCATGGTTTTAAAAATCTATTAAAATTTTGAACTTTTTTAATCCATTGATACATTGTAATACTAATCCAAACAAAAAAGAACTATGCTGTGCATTCCTATTAAAGCAAGTGTGTCCTGAATGTCTGAATCAAAACTAATGGCTTATATAAACTCTAACAAATTCTCATTGTATTCTACTTTCTTACACATTAATAAACTTAAGAGTTCTTTTTTATTACAATTATGTGACATTAATCTCTGAATGACAATTTCATTCAAAAGTTTTATAATTGTTTGAGTGCTATAAACTATAAAGTGTTTCAAACTCTTTCTCAAAATTTATCTTTCTCATATGAGAGCTAAAGTAACAAATCACATTCATCTAAAAAGTTGTGTGTGTACGTGTTATGCGTTTTGAAATATGTGTTGCCTGTGAAATAACCACATAAAATGATACGAGGTTGAATGGAAACGTTTAACAAATTTATTCAACAACTTACAAGTGAGATTATAATGACGGAGCCACTGGGTGTGCAATGATAAATCGCTTGTTGAAAGCTGTGTATATTTTCATCCTTAAAGTGTCATGGCGGACTTATCCATCCGAAGGTGATCACTCCCTTATCAGTCCAAAAGAAATAATTCTGTTTTTCTTTTTAAGTTGACCTAACAATAAGCTACCTACATTGTCTATAAGTATCCTTGTTATGGAAGGATTGAAATGCTAATCATTTTTTAATCTAGTTGAATAAGCAATCATTTAACAAGAAATTTGTTTAAATCTGCCTCTGAGGTCATCAGATCGAAGCTTATTTTCACCCCAAAAAGGCACAGTGCCACTTTGAAGTAGGAGACTACTATCGGGGACACAAGTTGCAGGGATATTATGAAGGGAGACGAGCAGCAAGATGTCTGTTCACATTACAATTAAACTTCTGCATGTCGGTACAGTTGGGAAAGCAGAATTCCGGAAGGGCGTTCCAAAGTAAGCAGTTCTGTGGAAGAAATTATTAAAGTAGAAGGCTTTCTTACACCTAGGGATCTCGAATGTGTAGGGGTGGGATTTAGCTGCTTGTTGGGTTTGTTGGGGGTGTTTATGTCAAGGGGTACAAGTGCTTGTAGTTCGTCAGAGCATTTACTGTTAAAATACTTGTAGAACAGGCAGAGGGATGCAACATTTTTGTCGATGGGGCAGAGGCTGAAGCTAAGATGACAGTTCATAACTTATCAAATTGCCGATTCTCTTTTAAACCCTGTTCAAGAGTGAGAGACAAGTAACAGATGCACCAGCCCAAATGTGACAACAGTATTCCATACATGGGTGAATGGTGGCCTTACTTTCAGGCATAAGTAGCTTTCTAGCATGGTAGAGAGAGCCCGCCTTCTTTGCAGCAACCTTGGCAATGCTCTCGATGTATCTGTTCCAACTCGTGTTCCCTGTGAATGCTAGGCCAAGTAGTTTAAAAGAAGTACTTTCAGATAAAGAGTCTTTGGCCATTGCTATTGGTGGTAGAGAAGGTTTCTTGTAATTATTGAAGGAAACAAACCTGGTCTTGGCAGCATTGAATGAGACTATCCATTTTTGTTTCCCGTCCACAACAGATTGGAGGTCTTCCTCTAGTGTTTCTGCCATTTCCTTAGATATGTGTTCATGTTTTCCACACATGCCTATTATAGAGCGTGGTGTCATCAGCAAATATATCTATCTCACAGACAATTTTATCAGGGAGTTAATTTATGAATATTGGGAATAATAGAGGTCCAAGGATAGACTCCTGAGGTACACCCACATTTATATCATATTGTTTAGATGTACAACCATTGAGAACAACCTGGATTCTTCTCTTAAGAATGGTTTAAATTATGTTATGTATTTGTCCAGTGATGCCATATGATCTGATTTTCCTTAGAAGACCATCTTGCCATACCCTGTCAAAAGCCTTAGATATATCTAGGGCTACTGCTGTACCCTCACCTGCTTTGTCCAGTATATATGTTCAGAGATCAGTTATATCTGTTGTGGAACGGGCTTGCTTAAATCCATATTGATGGTTGCTCAGAAGTTTAGTAGTTGTAAGGTGACGGACTAAAGCTTGATTAATGTTCACGTGCATGTTCCGTTCTATCTCCTCTGGGATCCTCTGATCACTCCGTTGTATCGGTTAAGATAAAAATGAAATGTAACAAGTCTTTAGATGTACCTCTCCTCCGTACTGTATATCGATACTCTATGGGCTGACTGGGATAGCTTCCATACATTCATATCTGATCTACCTCTGCATTCCATGTTTAAAAAGGATGTGAGCTCTATAGTACCAGACCTGACTGAATGGTTAATTGTAGGCATAGACCGATCCATACCATCCAAAAAATTCCAACAAAAACCTAACAGCCAGCCATGGTTCTCCCCAGAATGTGCTGCTGCCATCGCACGCAGAAATCACTTTTTCCATAGCTACAAATGTAATAGATGCACTGAGACTAAAGCTGCTTTCAGGACTGCCAGCAACCACTGTAAAAATAAAAATAATAAAAAATGCAAGAGAGCTATATGCTCAGTCCGTTAAATCCAAAGTAGCTGAGCAGCAGCTTGGTTCCCACCAGTTTTGGCAAATAACCAACAGGATCCTGAACAGAAGCGTGCATTCTATCCCAACCATCATCAATGGACTGTCAATATCAGACTATTTGCCAAGAACTTTGCAGCTAATTCTACCCTATGCGGCGAAGGCCATCAACTCCTCATATTTCCTCTACAACATACAAATATCTGTGTGTGAGGTCACCAAGCTAATCAAGAACCTTGATTCCAGTAAAGCAACTGGCCCTGACGACATTCCAATTATAGTGTTGGAAAAGCTTTAACCAGAACTTGCCCCCATACTTACAAAACTGTTTAAGTGTTGCCTTAAGGAGAAGTGCTTTCCAACATGCTGGAAAACCTCATCAGTATGCCCTGTATTTAAGAATTCCGGTGATAAGTCATCTCCCTCTCAGTACAGACCAATAAGTCTCCTGTGTGTCATGAGTAAGCTGCTGGAATCCATATTAAATAAAGTAGTCAACCACCTCAGCAGAAATAACCTTCTTAGTGACACGCAATATGGTTTCCGTTCTGCTAGATCTACAGCAGATGTGCTTACAGTTATCTCATAGGATTAGTGAATCTCTCGACAAAGGTTTCCTTTCTAGGGCAATTGCTCTTGACATATCAAAGGACTTCGATAAGATATGGCATAAAGGCCTACTTCACAAGATTTCCAGCTATGGTATAACTGGAAATGTTTTCTCAATTATCAAATCATTTCTCTCTGATAGATTCATAAGAGTAGTGGTTGATGGGCAGAAATCAGAGGCCCACAGTATTAATGCTGGAGTCCCCCAGGGGTCCATCCTGGGCCAAACTCTCTTCCTGATCTACATCAATGATCTCCCAAAACACATACTTAAATCATTCGTTGACATCTATGTTGATGACACGACCATCTATGGCAACACATCAAAGGCCGGAAATGACAAAGTTCTCTCTGATTCTCTCTCCTCTGATCTTGAGTGCATGGTGCAGTAGGGGAAGAGGTGGCTGATTAATTTTAATGCATCTAAAACCAAGCTCCTATCTTTACATCATCAATGCTCTGATCTCCATCTGGCATCAATTGAAATGGATGGCTCTCGTCTTGGGGAGGCTTCATGTTTTGACAAGCTTCTGGGTTTAACCTTTACTCCTGATCTGAAATGGAACACGTACATCAAGTTTGTTGCCAAGGTTACTGGAAAGATGGTGGGATCCTTCTACCGCTCCAGAAGATATCTCACTACTGATGCAATTCTCTATCTATATAAAAGCCAAGTACGTCCAAGGATGGAATACTGCTGCCACATCTGAGCAGGAGCTGCTAAAAACAGCCTATCCTGCCTTGACAGAGTACAAAATAGACTTTGTGGCTTAGTGGGTTATGCCCTTTTCTCTTTCCTGCAACCTCTCCCACAGAAGAGATGTTGCGAGTCTCTTGTTTTATCGTTATTTCCATGACAGGTGCTCGTCTGAGCTCCAATCTCTGGTCCCCCCCCCTGGCTAATCTTTCATGATAAACACCCATCTAGCTGAAACCACTGTCAATAATTTTCCCCACTCTTTATCTGTGCCTAAATCAAAACGTAGATTCCATAGATTCTTAGAAGTGCACAACTGTGGAACTCTCTTCCGCTTGCCTGTTTCCCACCTGACTACAACTTGGATGTCTTCAAGTCCAACATAAACAAATTCCTGATGAACCGCCCCCTTAAATAATGACACTTTATCAACTCTCCAATACTAATAACTATTACTATGACACTATTCCATTGATTACTATGCACGCAATAACCCTTATCCTCAAGTGGCTTCTGGGCCTTGATAAGTGGTGACCTCCATGTAAAAAAAAAAAAAAAAAAAAAAAAAATTATGGAGTCAACAGAAAGCAAAGCGAGCCCTGTTGATTTGAATTGAGATGTCATTTTTCCCTTGCCCTTTGACTGAAAGTGGCACAGAGATATTTGAAGTTGACAACCTCTTTGACTACTTCCCTATTAAGAATTATAGCGACTCCATGTAGCAGGAGGTTGGCTGAGAGAATCTTTGTCTTTAAAGCATTAATTTTCCTGCTAACCCATGAAGGTATGCTACTTATGCCAAGTACAATATGGATATCTGTGCATTCATGCTGCCAAGACTAAACTGGTTTCCTTCAATAATTACAAGAAACCATCTCTGCCACCAATAGCAATGGCCAGTGACTCCCTGTCTGAGAGTACATCTTTCAAACTGCTTGGCCTAACGTTCACAGGAAACATGAGTTGGAACAATTATATTGAAAACATTGCCAGGGCCGCTGCGAAAAAGGTAGGCTCTCTCTACCGTGCTAGAAAACTATTGACACCTGAAAGTATCCTGTACCTCTATAAGGCCACCATTCGCCCATGTATGGAGTATTGTTGTCACATTTGGGCTGGTGCATCTGCTACTAGTCTCTCGCTCCTAGACAAGGTTAAAAGAGTTGCCAATCTGATAGGCCCTGAACTGGCATCTAAGCTTCAGCCTCTGTCCCATCGATGAAACGTTGCATCCCTCTGCCTGTTCTACAAGTATTTTAATGGTGAATGCTCTGACGAACTGCAGCCCCCACGACGTAGACACCCTCGACAAAACCCGACAGGCAGCTAAATCCCACCCCCACACAGTAGAGATCCCTAGATGTAAAAGATCTTTCTACTCCAGTAGTTTCTTCCCCAGAACTGCTAGACTCTGGAATTCCATTCCAGGTTCCTGCTTTCCTAACTGTACTGACATGCAGAAGTTCAAGTGCAACGTGAACAGACATCTTGCTGTCCAAATCCCAACATAGTGCCCCAGTAGTTGCTGCCCCTGATAGTAGCCCCCTACACCAAAGTGGCAATGCACCTTGTTTGGGATGAGAATGCAATAATAAAAAAAAATCTCTTGCCTAATACTGCAACATTGTCAGCGAAGTCTAGATCAGTGACTGTAAAATTCTGTCCAACTTATATACTTGAAATGCTAATTAGTTCCTGCTTTAAGAACCAGTAAATGACCTAATTGAAAAGAACTGGTAAAAGAATGTAACCTTGACAAACACCAGATCGGACGTTAAAGTCGGAATCCTTTTGTCAGTAGATCTAGAAAAGTTAAGGTAACAGGTCCACTTTACAAGGGAAGTGCTAAGGAAAACATGGGAGGAAGTGATTAAAAATGCACTTGAGAGAAAAAAATGGTAAATAAAGATCTGGTCTAAGATAGTTTGGAAATCAGTTTCCTAAAGCTGTCCAACACATGCCAGCATGTAAAACTGGTGTTAAATTAAATATGATGATAAAGGTATGTATACAGTATGCCCTTTTGTCTGCTGACAAGAGATGGTGCTCATAAGAGAATAAAGTTGTTGCTTGTGTGAAAGGTGGATTGTTTACTTCACTTAATATTGACAACTCTGTTTGTTGTCGAAGCTGGAGAGAACTAAATTTGGTTGTGAAAGGACTCTATTCATTTATTTCATGGAAATCGCTGCAAACAAGGCATAAAGCCACTTGATATAAAGAGCTGAAAAATATAACTTCAAAGTTTAAAAACTACCCAGTGTTAGATGGATAGTTTTCCGTCAAGAAAACAGCAATACCTGCCACCATTATCGGAAACCTCGTTCATGGAATGTGAGGACTAAATGACAAAATAAAGCTAAAGTTATGAGGATGATTTCTACTCACTTTTGATGTAAAATCTTTTTTTTTTTTTTTTTTTATTTAAATCCAATCATTACTGCAATTTCTGTGTCAATTCATATTTCATTGTATTTATTTTCTGCATTTGAAGACCTGAATAAATGCTTGGAGCCCCTGCACAGAGAAATTTTCTTGTTTCACTCTTTCTCTTTTGAATGTATTCAGATCTGGTAGGATGATATCGATGTACAGCCTCAATTGGGAAGATTCAATTTGAACAAACAATAATACGACATTTCTGAATTTTTAGATGAGGATTGGTTATTTGTATTATAAATTATTCGTAAATAATACAATGTTGTTTGGCAGAATTGTATCCCATAAGAATTTCGAAAATTCATTTATCTTTGGTCTTTGTGAAATCATGTTTGCCTAGTTATTTAAATTTCTGTGAAAATGTTTGGTGCAGGGTGTTTGAGCATCTAATCTTTCTTTGAAATAGTTTGGTCTCATCTGTATCAGAGATGCTTCATTAGGTTTGCTTATTTTGTGGTTTTACTTCTGATACAAGTTCAATAAAAAATACAACTACTGTTAAAACATTTTTTTCCTGTTTTGATACTAAGTTATAATTAAATCAAACAAACGTTACTAAATGATGAAGCATGTCTTATAAACTGTCTGTGACCTAAGTCTGATTGTTTACTATTTAGTTGAACAAATCGGTTCTCAAAAGTCAGACATTGTGTAATTTTATCTTATTTGTTTTATATATTTATATCCCTTTCTTTTCAGTTTCTCAAATATATCTTTTAGTCCTTTTATTTAATACACCGTCATTTTCAACTGTACTAACACTGATGAGGTTCAAGTACCACTACAGTTTAGAATATTTCCTAAAGATATTTTCATTGGATTTTTGAATGATTATAACTTTAATCTTAAAATTTTTACTTCTTAAAATCTTAGAACATTGTGTAAAGCTACGGTTTCATCAAGTTGATTTTTTTCCAGGAAACGTGGATTAACCTGAAGCTTTTTGGATGTTCAGTCACTGGGTAGTTAAAGATAGAATTGCTTAATCATCATCAAAATAATCACATCTAACTGCCGACTAAGAAAAAGATCTTATTTTAATAATGTAGCATCTAGTAAAAATGTTAAAGTTGAGCCTGCTTTCTCCATCTGGTCTTGAATGCTTCCATATTTATTATCCGGGGAAAAATGAATTGTCAACTCTTGTCAGAAAATTAAAGTTTATCTAAAAATGGATTCTATAATAATTCTAAACAACACTACCAAATCTCAATCCATTGTGACTAGATCTGATGTTTGTATTGAAAGTCATCAGTGAATATCCCTCCACTCTCTCTCACCTAGCTGAATTTTGAAAGGAAGAATGAAAAAAAATCTGCAGATGTGAGAGATTTGTTACTTTCAGTTTTTGATTGAAGTAATCGCTGTAAAAGGAAGTGCCTGACGTACTAAGAGTGTATCTTTACATCTATTAAATTTTCAGTTTTGTTTAAATTTCTGTGAATAAATAATTAAACTATAATGTAATCTGAGCTCATAGTTACATTGTTCTTTCACTTTTTAGCAAAAAGTGTCATTTTTAAGAATTGATTAACTTAGACATACTTTTTTTTTTACATAGGCATAAGCACTTATCAAGGCCCAGAGACCATTCGAGGATAAGGGTTAAGAGTGTACAGTAATCAATTGGACAATATAGTAATCGTTAGTAATGGAAATTCGGTAAATTTGTTAATTTAAGTGGAACGGCTCATCAAGAACTTGTTTACGTTAGACTTGAAGACAACCATATTGTAGTCAGCAGGAAAACAGAAGACAATTCCACAGGCGTGCAGTTCTAAGAAAGAAGCTTTGTTCATGGAATCTACATTTAGGTTTAGGCACAGATAAAGAGTGGGGGGAATTATTGATAATGCTTTCAGCTAGACGAGTGCTTCTTATGAAAGTTTGGTGAGGGGGGGACCATAGATTGAAGCTCAGTTGAGCACTTGCCATGAAAATAGCGATAAAGCAAAGACAAATTCGCAACATCTCTTCTGTGAGATAGAGGTTACAGGGAAGAGAAAAGGACATCTACGAGGCTACGAAGTCTATTTTGAACTCTATCAAGGCAGGACAAGTCCTTTCTAGCAGCTCCTTCCCAGATGTGGCAACAGTACTCCATCCTTGGATGTACCTGGCTCTTATATAGATAGAGAATTGCATTGGCAGTGAGATATCTACTGGATCGGTAGAAGGATCCCACCATTTTTCCAGCAGCCTTGGCAACATATTTGATGTATGTGTTCCATTTCAGATCAGGAGTAAAGGTCAAGCCCAGAAGCTTGTCAAAACATGAGGCCTCTCCAAGACGAGAGCCATTCATTTCAATTGATGCCAGATGGGGATCAGAACGTTGATGTAAAGATAGAAGCTTGGTCTTAGATGCATTAAAAGTAACCAGCCACTCCTTCCCCCATTGTACCACTTGCTCAAGATCAGAGGAGAGATAATCGGAGAGAACTTGGTCATTTACGGTCTATGCTATACATGAATATTCATTAAAAAGTTTTATAGGGAATGCAGTGAAAATATTTTCAATCCAAAAAAAGATTTGGTGGTAAATGAGCTCTTCAGGCATTTGTTTTTAAGTCCCTGTAAAAGATGAGACTTTATTACTAAGTTATGACAACTGTGTAGTGTTTTCTGCTAATCTTCCACTCTAGATAAATGGAAATCTAACAACATATACATAAAAGTTTACATTAAGTAGAGAAAAGAGAAAATATAATTTCACAGAAATTTATCAATGATGTCAAAATGGCCCAAATTGCTTCAAATTAGGTTGTATTATCAATTAAATCTGTCTCAATATACTTAATTAGCTTTGATTATTCTCATTTGTGACATTGATATCTGTTGCGATTGAATAAGACCGTCAATTACATCCAATGATGCTTATTTCAGTTGTACACAGCTTTAACTAGATTTCCACTCTTGTTTGATTTTAAAGTTTCATTCACCATAAAAATAATTAAAATGCCCCTAACGTTATTTTAATGGGTTTGATTAGTGAAATAGTTAAATTGCATCTCCGTACTCTACAGACTAAGAAATAGACTTATTTTCGTAAAATTTTAGCCAAAAAATAAAAACTGCAACAAGAAATTTTCATTTTTCCCTACTTATGAACTACATACACTGCAAAGCTCATCAATATATGTAGTAGATTTTATAGACTTTTTTGTGCATATTTGATCTGTACTGATTCATCTGGATTGTTTTTTGGTGGTATTATACCTCATACCTAGAAGAATATAGGCCTAGAAGTTGTACTTCAAAGAAGAATTATCACAAAAAATAGGTATTTTTTGTTCAAGAGGCCTAATTTTTGAAAACGGTAAAAAAAAAAATAAACCCATAAAACCATACATATTTTGAAAATAGAACTAAAACTGCATTTGTTAATAGAATAATCAAAATGAGGAAAAAAAAAATCCCTTTGCAAAGGATTTTTTTTCCTCAGATGTGAAAAAGATAACCAGGAGCTTAGGTCGCATCTTTTATTTTACTTTAAAAATTGTTTCTTGGAAGTGAATTTAACAAGTTAAAAAAATAAAATTTCAGTAATAATGAACAGGTCTCTAAACTTCACAAACTTCCAAGGAGCAATTCTTTTCATTATAATATATCGACTTGAAAACATGCCTACTAGCTATAGAATGTCTAGTAATGTCTTCTCAACCATCAAATTCTTTCTGATATATCTATAAAAGTAGTTGTTGATGAACAGAAGTCTAAAACGCACAATATCTTTCAAATCATTTTCTGATATTATTCATTGACATTTATACAAACAACATAACTGTCCATGGCAGCACTTCTAAGAGCATTGATGATCAAGATTATAGTGATATTCTCTCTTTAAACTTAGAACACATTGTGCAATGAAGGAAAAAGTGGCTTATTACTTTTAAAACCTCTAAAACTAAACTTCACTCCTTTCACCACCAATGCTCAGATCGTTTTTTATTTCAGTTGCAATGAATGGCTCCCTCCTTGAGAAAACCTTGATTTGATAAGCTCTGAGTGACTTTCACTTTAGACCTGAAATAGAAGACGTACATTGAATTTGTTGCTAAGGTCGCTGAAAAAATATTTAACCACTTTTCTGCCTGTGTAAGAACCAGATGGAATACTATTGCCACACCTAAAGAGGTTGGTCAGAGTACTTTTTCTTGCCTTGACAAAGTATCAACTTTGCAATCTAGTGAGAGATGATTTCTTTTCTCTACAATCAATTTTCCACAGGAAACACATTGTTAGCCTTTCTTTACTCTATCATTATTTTTATGGTAGATGCTTAACTGAGGGCTAATTTCTGTTTCCTCCTTGTAAAATATTCATTACAAAAACTTCCCATTATAGTAAAGAACTCTCCTTTCTTCCTCTATGTACCTAAAATCAAACACAATTTCCATGGATACTTTCTTTCCAAGAATTTTTCATCTGTGGAACATATACCACAAGACTGCTTCCCTGTTGACTACAACATGGTTGTCTTCAATGTATCTTTTTTTTTTCTTTTTGTTATCTTATAGATTATATTTGCATGAATTAGCAGTAAGACTTGCATAAAAGTGATGTAATACATATGTATCTTAAATAAAGAATGACAATAATACATCAAAAAGCAACGGTACTCCCCCTAAGTGAGTTGAACCATGGTCACTATAAAATAAGCCTAGTCACTGAAAAAAAAATGATGTAATGCCTGAGGTACAAGCAAGCAAGTTCTGCCAAACAGTCCGACTGTCGATAATGAATAAGAGCGTTGTACAAAAAGAATTAGAAACCTTTTTAAAATTACATTGAAACAGAAAAATATGGAACGTTATTTATACTGAAACTGAACTTATTCAATAAAAAAAAATAAACAAGAATTAATTCAAAAGGAAAAGTTGTGTTTGTGTATTAAAAGTAAATAAACATTGTATTTCATGGATTTTAAAGACTAAAATTCATTTATTATTTATATAGCAAATTGCGTTAAAAAAAAAAAGACCATTTGATTTATAATGAAACTGAACATTATTCACTATAAATAAAAAATAAACAAGAATTATGGATGTAAAAGTATTTGTTTTTTAACAGAATTTATTGAATTGTAAAAAGAAGTGAAGAAGTTAAAACTCTTATTATACAATCATAATTGAGGCTAAAATTTTGATAAGTTTACTAAAAACTAGAGATATTTCCAAAATATATCAGTTATATGCTAGGAGAAGAATTTTTAATTAAAAAAAAAAAACTAAACAAATCTCATGTAAAAATTATTTGTTTAACAAGTCTAAAAATTAAAGAAAATTTTTTAACTTTCTAACCAAAATTTTTAGATCGTTATATGAAACTATACAGTTAAAAAAATTAACATAATGTTTGCTACATTAAGAAAAAGGATGGTAAAAACTCATTTAAAAATTATTTTCTCACAACTTACCCTGAGCTATGTTCATCTTCCGTTCTGTCTCCACTGGGATCTTCTGACCAGTCAGTTGTCTCCGTTAAGAGAAAAACAAAATGTAATAGGTCCTCCGACATACCTCTCCATCTTACAGTATATTGATACTCTATGGCTGATAGGGATAGCTTTTGTACATTTATATCAGATCTATCTCTGCATTCCATGTTTAAAAAGAATGTGCCCTCTATAGTGTAAAACTTGACGGAATTGTAAATTGTAGGTATAGACTGCTTCATATCCTTCAAAACATTCCAGCAAAAACCTAATGGTCAGCTGTGGATCTCTCCAGAACGTGCTGCTACCATTGCGCACAGAAATCACTTTTTCCATTGCTTTCAACGTAATAGATGTATTGAGACTAAAGCCATCTTCAGGACTGCCAGCAACCATTGTAAAAGAGTAATAAAGAACGCAAGAGTTGTATGCTCAGTTTGTAAAGTCCAAAGTAGCTGTGCAGCGGCTTGGTTCCCATCAATTTTGGTAAATAACAAACAGGGTCATGAACAGAACTATCCCAGCCATCATCACTGGACCTGAGGTAATCTTGTCAGCATCAGACAAAGCCAAACTCTTTGCAGCTAATTCTACCCTATACAATCAGGGATGCCAATCCCTTGTATTTCCTGTGTCGGAAAACATGCTATGGGACCTACAAATATCTGTGCGTGATGTTGCCAAGCTAAACTAAAACCTTGATTCCAGTAAAGCAACTGGCCCTGATGGCATTCCTGTTATAGTGCTGAAAAAGCTTCAACCAGAACTAGCTCCTATACTTTCAAAGCTGTTTAAGCATTGTCTTAAACAGAATTGCTTACCAACACCCTGGAAAATCTCATCAGTATGTTCCGTATTTAAAAATTTAGGTGATCGGTCATCTTTCTCTCAATACAGACTAATCCGTCTCTTGTGTGTTAGGAGTAAGTTGCTGGAATTTGTTAAATAGAAAAATAGTCAATCACCTCAGCAAAAATAACCTTCTCAGTGACATGCAATATGATTCTGTTCTGCTAGATCTACAGCTGATGTGTTAACAGGTAGATCTCCTAGATTAACGAATCTCTCAACAGAGGCTTCCTTTCTAGGGCAATTGCCCTTAACATAACAAAGGCCTTTGATAGGGTATGGCATAAAAGTCTACTCCACAATATCTCCAGCTATGGTATAGCTGGAGATATCTTTTCAATTATTAAATCATTTCTCTCTGATAGGTTCATGAGAGCAGTAATTGATGGGCGGAAATCAGAAGCTCACACTATTAATGCTGGAGTCCCTCAGGGTTCATCCCTCTCTTTCTAATCTACATTAATGATCTTAAATCACATCCTAAGATCATTTGTAAACACTTATGCTGATAACACTCTCTATAGTAACACATCAAAAGCCATAAAAGACGAAGTTTTTTCTGATTCTCTCTTCTCTGATCTTGATCACGTGATACAATGGGAGAAAGGTGGCTAGTTAATTTTAATGCATCTAAGACCAAACTTCTATTTTACATCATCAACGCTCTAATCCTTGTTTGGCATCAATTG
Organism: Euprymna scolopes; assembly: GCF_053919585.1. Classification (NCBI taxonomy): domain Eukaryota; kingdom Metazoa; phylum Mollusca; class Cephalopoda; order Sepiida; family Sepiolidae; genus Euprymna; species Euprymna scolopes. Next base: position 128,720,549 of record NC_136494.1, read on the forward strand.
AAATAAATGGAGAGGCTCCATGTTTTGACAAGCTTCTAGGTCTGAACTTTACTCCTGATCTGAGATGGAATACATACATCAGATCCGTTGCCAAGGCTGCTGAAAAATGGTGAGATCCTTCTACAGCTCCAGTAGATACTTCACTGCTGATGCAATTCTCTACCTCTATAAGAGCCAAGTACATCCAAGGATGGAGTACTGTTGCCACATCCGGGCAGGAGTTGCTAGAAGCAGCTTATCCTGCCTTGATAGAGTTCAAAATAGACTTCGTAGACTAGTGGGGGGTGCCCTTTTCTCTTCCCTGCAATCTCTTTCCAGCAGAAGAGACGTTGCGAGCCTGTTTCAACTTTATCGTTATTTTCATGGCAAGTGCTCATCTGAGCTCCAATCTTTGGTCCCCCTTGCCTTACTTCCACGAAAAACACTTGTCTAGTTAAAACCACTATCAATAATTTCCCTGTGCCTAAACCTAAGTTAGATTCTATGAATAAAGCTTCTTTCTTAGAAGTGCACATCTGTGAAACTCTGTTCCGTTTTCCTACTTTCCAACTGACTACAGTATGATCGTCTTCAAGTCCAGCGTGTACAAGTTCTAGATGAGCCATCCCCTTAAGTAATCCAATTTACCAAATTTCCACTACTAACGATTACTACATTTTCCCATTGACTACTGTACACTCATTAACCTTTATTCTCGAGTAGCCTCCCAGCCTTGATAAGTGGTGAATGCTTTATAAAAAAAAAAAAAATTAAAACGGGTGCATTTTTAAATTAAAGCTATGTGTGAATGAGTAATTGATACACTTTTTAACAAATATAAAACTTCACAGTATTTTTCTGGCAAAAAATACTTTATTTCACGTGTCTAAATCTATATATAAAAGGCAAAACGCGCGAGCCTTTGTATTGGGGGGGGGGTACTATCGCTTAGAACTTCTTATATACCGTGTAGATCATAATATGTACGAATTGCGAATACACGTCGCAATTAGATTTATTTACGTCGACTTTACAAAATATTCGCTATTTCAGCTTCTCACGTGTTGGTTGGGTTTTTTCATATAAAAGCGAAACTGATATGAAACTAAGGCACAGTTCTCGGCCTACGGGCCGGCAGCGTCCAAAAAGCAATGGACATTTGATCAATGCCGGTGAAAACCATCATATCAGACAATTGCTTTCATTTGGACACTCTTATTAAAAGGGAGCTGGTTTTCCCAATACGTTGGGAAACAAAATCAGACAAAGTCAGGTAAAAAACAAACCCAAAAGAACTACCCTGTAGTTAAAATTAAGTGCAGAATTTAATTTCCTTTGACCTAATTAAATTCATCGCGCACGTACCACTTGTGTGTTTATAAACGTTAAATTGAAATTGTTTTCAGTTACTTTCCCGTCGTGGGCAAGCGGTAAGTTATCAAGTTCGCCTCAATGTTCCGGGTTCGATCCTACCTACCTATCAAAACTTTTTTTTTTCTTCCGATTTTTTTAAACAAGTTTTTTTTTTTTTAATTTTACATTTTCTTTTTACATCATTTTCACTTTTTTTTTTTTTTTTTTTTCCGATTTTTTAAAAGAAGTTTAACATAGGGTTTGGATCTTACCCCCCACCCAAACACAAACACCCAGGCAACGCCGGGCACCCACGCTAGTATAAAATAAGTTTTTACCTTTCAGAAAATAAAATGCAGTCACTTTCAGACCAGTTTTATAAATCTTTCAGCAATTTCTTTCAGAAATGAAACAGAAAATGACTATTCTTCATAATAGTCAATACTGCGATAGTTGTACTTTATTCTGTGACATAAGCAGGTCACATAACTTTTATGAAAATACCTTTTATTTATGTCGGTCGTGGATAAACCAACTTGCTCCAAAGGAAGAATTGTCTTGGGAATATAAAATCATAAGCAATCCCCAGTCACTTGCCTATCCCGGTCAGGGGAGATGCTGGCATTAGGTTTTTGTAGTTCTTGCAGGGAAGTGTGAACATTCTCCTACATACAGCACCTCGTATTCATAAATGGTCACCCATCTGGTACTGACGAGGCTCAACGTTGTTTAACTTTGGTAATCTAATGAGAACTGGTGTGTTAACATGATTGTGCCATATATAGTACATTGATGGTCAAGTATAGGCAAAAGATGATTTAATTAAAAAAAAATAAAAAAAGATGAATAAAATTATACTGGAATAGATGTAGCATAAAGTATCTATTGTCTACTAGAGAAGTAATGGTCAGTCTGACAGAATGGTGATCGAATGCTCATGAAAGGAGGCAATTGAAGATGTTAGTGGTGTGGGAGGTGGGCTTGCGTTTATCTGTACTGTATCTTGATGTCAAAGAGGTTTATGATTTTGTGTACAGGTTTGAAATAAAGCTAGTGGAGAGTGTTCTTTTTTGTTTAGTGAATGAGCCCTACTAATTTACAAAAATTATGCTCCGTGTTATATGGTATAATTACATTGACACACCGGTTCCCATTAGATCACTGAATTTAAGCAATGTTGAGCCTGGTTAGTACTAAAATGGGTAACCATTTAGAAATTCCAGGTGCTATATGTGTTCTCCGCTTATCTCTGCATTGTTTAGAGTCATCTAGCATTTCCTCTTGCTACTGGACTCGAGCAGTGCCGATTCAGGAGAGGTATTGTTGGGGATTGCATAACCTTTGTCTTACAATTACTCACACAGCTTACCTTCACAGGAGGTATTCATTGTCTCTTGAGACTGAACAGAGGTTTCAACAGTTTTGTCAATTTCTTTTCTTTGCAACATCAGATATTGGTTCTTTCATCCACATTTTCCGTAGCTGTTTTGTTTGATAATTGAAAAAATGTGCCGTGTTTTATGCAAACACATATTTTTATTTTTCCCCATACGTTCACATCCAACAGAGTAAGATTTATTATGTAGCTCAAATTAGATCTGATTTGAGTTCACTAATTTATTTATTTTTTTGTTTTTTTTTAAATAACAGCACTTTCCTTTCAGAAGCTATATTTTATAGTAGCACAACAGCCCACCATTGTCTGTATACTATATAAAAAAACAAACAAACATAATTTTTGTGATGAATTGAAAAAGAAAATAATGAATAATAAAATTTAAAAAGACAAAGTTTAGCATAAAAGAATATGAATAATTTCTATCCATTCAGTAATGAACCAATTTAGGATAAACTCTCTGCCATTTCATTTTTTTTATATTCAAATTTATTCCCCATTTATCATATTAAAGATGGCATCGACAATCTATAAATTTCAAGATTAAGACCTAAAATATTTGCATTTTATCTAACTTTTGCAATGCTGAAATTTTGTTACCATATTTTTGTTATATTTTTATTTGTAAAATTCTTTGCTCGTAAAAATTTTAGATGTTTTCAATTAAACTTTGCTAAAGAAGTGCTTGTCCCTTATTGATTTAATGCATTATTTGTTTTAGATGGTGATATATAGAATTTAATTTGAAATTGAAAGATTACTATTTTGTGGTTTTTAACTTCAGTTTTGAATAAGATGGGATTTCACCATTACCTAACAAACTCTTATACATAATATTTTAATCAATTAAGCTAAGCCGTCATGATTAGGTGGATTTTTCATTGCTAATCTTTTGGCTGATGTTTCTTTCAAAATTTTCACGTCGTGCACTAATTGTGGTGGTGGTAGTAGTAGTTATGATGGATCTCTTTTTTTTTTCTTTTTTTAAGCTCTATCATGACATGTATGTTCACATCTAATGAGTTTTATGTATATTTATTTAACTTCTAGCGATGACGAAAATGGTAAAATATTGTATAGACCCAATATTAGTCTGGAGTTTTTTGTACATCGTATTCTGAGTGCAATGATTCCCTCCTCCTTTTCCTTCCAGAAAAGCTTAGATTCCTACAAAAAGTTCATACTGTGTAGGAATTAACTTTAATCCTCACACTTTTGTGCAGCAAAAGATGTGTTGTTTAGGAGGATGCATCTCTTGATGGAGCTGGAAAAAATTGTATTTTAACATCAATAAAAATGGTAAGAATCGTCCCTAGTGTATCGAGACGGAGACAGCAGAAAGTTGTGTGGGTTTCGGTATTGCATGAAGTTATTTTCAATTAATTTATGAATAAGCATATAAATATTATATACAATATGAAAGTAAAGTAGAATTTATTCAAAATTTTGGAAAAGAAATTTACTGAGTTTTTTGTCAGACAATGCTTATACCAATTATATTGTAAGTTAATGAAGGGCTTCAAATTGGAATATATACTTTCTCCTGTTAGAATTTTTTTTTTTTTTTTTTTTTTTTTTTTTTTTTTTTTTTTTTGAGAAAGAAATTATAATTTTGTTTTCAAACTATCTCTAAACATTTGATAAAAAATGTTACAAAGCACACAAAATTTAAATTTTTGGCACACTTTTTTTCTGTAAGAAAAGAAAGGCAAACATTAGATTGTATTTGTAAGTAAAAAGGTTTGCAGAACATTCTTAAAGTTATGTTTTCACTGTTTAAAAGCAACAAGTTTGTTTTTGAAAAATATGATTTGATTTCAGGTAATCAACAAAGTTATTTCAATAGATAAAATAAAATCCATTTTCTAATTACATTAAAGAAATACATGACTTAAATAAAAAAACAAAAAGTGTAATGCATTCAAATTAGAAAACTTGTTTTTAAATATGAGAACATTAAAAACAAAATATGAAAAAAAATGTTACAAAATCTAACTTCATGTTACCAAATTTTTGTTTGAAGCAAATTATGAGGATTAAAATTTTTAATTATAATTTTTTTGAACTAAAATTGAAAATGGATTTTTTTAAAATGAAATTGATAAATTTTTATTTTGAAATAATTTCAATCAATTTCTTTCTCTCTCTCTCTCTCTCTCTCTCTCTCTCTCTATATATATATATATATATATATATATATATATATATATATATATATATATATATACACACACACACATTGTAATTTCAATTTTTCCACGTATATTTTATGAAAAACTGTGCCTATTAATCTAATGGATTTTTTGTTTCTTTGTAGGATGACAGTGATGAGAGTAACTCCCTGTCTGGCTCCCATGTGGATGTCAGTGCAATTTCAGGAAATGTGGTCCAAGCACCAAAACCCAGTCCACGGAGCCTAAAAAAAATCAAAGCCATACAAGAATGGGAAATAATTAATGGCTTAAAAGAAGGAGAACGATGTGAAGATAAACCAGAAAAATATCAGGGTTATTTAATGAAAAAAAGGAAATGGCCACTAAAAGGTTGGCATAAGGTAAATTTAACATTTCATTTTTGATACATTCTAGAAGTTTCCTATGTTATAATTATATTATCTTATATTATTAACAATACAAAACTTGAACTTGTATCTCACAGCTGTATTTTATGTATAACTGATTTTTCCAATTAAAGTTCTGAATTTTTTTAGATGAGGGCTGATTATTTATATTACTTGTATTGACTGGACTATTGTTCTCATTTTGTGTGGTATTTGTGGAACATTTCGGTCAGTTTGGCCTTTGATTGTCCTCAGACATGTTGGTTAGAAAAGAAAAAAGTTACAGACTCCATTATCGGGTGGGGGTGGGGAAATTGGTTGACAAAGGGAGGTAACTCGAATAAAGATCTCCCTTTTATCGTCAACATTTTAAGGGTGTACAAATTTTTTTTTTTTTTTTTTTTTTTTTTTTTGCAGTTAGAGGTTTTCAAATGCTATTCATCTCTAGGCTTGGTTTGCTTAGTAATTTTCCTTTTTAAGCATATTTGCGACTTCCTTGAGTTGCTTGATCCTCCAATTATTTTGACCTCATTCCACAAGTTTGCCAAGTTTGATACGATTTGTTATATTTAAATGAAGACGATCACTGAATTTAAAAACAACAAATAAGGAAGGTGTCGCAAGCAACTGAGAAGTCGACTTTGTGCTTCTCTCTAGGAACTCGTTAGTCTCCTCATATTTGTTGTTTTCTAGCTAGCTAATATATAGTCTCATCTAAATTACCTCCTTTGAATTTTAATGACATTTTTCAGAAAAGTTTTTGTAATTTATTTCGTTTTTAATTAAACCACATTTGTTAATTGACAAATCTAGTGCATATATATATATACAATAAAATTACAAATAAATAATGCCAAATATTAATTTATTATAAACTGTTTAAAAAATAGTTCTTCAAATTTGGCCTGCAAATAGTTGTTTACGTATTTCGTTTTAACTATATATATATATATATATATATATATATATATATATATATATATATAGTTTGCATTTATTTTTAGTTATTTATTTATTTTTAGTAATACTAACAACTTTATAATGCTGTTTTCTTTTTGTTTTGTTTTTTCTGCTACCTTAGATGTTTTTAAAGAGCTATAAGCTTGTTATTCATATATGTATATGAATGAATCGCCCTTATTTTTTATGGGACATTTAATTTTTATTAAATACTGGCTGTACTTGGCCACACGTTGCTGTGGCTCTGTTTATTAAAATGTAACACAAAAAACAAAAAAAAACAAAATATGTCTTATATTTATGTTGTCAATATTTGTAGATACACAATATTTTGAGGTGTCCCTTTTTCTGTGCAGATGTAGAGATTGTATGATTTTTCGACTGTAGAACTCTCAACATATACTTGTCCATGCGAGAAGCAATGATGGTGGAAGTAACACAAATGTAAAAATTGTCCCTGAATCTTGTTAATGGTTATTGCAAACGCCAAGCAAATTGTCAAGGGCAATATTTTAAGTTTAAATGGTATATCCGTTTAAATCATTTAATGCACATCCACTGCCCGTTCTTCCTGAGGTTGACAGAGGGGAAAACCTGAGGATTTAATTTTACTATAAACACGTATGTTAACACACACTGGAAAATCTTGTATAGTAAAAAATTTAGCCGATTTTCTTTTTGTATGTAAGTATATTCTTTTATCAAAAATAAATTGAATGAAAAATTGAAAAGAAAACTGTTTAAAGAATAAACCAACAAAGTAAGTGGGAGACCAATGATAATTCAGAATGAGTAAAAAAGAATGTACAAATGTTGAAGGATAAGTTTTAAAAAATGGAAATAGTTTAGTAAACTGTTGTTTTTTATTCAAAGAAAATATATTGCTTTCAAATATTATTAATGAGAATATTCGTAAACATTTTAGTGCTTTTTCTTTATTGTTGCGATATTCGAAAATCGAAATATAGATTTTCAAGTGAAACCAATAATATCTACTGAATTGTCATGTCACAGTAATGAAAATAGCCAAAACTTACGAAAAACGACAAGGGAGAAATTAATGATTAAAGGAAATAGTTATCAAAAAAATTCGAAATGTTAGCTATTTCCTTGTGTTTACGTCACATGTCACAACAAACATAGCCAAAATCATTTTTTCGTGTAATTATGAAAGACTGAAATAATTGTAGCATGACAATTAGGTAGATAACCTTGCTTATTGTTGAAATTGACAAAAAATGTAAGGAGTTATCATGGTTTTTTGAATTAAATATCAACTTTTCGGCTGGCCAATTTCATTATAATAAGGAGGAAGCACCCTTTTTATCGGCCGACCAGTACAATGGACATCCCGTATATATATTTTTTGGTACTCTTGCATAATTTGACCCGGATCATCAGGATTTTTCCTCAATTATGTTTCGGGCTCGACCAGCAGTCACCGAATTAAGCCGAGTAAAGTAACGACGCAGAAATACAATGAATAAAAAATAACAAAAACCTACTGTTAATTTATTGAAATATATATATATATATATATTCCTCAAGAAAAATTGCATTTTTTATTGTTTATATACTTTTATAATTTTTTGCAATTTTTATATCAATGAAAGTATTTTCAAGAAAAGATAAATTTTTACCCTAAATTGTTAGGTGAAAGTTGTTTTTCAAGAAAACTTACATGTTCGTTTTTTTTTTTTTGTTTTTTAAGAAAATTGGTAGTAAACGTTTCTTTTTGAAAACAGAATTTTCATTTAAAAAAAAAAGATGAATGCTTTATATAAAAACTGTAAATAGTTAGGAGAAAGTAGAGAAAAGTTTGATTTTCTTTTTTTTCCTCAAGAGAATGTACAAATTATTTTTTGTCAAGAGATGTTCAGAAAATAAACAGAAAAAATACCCCCATCATTAATTAATTATGCAAAAAAAAAAAGCAAATAAAATGTTGATTTTAGTGCTTCAACATTTGAACAACGCTCGGCTAATCCAGTGATTGCCGGTCAACCCTTACCATAATTGAAATCTTGAAGATTCGGGTCAAATTCTGCATGAGTACCATTCTTTTTAATTTTGTCTTTTGTTCAATTTTTGGAGTGGACTCTCAGCGATTGCAAAATAACAAATTTAACCAAAATGCAAAAAAATTCAACAATTAAAGAATTTTAATAAGTGCTCAGTTTCTAATACAAATCCAAGTATATCAATCCTTCTTATTGGAAACACTCAAGGGAAGGACGAAACCAAATTATTGGCAGTATGTTTGAGAGAGGTTCTATTTTATTTAAAAAATTTTTTTTCAATATTTTAAGCAGATTTGACACAGCTACCATATTTTTAGGGGTTGTTCAGTTTCCAATATAACGTAAGTAGATGTAGATGTTTATAACATATGCTAAAACTTGCGAAATATGAACTGTTTTAGGGTTGTTGTAACAATGGGACGGAAATTTAAATTTTGTTCCGTTTTTAATCTTTTTTTTTTTTTGTGCCTCCCCCCCTTCAAACGGATGTAATCAAAAGAATAACCTTTAACAATTGTACTTTTTATATATAAAAAATGAAAGATTAAAACAAAAAAACAATTTTATTAACGAAAGGGAAATAATTTAATTTTTAAACGAAAAAAAGTCAGTTTGGTACATTTTTTTTGTTATTTTTTTTTTTACATAAACAATGTTTATTAGTAGGCCGTGGCGAGACCAAAAGTTCCTTTTTGTGAAGTCACATGACGGCGGGAAGTGATAATTAGATTTCCCCAAATAAAAAAAAATAGCCACATTGTTAGAAAGAAAACCACCTATTTATTAAAGAAAAATGGAGTATGATGTTATAATTAAAGAGATATATAAAACCACGCATGAGTACAATGAAATTATTATACCAAAATGTTGAAGCAATCCGTCCAGTGGTTATTTAGATTATCAATTACGAACATACCAAAAGTTTCATTTTTATATATGTAGAATATTACATGCAGAAAAGTATACCTATGGACATGCATGTTTCTAGCTTTAAGCCGTCATCAGCATAGGTCAGGATTGAACTCATGACGCCCATATCTGCAGTCTGATACTGTACACACATACATATATATGTATATATTAGTATCTCAAAATGTTTTATTGTATTATCGATTTATATAACAGTCATTTTGATGGTAATATGTACGATAAATGAAAATATTTTTTGCATTTATTCATTGTAGACTAGCTTTATATATACCTGGCATTTTCCCAGCAACTTTTATTTTCATTTTGTTTCACTCACTGATGTCGATCTCCTTTTTTTTCTCTCTTAATTTCTAGTAAGAAAATATTTACATTTTGCAAAGATAATTCAACAAAGCAATGTTATTTAAAAAAACAAAAGTGTTTTGCAATAAAATTAATAGAACCCCTCAAGTACAAAATATTGATATTTAAATCCCATAAATATTTTCAAGTTTTTTTTTTTTTTTAAATAAACATAGTACAAAATAGTTGCATGCTGGTGCCTTTTCCTTCCTATTTTGAATAGGATTTTTGTGAAGTTTGGCTGACAGTATTGTTTTCTCATTGCATTAATTGAATAAAACTTATTATTTTCAAAAAGTTAATTTAAAAAGTTACATTTCAACGTCAATTGCTACAAACAGTGTGCTTGACAATTTGACCTTATAGATTCAGGTCTTGAGAACTTTCAGATAAGATTTTTATTTAACCAATAATTTCCTGTTTCCTTTAAACACTACAAGTGATCCTTTCAGTATAGAAAAAAATGTATTGTAAATTAACGCTCTTCACTACAAAAATAAAATTCTACATATTTTTAAGCAATTATGAATGCAAACCATTAGATACAAACACAACAATACAATATTACATTTTTAAATATTATATATAAGGTCTTCAAAGCCTGCACAGTCGATCCTCCTGTATGGCTTAGAATCATGGATGCTAAGCGTATCATGCCGAAATCATCTCGATAGTAAATATACAAGAATGCTTCAACTAGCCCACAACATATTCTGGAAAATTCACCCAACAAACAAGTCATTGTATGGTTCCCTACTTCGTGTTTCTAATATCGTGAGACAGACATTTACCACTTGCCTGTCATATTAGTCACCATGATTAACAGGTAGGAAAGCTCCTACTTTTTTTTTTTTTACATAGGCATCACCACTTATCAAGGCTAAGAGGCCACTCAAGGATAAGGGTTAAAGAGTGTACAGCAGACATTGGACAATATAGTAATCATTAGTAATGAAAATTTGGTAAATTTGATAACTTATATAGAACGACTCATCAAGAACTTATTTACATTAGACTTGAACACAACCATATTGTAGTCAGCCGGAAAGCAGGAAAACGGAAGACAATTCCACAGGCGTGCAGTTCTAAGAAAGAAGCTTTGTTCATGGAATCTACGTTTAGGTTTAGGCACAGATAAAGAGTGGGGGGGAATTATTGGTAGTGTTTACAGCTAGACGAGTGTTTCTTGTGAAAGTTTGGCGAGGGGGGACCATAGATTGAAGCTCATTTGAACACTTTCCATGAAAATAACCATACATCAGAGACAAACTCGCAACATCTCTTCTGTGAGATAGAGGTTGCAAGGAAGAGAAAAGGACATCTCCTACGAGGCTATGAAGTCTATTTTGAACTCTATCAAGGCAGGACAAGTCCTTTCTAGCAGCTCCTTCCCAGATGTGGCAAAAGTATTCCATCCTTGGACGTACCTGGCTCTTATATAGATAGAGAATAGCATCAACAGTGAGATATCTACCGGATCGATAGAAAGATCCCACCATTTTTCCAGCGGCCTTGGCAACAGATTTGATGTACATGTTCCATTTAAGATCAGGAGTAATGGTCAAGCCCAGAAGCTTGTCAAAACTTGAGGCCTCCTGAAGACGAGAGCCATTCATTTCAATTGATGCCAAATGTGGATCAGAATGTTGATGATGTAAAGAGAGAAGCTTGGTTTTAGATGCATTAAAAGTAACCAGCCACTCCTTACCCCATTATACTACGTGCTCAAGATCAGAGGAGAGAGAATCGGAGAGAACTTGGTTGTTTACTGTCTTAGATGTGCTACCATAAATGGTAGTGTCGTCAGCATAAGTGTCTACAAATGATGTAAGGATGTGATTTGGAAGATCATTAATGTAGATCAGGAAAAGAGTTGGGCCCAGGATTGACCCCTAAGGGACACCGGCATTAATACTGTGAGCTTCTGATTTTTGCCCCTCAACTACTACTCTTATGAACCTATCAGAAAGAAATGATTTAATAATTAAGACATTTCCAGCTATACCATAGCTAGAGATCTTATGAAGTAAACCTTTATGCCATACCCTATCAAAGGCCTTAGATATGTCAAGAGCAATTGCCCTTTGAGAGATTTGCTAATCCTATGAGATATAACTGTAAGCACATCTGCTGTAGATCTAGCAGAACCGAAACCATATTGAGTGTCACTAAGAAGGTTATTTTTGTTGAGATGGTTGATTACTTCTGTATTTAACAGATTCCAACAACTTACTCATGATGCACAGGAGACTTATTGGCCTGTACTGAGAGGGGGATGAGTGATCACCTGAATTCTTAAATACAGGGCATCATGATGAAATTTTCCAGGGAGATGGGAAACTATTCTCCTTAAGACAATGTTTAAACAGTTTTATAAGTATGGGCGCTAGTTCAGGTTGAAGTTTTTTGAGTACTATAATTGGAATGCCGTCAGGGCCAGTTGCTTTACTGGAATCAAGGTTTTTGATTAGCTTGGCAACATCATGTACAGATATACGTATATCACATAGCGTGTTTTCTGATACAGGAGGAAATATTGGGGGTTGGCGGCCTTGGTCGCAAAGGGTAGAATTAGCTGCAAAGTTCTTGACAAAGAGTTTGGCTTTGTCTGATGCTGACGAGATTACCTCAGGTCCATTGATAATAGTTGGGATGGAGCACACGCTTCTGTTCAGGATTCTGTTTGCTATTTGCCAAAACTGGTGGGAACCAAGCCGCTGCTCAGCTACTTTGGACTTAACAGATTGAGCATACAACTCTCTTGCGTTCTTTATTACCTTCTTACAATGGTTGCTGGCAGTCCTGAAAGCGGCTTTAGTTTCCATACATCTATTACGTTGGAAGCAGTGGAAAAAGTGATTTCTGTGCGCAATGGCAGCAGCACATTCTGGAGAGAACCATGGCTGGCTGTTAGGTTTTTGCTGAAACTTTTTCGAGGGTATGAAACGGTCAATACCTACAATTAACCATTCCGTCAGGTCTAATACTATAGAGGACACATCCTTTTTAAACATGGAATGCAGAGGTAGATCAGCTATAAATGTACAGAAGCTATCTCAGTCAGCCTTAGTGTATCGATATACTGTACGATGGAGAGGAACGTCTGGGGACATATTACATTTCATTTTTATCTTAATTGATACAACAGAGTGGTTGGAAGATCCAAGAGGCGACAGAACAGAAACTGAACATAGTTCAGGGCAAGTTGTGAGAAAAAGGTCTAGTAGGCTCGCATACTGGCCGTCATTGTCAGGCACACGGGTGGGTTCCTGAACAATCTGAGTGAGGTCATAGGCAATGGAGAAATCATGACAGAACCTCCCCTCATCATCGGTCTTGTTTGAGTGGGTCAACCATTCGACGTTGTGAACATTGAAGTCTCCACATACGTGAATGTTAGCTGAAGGATAAGCAGATAGGACTTGATCAATTTTCTCAGATATGCTTTGAAAGATAGTAACTCCGCTGTTGTGGGGGAGATAGTAAATATAAATGCAGTAGTGTGAGCTAAAGCAACCCGGAAGCACATATAGGGTAAGTTAGGATCTTCCCTGGAGATGTCCCTACCACATGGAAAGCTATCTTTAATATAGGCACATATTCCATGCCCATGGCGATCTTGGGGGTCAGATTTAGAAGTTGTTAGAGTATTCTTTAATTGCGAACTCTTCTAGGGAAATAGCCTGTCCAATGCCAGTTTCACTTAAAAATAAAAGGTCTGGTTTGGTCTCCTGTAATTGGGTTTCAACCTCTGGAAGGTTAGAACGTAGACCCCTGATGTTGAAGAAGGAGACATGGTAGTAGGGGTCTACGTTGGAAGTTGGAGAACCGGGTTTAATCGTGTATTTTTTCTTGAAACTTGTCATGATGAAATTTTGGAATTTGTGGACTAGGTCGTCAGATTTACTTAGAGCAGGACAGCGAGGGGAAACTAAGAGAAAAAGAAACAAAGAATTTTTTAATTTTTTTATTTGTAGCTAATGATAAGGTAAAGCCGTAACAATTACCCACTAGTATGGCATCGAGAGGCCCCACCAGAAGCTACTGCATGGTCCAGAATCCATTCACCAAATAGCAATACAGCAGTCCCAGTACTTTGCACATGCTGATAGGACAGCCTCCTTAGTGGTTAATCCAAGGTTCGGGTCCCTGACTATCAGGCGGATAACGTCAGCCCAGACAAAACGTTTACCTCCAGCACCCTTACTAGTGACATGGCTACAAGGATAGACATAGAAACAGAAAATTTCCGCCATCTCTGGACTCCAGATGCAAAAAGGAGTCGGGCGTCCATGTGTAACACTGAAATCCATTATTGTAGAGGAAACTGGTCTGGCAGGAACTGAACTGGTTGCTGCAATGGCCGATCGAGAACTCTGGCAATCGGAATTTGTTCACATAGGAAATATCTCAACACACTTGAAAGAGGAAAGGAAATTATTTTAGAATTTAGAGTAGGGGATCGGTTTCGCATAGGCATTAAATGTGTAATAACGTCATCTTTGGGCCATTTGAGCCTTTTAGAGCAGTTAACCTTTTTCTTTTTTTAAACTATGAAAGATAAATTCTGTGCATCTTTTTTTTTTGGGGGGGGGGTCTACTTTTTAGGAGTAGTTCCACAAGGATGTTTTGGAAGGACATACGACTTGGACTTGGTTAATAATAGGGTTAAGGGAGTTTTGAAGAGGCACTCAAACTCAGAGTTAGTGGTACAGTTGAGAGTTTCTTGGGGAGGGGACTTACCACTCGGACTTGGGTGTAGTATCAGAGTTAAAGAAAGTGTTTTTAAAGAAATGGTAGTGGGGAGGGACTTACACTCAGACCAAAGGTTAATAATGATAGGATATTTTTTTTTGTAGCAGCCCCCCCCCCACACACACACACCTAAAAAATAACGCATAATTTATCTCCTGTAGCAAAAAAAAATTTTTTTAGTTAACGGTCCCAAAAAAATAGAACAGCTTGGAAACGGAAATGGGTTGGGGGCATACAATGTTGAGGAATTATTTTCTATTTAAAAAATGAAAATTTCAGGTGTTTTTACCATTTGGCCACTTCATATTTCTTCTAATATTATGAGAAAGATTTTTATCCTTAAAGAGTTTAATATGCTTGAATATGTTTTAATTCATGCAAATTTTGTATTTATAATTATAGAGCAAATTTTCTATTGATTATTATATTGTGCCCAATATATATATATATATATATATATATATATATATATATATATAGTAATGATTTCAAAGGTTTTTAAAAAAAAATGACTTTAGTTCCATTAACTAGAATTGAAACAAAAACATTCAGCACTCCAACCATAATTATTTAGTGCTTCAACCTTCGTTGTTACCATCTGAGTTATCGCCAGATGGATAAAAGATTAAAAAGTAAGTGACTTCATGCTAAAAAATGTATATGTACACATGTTCAGAAGATTGTCAATTTACTCCTGCCAAGGTTAACTGCTTCTTTTTTTTTTTGTTCCAATTTTGACCCCTAGCAGCTGTTTTTACAGGTTAAAAAACAAATTGAAAGTATTCCTGATGTCTAAATACCCTGTATATCAAGTTGTAAATCTGTAGACAAAATATTCAGAGAGGAGTTTGAGAGACATTCAGAGCACAGAGATCAGGTCAGATACACACACACACACACATATATATATATATATATATATATCATGTCCGTGCGCTAGAACGTTTTCATCCTAAATTCTACTCAATTATGGACGATGTAAAAACTATGCATAAAAAGAATTAAGCATAATGGTTAAATGAAGCCGCTCCTCTAATAAGAAACCATAAAGAATGAATAATTAATTCATGTTTTTTAAAAAGAATATAGAAATTAGTTTAACTTCATGAATGAGTTTAATGTCAATGTTAGAATGAAGAAAACAAAAAAACTCAACTTTATAGGTATGTAGATTAACATAAACGAAAGACACATTCCCTCCCCCTCCTCCGCTCATTTAAGCATTAAATATGTTTTTAAATATGTAATCAGAAAATTCGGTGCTAATCAATAATAGTTTGAAGAATTAAAATGTAAAATGGAGAGGTTGTCTGTCGTGCATGCCTGCCAGACGTTTTTATTTCATAAGTGTTAGCCTATATTCCTATTATTTCCTTTCTGAACATGCATGTACTAATTAGGTTAATCTCCCAAAATGATTTTCAGTTTTTGTCTAATCTGATTATTGTACTTGTAATCTACTGTATAAGAGATTCATTTATTGATGACTTCACTAATTCACTGCAGCCAGTACAATAACATGTTGCTTCAGGTTTAATCCATTCTGAAATGCAAACAACGTTTATTGATTTAACTCTACGTAAGAGTAAAGGAATAATTCAGATTGAGTCTAAACAATCCACAAATCAATTTTGTTGAACTTTACTTGTTTTATTCCCTAATCTTTGCATCATAAAGCACGTTGTACTGTCACAAATCTTTTTCAAACCATTAACCAACAGTAATCAATGTTTGCAATTATTTTCAACTTTTCTGTGTGGAAATATATTTCTCAAAATATTCCATTTAAACTGTATTGCTATGTTTAACCAAAGTTTTACTTAGGTGGTTAAAATCCAAATCTTGAAAAAAAAGGCAGAAATAAGAAATAAGCATTTATCCATCTATTTGATTTTCTTGTATAATTATCTATTTTTATTATAATGAAAGTTCTTGCTCAGATAGTTTTTTCCTTATCCACTGAAAAGGTGAAGAGAAAAGGAAAAGACATAAGGAAGAAAAGAAATAAGACAGAAAGAAAGAAAAGAAATAGGGAGATGAATAGGAAGGAGAGATTCCTTAAAATCACCACCAGTAAAATATTTATGACTTCCCCTCTTCATTCTTTTCTTTCTGTCTTATTTCTTTTCTTCCTTATATCTTTTCCTTTTCTTCCTTATCTCTTAACCTCTTCTTCATGTGGGTAGGGATGATGTGTGGCAGGGGATATACAAAAGGGCAACTTAGGTTGTAAGTTTTCTGACCACATAAAAAAAAAGCATTTTTATAACTGAATGACCCTCCCCCCTCCCGATTAAATCTGAAACCCCTTTTAGCATAGATATGTCAAATTCACATCTCCTCACTAATTGAACCTATACACACTAGTATGTTTAAGATTTGGAGCAGTCATCACCAACCCCCATCCTTTCCCATATCTCTATATACTCAAACCCACACCCCTATTGGGTCTTATTGACATACAACCTGAATCTTATTTTTCACAAGATCTGATGGAACCTCCTGATTTTAACCCAAAGAAGACCTGATATTTTCATTGCAACCTTAGCTTTCATATAAGCTGTGTCACCTGAAGAGGTCTCTAGTTACTGGTAACTAGCTGGCGGAAACATGCTTATGACTGTGTAGCAACATTACTACTTATGTAAAAAAAAAAATAAATAAATAAATAAAGCGTATACTCTGCTCTACTTCGGTATTGAGCACTCTTGTATTAACTTTGTTACACTTCATTACTTAACCTCTGGAAAGCAATAACCTCAGAATATATATATATATATATATATATATATATATATCATTCAAGCACTGTAGTGTTTGAATATCTGGACAAATGGCAGTTTTAGTCATTTAGAATTGCTTTAAACCATCACCACTCATTTTTCTACCAAATTTCAAACAATTATTACATTTTTAGATCACCTTAGCTATATTGCGAAAAAAAATGTTCAATTTTCGTTTAGTTAAACAAAAGTTATGAATTTTCTAGTGTTCAAAATCATAAAAATATGTAAGGTGAGCGATGCTTTTTATGACTGGCTACTAATTCACTGCTAAAAGAGAAGTAACAAGTGAAACAGAATGAAACCAAAGGGAGTATTGGGGAGGATTTTATTGAAAGCAGATGAGTGTCAGTGTCGTACATTGTTATTACTAGGGCCATGACAACAGCATATTCTTTTCATTGTTTTTACTCTAAAGTATATATCCGACACAGATAGATACAGTTAATCAACCGAAAATCACATTACTCTTTTATAAAAGCATATAAGATATCAATGGGTACACACTTGAGTCAAAATAATGAAAAGAATATGCTGTTGTCCTAGTCATATGTGTTTATGTCGGCAAAAAAATAAGACTGAAATTAAACAAAGAACAAGTGAATTTATTGGAAACCTGAAAAAAATCATGGATTACAATAGAAAAAATGTGAGCATGAAAAGTAATATGGTTAAATTTAAACATGGAACAGTAAAGGACTAGTTGTTAAAACTGGAAAAGAAAAGGACAAGATATTCTAGTAAAAAAATATAAATTTATAACTTAAAATATTGCAACATTAAGATTTTTTTAAATTCAATTTATAACATATAATCAATTCTTAATGCTGCAATATTTTAAGTTATAAATTTATTATATTTTTTATTAGAATATCTTGTCCTTTTCTTTTCCAGTTTTAACAACTAGTCTTTTACTTTTCCATGTTTAAGCTTAACCATATTACTTTTTATGCTCCCATTTTTCTATTGTAATATTTATGTATATATGAGAAAGAAAGATAGATATGATTAAATAATAATAAGCTAGAATTAAAACCATCAACTGGGAATGCTAATAACACTTGTGATTGCTTAACTTGAAGAATATTTTTTCTCATAACAAAGTAATGCATTAACAACACATGAAATTTAAATTTTTCTTCATTGTTTGGAAAATTTGCAGCAGTAGCTTCACTTAAATAACTGTGTTTACTATACTAATGATCCAATTGGTCTCAAATTTTGATGCTATTTGAAGGCTTGTACTTTTTTTTTTTTTTATTAGTGATATCATTAAATTGTCATCTCAGAGACTTATTGAGTGATGTGTTATGCACGATTTCAGCATATAATGATCCAAGAACGGTTGACATTTCATAAAACTCAATCAACCAACCAAGTCTTAATGTAACATTAGTATTATGTCTGACAGAGTAATGCATCCCCTGGCAGTTTCTTCATGCAAAGGGTAACTATATTTTATATGACCTACTATCATGTAGACAAAGACTGAATGTGAGCTGTACACTTTTATCACTTCCTCCTTTCGAACTGCATAGTACAACACCTATGCAGTATCTTTACCCAGAAGTTATGCTCAACAGTGTAAATGCAGGAATTAGTATTCTCAAGTGGCAGTGTAGCATCAGTGGGTTTTTTTAATTTTTTTACAAGGCTTGTATATTTGTATCACACTAACACTAATGAAGCCATTTCATCATCCTTCAGTATTATACCAGTTGACTGGCTCCATGATTGGATACTGCATTTAATGGTAATGTACTTGATTCTACAATTAGATCTTTCCACTATCTTTTTACCTGGCAACAGGTTAATCAAAATCTGATTGGACTTCCCATTCCTCTAAATTTGTGAATTTTTCCACAGAAAATGCTGTGTAGTTTTCAGTAAGCAGTTTCACAGAACCTTTTTCATAAAAGCAGTGTCCAATTACCGAATGGTGCAGGTAGTACAACACTGGCTTCCAAATGGGAAATTGTCCCTTTCTCAATTTCATTCCACACACACACATTGGAATAATCTGATGAGATTTGACTGGAACCACATTGTCATATATTCCAAGATCAGTACTCTGAGTGTGGTGAACTGCTAAACATCTCTGAGGCTACTTTTCGTGTGCATTTCTTGACAGCATGTTTGAAATGCATGACAAGTTTATTTACAATTAAACCACCTTTATCTTCCATTACAGCAACAGAGTAACATCCCTTACCACTATGTCAAGCTGTTCCGGGTTGATATGCTTATTTGTGCCACATTTGTAAAAATGTCTGCAAATATTCGTCTGGTACAAGTTACATGTATCAACATCCCACTTGGTAGATCAGTATTCATTCTTTGCTTTATAAATGAGGTAGTTACATGAAGCCAGTTATGTACCAGTATGTGTCCAGTTAACCTTTCATTTTGATGGTTAAGTACATTGGATAACGTTAGCTCATCATCATTGAAGTCTTCCAAGCTCATCCCATATGTACGGTTTCAACTTGCACATGCCACTTCTTAGTTTCTTTGGATCTTTGCTCATTAATTCAAATTGCTCAAAATGAACTTTTACTCTAGTCATAAAATATACGTTCTTGTTAACTAATATGTTGTCATATGGAGAAGTGCCGTTGTTAGTAACTTTATTTTAAGGAGTCACATTGATCATTGGCATCAGTTTATACATGAATCTCAAGCCATGTTTTTGCCCTGTAATCTTTGAAATGGCACAAATTCAGTAAAGCAACATTTGACTCTTGTTGTTGCTATTCCCTCGGCTTTTGCAAACAAACACCTGCACTGCTCATGCTCATTAACAGGGTGGATAATCAGGATTGGACTCTTTGAAGTGGCCAACTATTGTCTGTTAAGATTTTTAGCTCACAGTTGAAGGTTGTAAAGAGTGAGTATATTCTGACAAGCTGTTGATTTTTTTTTGTTTTTTTTAACGAAAATGGTGGCTAGTCGCTGAGTCATTTTTATGATACAATACAGATCCTTCATGCTCTGATTGTAATGGCAGGACAAACTTGTTCATCACATTAAGGAAATCATTTTGTTGGTGGTCTTCAGAGAGAGAGAGAGACGCACACACACACACTTTCGCAACTCATAAGAACCATGACAGGCAACAAACTGGAGGTCCAAGACTTGAGTTGTGGGCTCATGTTTCAGTGAATGATGATAATTCACCAAACAGCTCATCAGAGACAGATTTATGTTTCTCAGAAAAAAAAAACAATTGGAGATTTTTCTTTCTTTGTTTGTTTAAAAAGGATAAAAAAAAATTGGTGAAAGGAAATAGAAATCTTTAAAAGTCATAAAGGTAAAGATTTACACACACATATAAACAGATCAAACCCAGTAGCTCTCCATTCATTACCAGAATTTAAATTTTGATGAGGAGTCTCTCTTAAGTCAAACTAGATTACTTTGCAGTGCTTAAGCATATCCTGCTCACAATGAATATAACTTTCCTCTTTCGTGACTGATAACATGTTCTACTTACAAACAGCTGTGATTGCAGTCTTCATACCTCATCCCACCAATAATCAATAACATAGACAGCATTCATTCAAAGAAAATTTTAGAAAAGGACTTGTCCTGAAATTTTATCCCTTTATCTGTTTCCTGAATAGTTTCAGGCTATTTGTCTCTGATGCTTGCACCAATAACACAAGTTATTCTGGACCTGGGATTCTATTTATTTGAATTTACATACTATATGATTGGGCCTGTTATCTACATAGCATTTTGTCTGTGTGTCTGTTCCCTTAATTCATAACAAGATTGTTGTGAAGCTATTGCTGCTTGCTCTAAGCAGAGAAATCTCATTCTAATACAAGCCAGTGCTTGAAAAATGTCCTTGTCAGTCATCCAGGGAGTCTGGCAATATATAACAAAATGATATTGCCAATTTCTTTTGAACATAAGTAACACACTGCAAATTATTTATCAGCTGTTATGAAGTAATGACAAATAGCTTACCAAGGCATTTTTTATGCAATTTTCTCATTTAGCTGTTATACTTTATGCATGCTACCAGATAAATGCATCAGAACCACACCTTCAATCTGCTTCATCTCACTTAGCTAACATATTCAAACACTAACTAAACCAAATTACTCTTCGCAAATATGAGTTTATGGTCAAAAACCGTGATGTCAAGATCAGTTTATAAAATAGTTTCCCCATTGTCTAAGAGAAGACACCTTTGGATGGAGGGGCAGCCTTTATCAAATAATTAACTTTCATCCAATGTGTGAGAAACAGTGATTCCCAGCTGATCTTGAAAGGAAACAATTAAAATTTGCATGAGCAGCCAAAGCAGTCAAATTTGCACCAGCACACATTGCCACTACTTGCCAAGATACACATGGTGACAAAATTCCAGGATATTATGAAAGGATAAAAAATTATGAATATAATGAAAAAACTTTGTTTAATGGACACTAAACATTTAACTCTTTTTATCAGTAATGTGAATACTCTAGTCATCACTATCAAGGCCAAAGGTAACTCGAGGATAAGAGGTAACGAGGTTGTCAGTTGAATGATATACAATACTATAAGATTGAGAATGATAGGTGGAATGAACAAAATTTGATAACTAAAAAGGAATGCTTGACAAGTATTTGTTAATGTCTTGAAAACGACCACATTGTAGTTAGCTGGGAAGCAACTGCATCATATTGTATTCCACAGATGGATAACAGTTGAAAAACAGAGTGAATTAATTCTTGATACTTTGAAATTTAAAAGGAATTTGTAAGCATTGAAACTTTTTTTTTTACAAAGAAGTCACCACTTATTAAGGTCCAGAGGCCACTCGAGGATAAGGGTTAATGAGTGTACAGTAGTCAATGGGATGATATTGTAGTAGTCGTTAGCAGTGGAAATTTGGTAAATTGCATTACTTAAGGGGATGGTTCATCAAGAATTGGTTTACGTTGGACTTGAAGACTACCAAATTGTAGTCAGCTGGAAAGCAGGCAAATGGAAGAGTTCCACAGGTGTGCAGTTCTAAGAAAGAAACTTTGTTCATGGAATCTACATTTAGCTTTAGGCACAGATAAAGAGTGGGGGAAATTATTGATGGTGGTTTCAGCTAGACGAGTGTTTTTAGTGAAAGTTTGGCAAGAGGGCTCATAGATTGGAGCTCAGACGAGCACTTGCCATGAAAATAACAATAAAGCAGAGATAGGCTCGCGACATCTCGTCTGTAGGAAAAAGGTTGCAGGAACGAGAAAAGAACATCTCCCACTAGGCTACAAAGTTTATTTTGAACTCTCTCAAGGCAGAATAAGATCTTTCTAGTAGTTACTGCCCAGATGTGGCAACAGTACTCCATCCTTGGATGTACCTGGCTTTTATATAGGTAGAGAATTGCATTAGCAGTGAGATATCTGCTGGAGCAGTAGAAGGATCCCACCATTTTTCCAGCGACCTTGGCAACAAACTTGATGTACATGTTCCATTTCAGATCAGAAGTTATGGTCAGGCCCAGAAGTTTGTCAAAACATGGAGCCTCCCCAAGATGAGAGCCATTCATTTCAATTGATGCCAGATGGGGATCAGTGTTGATGATGTAAAGATAGGAGCTTGGTTTTAAATGTATTAAAAGTAACCAGCCACTTTTTCCCCCATTGCACCATATGATCAAGATCAGGAGAGAGAATCAGAGAACTTGATCGTTTATGGTCTTAGATGTACTACCATAGATGGTAGTGTCATCAGCGTAAATGTCTACAAATGATGTAAGGATGTGATTTGGTAGATCATTGATGTAGATCAGGAAGAGATTTGGGCCCAGGATGGACCCCCTGGGGGACTCCAGTATTAACAGTGTGAGCTTCTGATTTCTGCCCATCAATTACTACTCTTATGAACCTATCAGAGAAATGATTTAATAATTGAAAAGACATTTCCAGCTATACCGCAGCTGGAGATATTGTGGAGTAGACCTTTATGCCATACCCTATCAAAAGCCTTTAATATGTCAAGAGCAATTGCTCTAGAAAGGAAGCCACCATTGAGAGATTCGTTAATCCTATGAGATATAGGCTGGCTGTTAGGTTTTTTCTGGAATTTTTTGGAGGGTATGAAGCAGTCTATACCTACAATTAACTATTTTGTCAGGTCTGATACTATAGAGGACACATTCTTTTTAAACATGGAACGCAGAAGTAGATCTAATAGAAATGTACAGAAGCTATCCCAGTCAGCCATAGAGTATTGATATACTGTTGTATAGAAAGTTATTTCCGGCTAAAATTCTTTTCAAATCCTCATGTATCAAGTTTTTGAAGATGTTTACATCCAACAGTTTTAGAAAAGAAATCAAGACATTATCATAACAAAGTCGTCATTTTATAATTTGATTCCATTAATAATTTAGTAACCAAATGGTACTGTAATAATGAAATTAAACTTTCAAAATCCTGTTTATTTATAAAATGAAATAAAACAGACAGCATTGATTAGGTACGGCTAGTTTAAGATATATGAAAATATATTTGATTCTTTTTTATTAATAACTTTGGTTTTTATTAAACACGTTCATTTTTAATTTAATCGTATTATTATTTACATATTCTCAAGTGTATTATTATTTTAATCGTATTATTTACATATTTTTACTTTACAGAGATTTTTTGTCTTGGATAAAGGTATTTTGGTTTATGCAAAATCACCAAATGAGGTATGTATCATTTTTATATTGTAACTAATCTTCTTAGAAGTATTTGCCTCGTTAAAATTAAGTTATTCTTTTTAACTTAGTTGCTTCATTTGCATAATGAGAGCTTCGCCACATGCTTAAAAATAATTTGCCACTGATGATAATAAAAAAAATGTCATTTTTATTTCTAAGTTTATACAAGGTTGAACGATAAAACTTTTATTGAAAAAATCAATTCAGATAACTTGATTATGTAGTAGATATCTATTAATTGAACCCAGCTTCAGTCTCACTAACCACTTCAATATGGGTCTGGAACTGGGAGCATGCCTTTTTCACAAGTGTCAGCAGGAGCTCGGCAGATGGTGGTGATCAGGCTGGCTTTGATGTTGTAGGAGGTCATGTTGGTGATGTTCTTGACGTATGACCAAACGAAGTAGCATAGCGGGTTCAGGTCAGGGGAGGGGGGTGGGCAGTGAGAAAAGGGTACAAAGTCATAACACTCCTTCTGAAGCCAAACCGGTGTCTCTTTGGATTTGTGGGACAGCGCCAAGTCCTGCTGCCACACTCTTCAGCACATCTACACTTTGGTGTTGACTTTCAGGCTGACTTCGAAGATGTGAGGTGACATGATGTGGTCCTTGGGATTTGTACACAACTATCCAACTAGTAGATGGTCTGTAACAAAGAAAGAAAATCGATTTTCATCAAATGGAAATGGAATCATGTCTTTTCTAGAGGGACAGTTTTATCGTTCCACACTGTATTGTGTTAAGATATTAGTACTTTTCAATTTAACCATTGTCTTGCTAAAGTTGGTATATATTTTACTTGCCAACTTAAAAATATATTTTAATCCAAATTTATAAAGTATTACAAATCTTTACATCGCTGAAAATAATTTTTTTGTCTGGAAGTTTATTCATTCAATCTTATTATTATTGAAAGAAAAATTTTTATTGTAAAAATGAAAATTTGGTCTAGTTTCTAGTCCAAATCACCAAATTTTCTAAAAGAAATGTCTTTGTTTTATTCTCTCAGATTATTTTTAACACCTACAGGGATTTTTACAAGATATCCATATTTTGATTATTGCTGTTTTGAGAAAAAGACAGGAAATAGCTTGAGGGAATATTATCAGTTCATTTTATAACATGTGGTTTTCCTAACATGTTGCATAATTCTAATACACATACACAAGCTGCCTCGAGAATTTCATAGCTCTTGTAGTGAACACTGACATAAATTTATTTATGTATTTTTTGGTAGTATCCGAGCTTTTATTTGAATTTAACAAAAAATTCCAAATTAAATATTTTCTATAATTCACATTCGCTTAAATGGATCAAATATGTTGTTTTTTATTTTACTTTGGTATTTTTAAGAGATAAAGGCATTCCAGCCTGGGGCTAATACTTAATTTCATTACGATTTGAATTTATATCCAAGGGCTCTTTTAAGAATAGATGTTGTTCCCATTATGGCTAATATCTGTATTTCTGTATTTCGTGCCAACTTGGCCTTCCAGGGATTGTTTCCAAGTATTTCTTCAGATCTTTTTCATTAAGCCAGTTGCTTCTATCACAACTGGTATAATGCTGATTTGTGGGAGCCTTCTCTAGTCTCACAGGAAAACACGCGTTCACATCCCAAGCTATATTACTTGTCACATACATATGCGCACACAAACATACGCGCGCACGTCCACACACGTACATATATTCATGTTCGCGTACATACTCACATTCACGTGTATACATACACACATGCTAACGTACGCACATGTATGCACAGATGGACGACGTCACTTCCCTTTCAAAGGAAATCCACACATGCACAAAAGACCACCGGAAACAATTATAAAAGCAAGAGACAAGCTGTTTCCAGCCCTTTTTTGGACCAGCTCTCGAGCTGAGAGGTTCGGCTAACCAGCCGCCTCCCTTTCAGGAGGCGCACGCTCACGCGCGTCACATCCCCTGCGACTATGTATGGGGCACGAGCTAACAGACAGTATGTACACTTTATATGCTTTCTCTCTCCATGAACTGGATTGACTTTTTCTCATTTTCTCTTTCTATACTACAATACACTTTCCTCCTCACTAGCTAACAGCAAGAGACGCACACCAAACTGGATTGACTTTCTTTCTTTTTCTCTCTACAACAATAGACTTTCTCCTTCTCACCAGTAAACAGCGAGAGATGAATGCGGACATGAACACGTGTTGTACCCTTTTCTTTCACTTGTTTCTTCACAAAATAAATCCTAGTTCGTTTAATTCAAGTAAACGCGTTGTTCATTCCTTCCTCAAAGCAATTCATTTTTCCTTTCCCAATTCAAATCATTTCTCCTATCTTGTACAACTGGCGGATATGTATAATATATCCACCAGTCCACTACAGATTTCTTTAAGAGACCATGTTGTTTTTAAAATCATTCTTTAGGTCCTGATATTTTCTTTTCCTTTGGGACAGTAACATTGATAATGAGTGCAGTTTTTTCAAGCTTGTTCCATCTAACACTATCTGGTCTAATAGCCTTGTCTTTTATGTATCTGCCTGCCTGTATGCCTTTGTCATAAAACACTGTCACTTTTCTGTTATTGCTGATGGTGCATGTTCCCAGACGTTTGACGATCTGTCAAGCTGCATCTCTCCACAAATTTTCCAATGGAGGTATTTACATTATTGTGGTGGACAGTGTAAAAACCATCTGCCAATAAGGTTTGGCATCCAGACATTAGTTGGCTCGGGTTCTCAATCGCTGAGTGGCAGCACCTGCACTGGCCATTTATTTGTAGGCCAGCCATTTTTTTTAATCCATTTGTGAATAAGCTCTGATCTTGACCAGCTACAAGTCTTTCCTCATCAAATGGTAGTCTCCCACTCTTGAGCTATTAAAGTAAGGCATCCCCGTCTATATACTCCTGATTAAGTTCCTCTAGAAACTTCCCTGCTCTCTTGTGTTGCTGCCATCCTTGTTTTCTTGTTTTTATCTCCATTTCTGTGTACTTCATTCTTGCAATCTGTGTTGCTGGTTCATCATATACCTCAGCAGCATAATGGTCCCTCACCATTCCCAATGTCATATCTTTTGAACTTTTAATGTACTGCCCCATGCTTACTATGTTGATTCGATATGCATGTTTAATTTCAGTGAGGTCTAGACCCTCTTCTTTCTGTGGTAGGTATATTCTGTTGTGCATTGGTTTCGGTATATTATACTAGGTAAGAATAGCAGTTTCCTTGTCTTTGTATCAAGTCTCTTGATATTATTTTGAGGCCAGTCAATAATCCCAAAACCATATAAGATGACAGGGATTGCAATCTGATTTATGGCAGTTAGTTTGTTTTTTGCGGCTTAATTTGGATTTGAGGATCTTTTTAAGGCGTACTGTGTATTCTTGTTCCACCTTATGTCTCATTTTGTTCATGCTTCAGTTACGTTCTCCTCTATACTGAGATACTTATGTGACACCGTCTCCTAGATCTTCAATAAAGCCATCATTGAATTGGAGATGTTCAGATGTCGTCTGTTTTCATTTTTATCATGCATTTGGCATATTTATCAAATGCAAATTCCATGCAGACATCCTCTGTGAAAATTTTTACAGTTTCTATCAGGGAGACGAGGTGTTTTTCTGTCTCTGCATAGTTTGAGATTGTCTATAAAGAGTAAATGGTTCACTCTTTTACTTTTTTCTTCTTTCCTGCCACTACTAAGATTGTACCCAGCATCACATTTTTTTGTATGTGTATGTTTAGTTACACCGTTAATATTTATATATCGAGTTAATTGGAAACACTGTCATTGTGAAGAGAAACACCCCTCATTGCCACAATGAACTAATTAAAAGAAAATTTTTGATTTTATTATTTTATAAGTCACCACTTACCAAGGCCAAAGATTACTTGAGGATAAGGGTTAATGAAATTATCAGTTGGATGATGACCAATATGAGAAAATTGACAGCAATAGGTTAAGTGGACAGAATTTGATTACTTAAGAAAACAGCTTGCAATTGGACTTGAAAACAACCATGTGCTTGTCAGCTGGGAAGCCATCATGTGACATTATGTCCCACAGATATGAAATTTTTGGAAAGAAACTGTTCATGGAACCTATCTATTTGGTCTTAGATACACAGGAGAAAAAAACAAAGTTCTTTCAGTGACAGTAAGCCAAATGGATACTTGCTGTGAATGTTTTATAGTCTGGTGACAAAAAAAGGAGTTGTAGGGAATCGAAGACATCATTTCCTCACTAGATTGCAAAGCCGATTTTATACTTTGCCAAAGCAAGAAAGCATGCTCTTAGTAACATGTTCCAGTATATGGCAGCAATACTCCATTTTAGGATGTAGCTGACCCTTATTTAGGTAGAAAATTGTATTAGAAGTGGAATACTTTCTGGTGCAGTAGGATCTATTTTTTCGAGCAACCTTAGCAACCTTTCATTTTAGTTTTGAAGTATAAGTCCATCCTAGGAACTTATCAGTGCAAGGGTCTTCCTCAAGGAGATAGCCATTCATTTTAACTGGTGCAAATAAAGATCCAAGCATTAAAAGATATAAATAATAGTTTTAGGTGTTAAAAGTAACAAACCACTTTTTTCCCTATTGCATCATGTGCTCCAAATTAGAAAAAGAATCAGCATGATCTTGATTACCATTGCTCTTTGAAGTGTTGTCATAGGCAGTTGTCGTTTGTATAAATGTCAACAAATGATCTTGAAATATGATGTAGAAGTTCATGGATGAAGATTAGAGAGTTGAGCCCAAAATGAATTGTTTGGTCACATCAGTGTCAATGTTTGTATTTTTTTGTTTTTCTTTTTCAGATTTTTGCCCATCAACAATTACTTTAATAGACCTATTAGAGAGAAAGGATTTGATGGCTGAGAGGATATTTCCAAATATTTGATAGTTAATAAGCTTGTGAAACATCTTTGTACCAGACCTTATCAAAGGCATTTGTTATATCAAGAGTTATCGATCTAGAAACAAAGCTCTGTCAATAGATTCACTGATCCTATGCAGTATTACACTCAGTACATCAAATGTTGATCTTGCAGGACAAAATCCATATTTCTTGTCACTAAGTAGATTGCTTTTGCTGAGATGGTTGACAACTTCTTGTTTTATCACAGTTTCAAACAATTTTCTGATGTAACACAGGAGATTGATTTTTGCTGAGATGCAGAAGATAATCTTCAGTATTTTTAAGTACTGGGCAGATGAAGATTTTGAAAGTTATGAAAGCATTTCTCTTTTAAGTAACAATTGAACAACTTTTTAAGGATAGGAACTAGTGCCAATTTGAAATGTTGTGAGGATAAGTCGCCTTGCTCACATCCAGATCTTTGATAGCCAGGGTTCAAAAGAGTTGCCAACCTAATAGGTCTTGAACTGTCAGCTAGGCTTAAACCTCTGTCTCATCAATGAAATGTTGCATCCCTCTGTTTTTTTTTTTTTTTTTTTTTTTTACAAGTATTTTCATGGTGCATGCTCCAACGAACTACAAGCCTCTCAATGTAAATATACCCAACAAGTAGCAAAATCTCACCTCTACACAGTAGACATCTCCAGATGTAAGAAAGCTTTCTACCCTAATAGTTTCCTTCCTAGGACTGCTAGACTTCGGAATTCCCTTTCAGGTTTCTGCTTCTCTGACTATACTACTGACATGCAGAAGTTCAAATGTAATGTAAGCAGATATCTTGCTGCTCAACTCCCTACATAGTATCCCTGAAAATTATGTCCTAGATAGTAGCCCTCTACATCAAAGTGGCTAGTTGATGCTCATATACAAGCCTTGTAAAAAAAAACCTTAGCATTGCTGAATGCAAATTATTTTTAACAACAATTAAATATTTTGGATTCATAATTGATGAAAGGGTTTGAAAGGTCAGATCCAGGCAGATTTACAACAATAAAAAAAATATACATCCACCAACAAGTGTCAAAAGTGTAGGCTTTTGTTGGATTTGCAAATTACGTTAATTTTTATTCCTAAAATGTATGCATTAAGAGTCCCACTGAATACATTGCTTAAGAAAGATACAAAATGGTGCTGGTCTTTCATGAAGTAGGTTTTAGCAAATAACTCATCAGTATTACAGGCTTTTAATTGTATTACAATACAATGAGACAGCAAATAAAAACAAAGTAACTGAATCTGTATTATCTTCTACTTGATTTTATGAGAACAGCAAACAATGTCTCAACCATCTTATGTTGATATAAGTTAATGTAATGTTAAACTAAGATTTTAGAATTAAAACAAAAAAACGGATTATTTTTTTCTCTATTTATCCTGCCTACACATTGACATTGTTTTTTTTCCTCTACCAAATACAGTCACAGGATTGGTCAGGATGAAATCTGGTCATAAGATTTTGCTGTAGTTTATCCAATCACCTTTTTACCCATGCAGACAATTTCCTATCATTTTGTCATAACTTGCAAATATCAACATTTCAGACAATTTTCTTAAGTCTATTTAGACTTGAATTTGACTCAATATCTTTGTTTTTATGACTAATAGATGTCATTCTGCTTCATGTGTCAACAGCTAGTATTTTGAGTCATATGAAGCAATAGGTTGTACCACAGTCTGACATTAGATTTGAAGTAATCACTGATCAATGAATCACAGTGGACTACAGTTGCAGTCCACCATTTCAGCCATGTAGAATTTGAATAGTGATTTCTCCAAGGATACTGCAGCTGCTGTTAGTACTCAAACTGAAATGTTTGAAAGCATTTGTCATAGAAAGATTCGGGTAATTTAACAAAATGGTTTTGCTCTCATTTTTCAAAAAAATCTACAATATTTAAATTATTTTATTGAAATGCTTATTTTAATAAAGATATTTGTGTACTTCATAAGTTTATGGCTTCCTAATTTTCTCATATTAGAAACTGCTGAGGCTATTAAAATACAATTTGAATATCCTGAAAATTTATATTTTCAAGATTTTGTACAGAAAAAAAAGTTTGCAAGCTAATATTTTCATTAAACTATAAATATTCAATGTGTGCATTCTTCATTACATGGTATGCGTCCAAACTGTCATTCAGTTTTTGCCATAAGAAATCTATCATGATTGATAGTTTTCTTAATTGACATTCACATACTGGGCTTTCAAATTGAATCGATCTCACCTCTCTATGATGTGTAGGTTCTCAGCTATAATTTCGTATGAAATAGCCTATACAAGAACAAAATAATGAATAAATTTTGACTTTTGAAAATATGACTAGTGATTAATCAAAACATTTACATAAGCAAAGAAAGCATCACTATGTATTTGATTTTGTTTCAGACAATAAAAAAATAACATTCTTATTACTGCAATTAAGACTAGTCAGATAATACCATTAAAACATCTATATTATATTTGCCTTGTCTGTCCATTTAACTTTTCTCGGAAAGTACCTGACCAATCTGACTGAATTTTTGTATGGATATTTTTGCAACAAGAAATTGTAAGTGTAAGGGGGGGGGGCACAAGCCCCAGTTCACTATCTTGACCCCTCCCCTCAGAGGGTTCCAGTAGCATGGATGAAAGCCGTGACAACAAAATTAAGTATTATGATATCCATTCAATACAGTCAGAGATTATTATTTAACAAAAATGAACACAAATTTAACCATATACAATTTGGCATGAAGCACTCGTTATAAGTCAACAGTCTATAACTTTTCCCATTTTTAATATGCTAAAAAGTCTAGTTATATTGCTTGTGCTAATGAGTGTTTTAAGGCCTTTATTACTTCAAACCTTCATATCTTTAATTCAGTTTATAAACAGAGTAGTTAAATATAGTTGCATGTCAAGAATGAGTTTCTGTAGTAATATATCCCCCCCCCCCGGCAAGAAGAATAAGATTCAAGCAATTGCTACTGTAATTACAAAAAAAAAAACATGAACATTTCTTCATAGAGAGAAGGTAGAAAACGGTCAACGGATCCATCACAATGTTAAGAATGGTTTTCTAAATTGTATCATTATGTAGAAACTCATTCTTGACATGGGACTACTTTGTTCATAAACTTTTTTTTTTTTTTTTGCGTACTAATAGTCGATTCTTTTTTAATAGTTTATGAAAATTTCAAAAAAGCATCAACGATGATCAGATGCAAATGAGATTTGTTTTTAAAGATAAATCTTGTCTCACAATTTTCAATCTATTACAAGTAAAACAGAAAAATATTTAGAAAGATATACACTTGTAATATATCCCCCCCCCCCCACCTCACAAGTGTATTTTTATGTTTTACAAATTTATTTAGAACAGAATCGGTAAGTGTATCAGAATCGGGGACAAATTTTTGAATTGTCCCATAACTAAATTGAAGAACATGAACAATTTTATTAAACATTTCCTTTAAGCTTATCTTTTTCTTAATGTAACCGCTTTTGATTTTGTTCCCTTTTAAGCTTCTATTTTCTTAAACCATTTTTACAATACAATAATCAGATATTAATAATGGCAACTTCATTTTCAACATGACAACTTCAGCTGTTTTTTTTGTTTTCGTCTTGCATCTTGAATATATAATATGGTTACTCAGTTCAATTATTTTTTGTTTATGTGCATATATATAAATTCAAGTATATTTATAACATGAACAAAAACCAATATTTTTTTTTCAAACGTGCATAGAGTAGAGCTTTTATAAATAAAATTATATAAATCTATAGGCTTTTATATATATATATATATATATATATATATATATATATATATACATACATGTGTGTGTGTATATATATATATATATATATATATATAATTTAAAGGAGATTAGAATAATAGTCTAAAGAGCTAAGTGTATTTTAATGTAACAGTGAAATTACTAGTTTAATTAAAATACAGGAAATGCTCGTTGTAATTTAGATATATAATAAGCTCGATAGTTAAATGTCCTAGAGCTAATTCAATATTAAGTAAAGTGATTTTCAATTTAAAAATTTAAATAAAATTTTTAAAATTTAAAAATCAAATTTTAATTAAATTAAAAATCAGTTTCATAAGAAGGAACAACAACAAAGTCAATTATCTGTACGATGATAGATAGCAAACATCTAAATGACTACTTTAAACACAGTTCCTGATTTCAAAAAAAGAAAAACTAAAAGATTCATCTGCCTTACTTTTAATGCTAGGTTTATTTATGGTATCTTTTAAATTCAATAAAAATCCTCCTAAATTTGCTGATGAGGAGACCGTGCTTACCAAAAAAACTATATATAATTGTTCTACATAACTTCATGTATACCACAAATAAAAAGCATGGATTTCCGAAACGATCGTACAGATAATTGACTTTGTTGTTGTTCCTTCTTATGAAACTGATTTTTAATTTAATTAAAATTTGATTTTTAAATTTTAAAAATTTTATTTAAATTTTTAAATTGAAAATCACTTTACTTAATATATATATATATATATATATATATACACACACACACACACACACACTCGTGAGCAAAAGAAAATCAGCCAAACAAATTTTATAAATTTTATTGCACTAAAAGCTATATTGAACAATTGAACAAGGAAACTTAAATGAGACTAATAACACAGAACAAAACATTCACTTTAATAAATGCTTAGGCTGGAATCGCATTTCCTTTTGATTTCTTTAAAAGATTAATCCTTTTAGACATGCTTTCAACCAAAGTGGAACACTGAAGAAGAGATGCTATTCCATTCGCTTTGTACAGCTTTTCACAGTTTGTCATTGTTGGAAAAAGTTCTTCCATCCAATGCACAAGATATTATGGACCAAATATTCTCAATTGGGTTTAAATCAGTGCTTTGACCTTGCCAAAATATCACATTAAATGAATTATCAGAAAACCACTTTTGTGAGTTTAGCAGTGTGTGCAGGGGCGTTCTCGTGTTGAAAAATAATGTTCTGAGATATTCCCAGCTTCTGGATACTTCGTAACAGCCCTGTTTCTAATATTCGAATGTATTCCTTTGCATTGATTGACTTCTCACATCTACTAAGTTCCCCAACTCCTGCTGCAGTAAAAGTTCCCCCATACCATTATCTCTCCATTCCTAACTTGGTAAAAATCTTTCTCCAATTCTTTGATTGCACCATTCAGGAGCATCAATAACAAGACAAAATCTGGATTCATCTGACCAGAAAACATTCCTGAACCAGTCTGTATCTTTCTTGCCATAATACGAGAAAAATCTCTTTCTATCATTGATGTTCTTCTTAGATAAAAATGGCTTCTTTGCACACCTTTTACAGAAGAAAATCCCATTTCTTTCATTCATCTAGATATTATATATCTAGAAAGAGAATTTCCAGCTCTTGTTTTTAATTCTTTGCTATCGTCAACATAAGTTTTCTTTCAATCCTTCAAAACAGTTAATTTAAGGCTGTGGTTGTCTTTGAAAGTGGATGCTCTAGGGCGACCAGATCCAGATTTCCCTTTTCTCAAGCATTCGATTTCGAACCTTTGACCAATTCGTTTCACTACAGGAAGAGATGTTTTCACTTTTTCTTTTCTTAAAATATCCAAAATCTGCTTGTAAGTCATTTTGGACTGCCTTAATCCTGCAATTTGGTTTTTATATCCTCGCCAAGATGCGGTCCTACCATATTTAGGATTAATTTTTGCACTTATTATTATATGCTATAATAATAATGATCTGCAAAATAGAAATTTTCAGTTATAATTAACAAAAATTCATGGAGAAATATTGAAAAATCGATTTCTTCCTTTAACTTTTGGCCCATTTTTGTTTTTTTTTTTTGTTTTTTTTTTTTGCTCATAAGTGTATATATGCATGCCTATGAAGACCTATTAAGTTGAAAAAAGTTCCTGTGGAATTTTTGATTTTAAATGATGTATTTACAAATAAGTTTTTGTTATAATACGTTTACTTTATATATCATTTTAAAGAGCGTTTTTGGCTCTAATTGTTTAAATTACAATCGTTTTAAAACAATTATCTTTTTTGCAGGATGCTGAATACAATATGGAAAAAAAAATTTATCGCTATCAGAATGCAAGATTTTTACATTACTGGCATAAATACATTTGTTTTGTGTTGGCAAAAGTGTGTTGATTCTGATGGTGCTTATTTCGATCAATAATATTTTGTTTGATCCAAGATATGTTCATCTGAATTTAAAAGTTAAAAACCACAAGAACTTTCTTGTCAACCTGATATAAAAATTTCAGTAGTTCTGATGAAAGTTTTCTCACTAATCTTGTATTGGTATATACACAATGTTAAATATATTATTTGCCAATAATTTATAGACATTAACTTTAGATTTAGATGGTGTGAAAATGTAGTTACAATTCTGGAACATGCACACTTAAAGTGTTATGTTTGATTACTAAGTTTTGTCACTTAATGAATGAGACGATCAATCCTGATCATCTGATTCAAATCATAACTGCATTTTCTTGCTAATTTAAAAACTTTTTCATTTAATATCATGACTTTATGTTCACAGCATTAGTTGAGACCATATGTAATTGTTTTTATGGAATAAAAAATATGATTAAGTCTTAGGCTGAGTATGACCAAGTTTTTGTGACTGTAGCTTATGACAACATTTTTGATTATAGACTGGCTGTAGCCACATATTTGCGATTGTGGTCTGGTTGTGGCAGTATCCTTGCTTCAGTGGATTTGCAGATAGTATTATCATTTTGCTTTTACTTTTGAACATTTTTTGAAAATAATTTTAAGCAATAGGCGAATATTCTATAGTTTTGAGCTTAGTTATTTATACAAATTACAATTTTGTTTTTACTAAAAACTGTTCATTTAGAATGTTTTGGATTCCTGAAAAAAGATAATCATTATTGAGAAAGTAAATTTCAATTATGTTATCATTTGTATATGATTTTACTCCTCTTTTATGTGTTTTAATCATTTTATAGGTTTTTTTTAATTGCCATAAATGAAATGGTATCGTATGGCATTTCTATGTATCGAATCAATTAAAGTTGTTTGTTTTTTTGTTTTTTTTATCTCAATTTGTATTTTTACTGACAATTTCAGATCCAAAAGGGTAAATATCATGGTGTCATTGATATTGGACTGTCTGTTCTATGTTATAAAAGATGCCAAAGGCGGATCGATATTGATGCCGAAGAATTGGTGCATCATGTGAAGGTAAGAGATGGGTTATTTTTTTTTGGGGGGGGGTACCTAATAATTTGATTGTGAAACAATACCAATGATAGGAAAATGTTTACATCTATATATGTTAGAATTGATCATTTAATTTTGGCATAACATTTTGATTACTTCATTCCTGAACATCAATTCATTGCATTGCATAAAATATCTGTTTATAAAGGTTTTAGAAATGTGTAAACCACTATCCATGGATGACTGAAAGTTTGAAGAAATTATGGAAACTGTTGAACTTTTATTAAAAGATTATAATTCTCTGTGCTGCTTATTTAAATATTAACATGAGAAAAATGAATTGCTTTATTTATTTAATGAAAAGAATTGAAAATTGAAACAAATCAAATTTTTACTTTTTTTTTCCTTAAAATCTTTTTTTAATTCTTACAAAAATAATTAAAAAAATAGTTAATTTTAAAATAATGAATTTTTTTGATATTTATGACTACAATGTAAACAAATTCGTGTTGAATCACTCTCTTAAATAATACATTCTAATCAGTTATAACTATTATTACTAATCCCCATAATGTTTCTCTGTCAACCTGTTAAACTTGATTAGCCCTTATCTTCGAGTAGATTTTCTAAGAGATGACTCTACTGTCAAAAAAAAATTTCTATTTTGTCAGTATATATCATTAGGCATATTAGTGTAACGGAGCAATAAGAATGTGTGTCTTGCACCCCACCCCACCCCCAATAAAAAGAAACAAGAATCATAACAGCCATTGGATTTAAGCAATATTGACCAAGCAAAAATAAGAGTTACAGCAGATTAATTTTGGTAACCGAGATGACAACTTTCTGGTCCAGTGGTTGGAATTCTCATTAAAAGGACAGTTTATCATATAATATTGACCTAGTTCATCACTTGTAGTGTAGTTTGTGTCATCCTGAAAACAGCTATTTCTATCACAATTGATTATAGTTTACCTTCATGAATCACTTGATGACTCAACTGTGGTTGTGGTAATGATGATACTGGCTTATCAATCGAATGCTGGAGATGGTGGTCATCATCGTTAGCCATAGAGCATTGAAGTTCAAATGACTTGAAGGTTTAAAGTGTGCCTGCTTATATAGTATTTGGACTGCTGATGGTGACGTTTTGATCTTTTTGATTAGTTGAAATAAAGTGCATGTACCGTATATTTTCACGTATAAGACAACCGTCAAATAAGACGAGGTACAATATTGGAGCAAATTTTAATAAATTTATCATATATCGGTTGTATAAGACGACTGCTAAATCATGAAACCGTGTTTGTTTAGCCTAGACTAGAGATTTCAACACTTATGAAATATTGGTTTTTGAAGATGATTTTTTTTTTTTGCCT
Source organism: Euprymna scolopes (assembly GCF_053919585.1). Lineage (NCBI taxonomy): Eukaryota > Metazoa > Mollusca > Cephalopoda > Sepiida > Sepiolidae > Euprymna > Euprymna scolopes. The sequence goes on from NC_136494.1 coordinate 128,757,816, forward strand.
TGTTTTTCTTAGTTGTTATATTTTATGAAATTCAAACTTAGTCAAAGCAAGGATAAAGCTAGCTTTCTTTTTCTTTTAAGAATTGTATTTTTATTTTATAAAGAACTAGCAGGATCTTTGCCTTGGTGTTACCTAGGAAGAAATACCAACAAGAAACGTGCTCCCACCTCAGAACCCAATATGAGTATAAGTTGATGGGAGGATTAAAAAATATTTGCTATAATAATTGTTTGTTTGTTTTTTATTGTTATTGTTTTTTTTGTTTGTTTGTTTGTTTTTGGTTTTTAAAGAAAGAAATGTGCATAGAAAAGTTTTTGTTGATGTGTCAGGAAATACATTAAAGATTTAAAGAAAAAAGTGTTCATGTCTTTTTCGTAGCAGTGGAGAGGGGTCAACAAAACTTATTCCAATGCTATCTCCAAAATATATTGTAAATGGATAACAGGTTTTTTTTTTTTTTTTTTAAAGAGTGTCATCAAATATAACATGTGTAAAAGTTGTTAAATACAGGTTTTTTAATAGAATAATAAAAAGAAAGAAATTATAGTTTCATGATTTGTAAATAATATAAAAGTACAGAATTTCCTATAATGAAAGAATGATCTAGTAGCAGATAAAAACCAATGTTTCTGAGGTTCATGTAAGCAGTTGCATAAATGTATTCTAAGTAACTTGATTTTTCTTTTATGTATGATTGTAATATTTATAATGCTAATAATGAGAAAAATTACAATTAAATATTAATTTTTTGCTTTAATTTAAACAATAAGCCTTAAAGTAAGAAAATGTGAATGATTATTAAATATTTGAACATTTAGTTTATGAACAATGTAGGTAAAATATAAGTCCTCTCTGAAATATTGTAACCCAGTGATTTTGGTAGCAATAAGAGGCACTAAAAGGGGGTGATCTCTGACTCTATCATGACACACTGGTGAATGGATGAAATATCAAAAATGTAAAATAATTGAAAACAAACATTTTTTTTTTTTCATTTTACGAACATGGACCCATAAATGTTGATAATGTGCTATACTGGCCTTCCTTGAACAGAGTAATTTACACCGATTAGCACTATAAATAGCGCTAGTAATTCCAACACCAGTGAGAGAGATGCAACTGCACTTCAACTGCTAGTCGAGTGCCCAGCAGATATACACGCTTTCCTATCTTTGTACATTATTGTTAATACACTTGTTCCTTAACCGAACCTCAACTTGATTGTTCTTATTTTCACTGTTGTTCCACGACACAACATAATGAATGACAGGTTTATTGTTTTTTCAGGAATGGAAATAGAGTAAAATCTTGCTTATAAAATTAATATTTATTTTTGATATTTCTTGTAGGTGAAAGATCCACAGTTGTTTGAAGATTGGCTGGCCCAACTAACTCATCATAGGCTTTATCGTCAACATGAAATTACCTATGGAACCAAGGATCAACCAAGGTTAACTGAGCTCACATCACCAACTGAAGAGATTACACAGCTTCCTACAAGTAAGTGGATTCGTTTTAGTAAATAAGAATGTTTCTAAATTTAAATAAAATATAATTGTATAAAATCAATTTTTAACCTGACCTTTTCATTCTTTAAAATATTTTTCATACATTTTTTTTGTAGAAACTGTTAATTTTGTTGGAGAATAACTGACACTGATGATGTTTACTATCTCTACACTTGAAATTGCCAGTATTGAAGTGTCAATTTTAGTTTACACCATAATATATCCAATAGGATATCAAGCACTTTGTTAGTTCGGGATTTGCCGTCTTGGTTCAGCTAATCTTCAATTGTTTACTTAAAGCGCTTTTTATAAAATAAGTAGAGCACATTTTGCTGTGCTGAACTAATATTTAGTATTCATACATCAGCTAATAACACAGAAGAGATGAATATAGATATTCATTAAAAGATGTATCAGCATATTCATCATTAGTTCAACATCTCTTTTACATGTTAACATGTATTTGGCAGATTTTAAAAATTCACTTCCAAATGAATCAATCTATGTCCAGGTTTTTTCTCAGTTTCTTTTGCTCAAATCCATCTTTATCACTTCCATGTTTTCCTTTGTCTTCCCCTGTAAACTGACCCTGCTACCTCAACTGTTTGACATATAATTCACAAACTTTCATACATAGAGTATTGTTGCCATATCTGGGCTGGTGCATCTACCACTAGTTCTCACTTTTAGACAGGATTCAAAAAAGTCTCAAATCTAATAGGTTCTGTGCTATTGGTCATGTTGCCTGTTTTACAAGTGCTTTAATGGAATGTGCTCTAATGAACTCCTAGCACTTATACCTCATTGACATACATACTCCTGACTAACCTAGCAAGTAGCAAAATCCCAGCATCACTAGATGTTGGAAAGCCTCAAGTCTGTTACACTTGGGGAATTCCCTCCCCATTTTCTGCTTCCCTGACTGTACTAACTTGCTGAAGTTTAAATGTAATATGAACAGACATCTTGCTGCTCAACTCCCTACAGTTCCTGTTAGATACCATCCCAAATAGTACCCCTTATATTTCAGGTGGAAATATGCCTTGTTTGTGGTGAAAAAGAAAAATATTCTTTCAACATGGTGATAGCATTGAAATCACATGTTTTGCATACAACTCTATACTGTCTATGTTTAATCCTTCCTCTTAAGTCATTAGATCTTAACCTGTCTTTAAGACTCATATTACATATCCATCATATTATTCTTCTCCATGCAACACCTTCCCTTAACCTTCACTGACCAGTTTTCAATTTTCATAATGCATCTCTCTCTCTCTCTCTCTCTCTCTCTCTATATATATATATATATATATATATATATATATATATATATATATATATATGCAAACAAAAAAAACAAAAACAAATATTAGCTCTAATATCAATAGGGAAATCTGAAAATTATTCCAAATCAGATAAAGTATTTTCTGAAAGAAATTGAACCAAATTATATTTTATTAAGAACATAGTGACACAATCTACAAGAAAACTAGTTGTTCATAATGAAATATTGATTTTGTAAGAGAATATATTAAGAATCCAGAAACAATCTGGCATTATTTTAAGCAAGTAGAAGATATGACAAATACTGATCAAACAAATCATAGGGGATCTCCTACTCCTCCTCATGATCATAATAATAGCAGTTTTACATGAAGTGAGTTGTAAACCAGTCAAATAGATTTTTCAAACTTCTCAGTTCAATGTCCAGAAAATATGGTGCTGAATGCATTATTTTCAAGACTTATTATTATTGGAGATGATTTGTTTTTCCTGCAATGTGATGTCTAATGCTATCATGATGAAGGGTGAGAGAGAATGCATCATCTATTTTCTAAGCTTTTTCAATTCACCATGAAATGGTAGTATGACTCATATTATAGTAATGGTGTAGAGAGGCATAGCAATAAGTGGCCATGGTTGGCATGTGCCTACTGTAAAGAAGCAGTGGTACATGAACTGGGAATCCTTCAGATACAGAAATAATACAATTATGCAAATTTAGGTGTTGTTGGGAGTCCGAGATGGCAAAATAAAAGACGGATTTTTTGCTTGACAAAGGTCTTTTGGTTTCTTGGACACTGCCTCATTCGCATGAGATTTTTATTGTTGGTTAAAGAAAAAAGAAAAAGACTGCTGCTTAGGTAAAAAGTGAATGTCTTCATTGTGAGGAAAAAAGAGCATATTGTACCGAAATGGCACTCATCCTAGCTGGGTTGAACTGGTTTCCTTCGGAGGAGGAAGTTTCATGGGAGTATGAAATTCACAAGTGGTTTCCAGTCGCATGCATGATAAAATACTCTGACTTGAATGTATGTTTTCTTTTCAACTCTAAATGATGTACTTGACTGAAATAGGAATTAATTGCCTAAATACATTTTTTAGTCTTTTTTTTTTTTAAATAATCTTTCAATTCTTACGTTCTAAACTGTACCAATGTGTGCATTTTTTTTTTCAATCTCTACAACATCGTGATAATTGTGTTTTACGATTTTGTTGTTTTCCCTTGCACTATTGTTTTTTGAAATTCACTAAGAATAACTTCACGAATGATGGTAGTTTTAATTAAAATAAAATTTATAAAACCAGAAAAAAAAGTATTCTAAATATTAATGATTTTTGCATATTTCATAATTGTAAACTAAAAATAACCCAGAGATTTACCTATAGAAGAATGGCAGAACTTTCATTCCAACCTCATGCATAAAATCTATCGCTTTAAAAAAATCTTAAAACCGTGTAAGTTGATATATTCACTAGAGTATAAAGGGTTATATATAAACTTTAAAAAATACGGAGTCTGTCTATATGTTCAATGTTATTATTGGATAAAAGTGTCCTATAAATATAGAAACTCCGCTTCACTAACCTACTTTGATTGTAAACATTATATATATATATATATATATATATATATATATATATATATAATCTTTTGTTACATTTGGTCAGTTTCCAATCGCCTCACTTTTCCAATCACTATTTTTGTGTCTTGAAAGTTTGCCAATTTATTGATATTCTTTCCAGCCAAAACATTTTCACATTCCTTTCTTAGCTTATTTTGTTATTTAATCCTTGTTTATTACTCTAAGTTTTTCTTTTCTAAAATGAAATGTATATTACCGATGGATAATCTACTTACTTGTTGTGTTTCTGAGAGTTGTAATGTCAGATTCAGTGATCGCTTCTCACACCACCAAGTTGAAGTGTTATTGATGTGTTATTTTCCAGGTGCCAATTTACCAGAAAAAGCTCGAACTTTAAGTATGGGGAAAGAAAGTGTGCGTCAAGCTAGCATGAAAGGACGTTCTAACCAGGGAACACTTCTGTCTGGATGTGGAAAAGTAGCAGCCTGGCTGTTAGACTCTGAAGGGATCCACCAATGTAATAAAGGTATGCTGAGAAATCATTTATCATTAATGCAAAAAGGCATATGTGATGGTTACATTTTAAAATAGGTAATAAAAGTTTTTTTTTTTTTTTTTTTTAATACTATCTCCATCTTTTGTTAGGAAGTAAATACTTTTACATATTCTTATGTAGGTTAATTTTTGTCACATACAGAGAACATATTTTTAACCATGTCATCATTACAATAATTTTAATATAAATATCTTAAATCTCTGATCTTTAATTGTTTTCAAAACTGGTAATTTTAATGAACATTATTTTGTCTATATGGATGTTTTTAACCAAAATAATGTTGTTTCAATACTGTCAGGTTGTTTTGATATGTGATTATTGCAAAGAGAATAAACCTATTGAAGACTAGTTTTTCATCTTTTATCTCGCATACTTATATTTTATCTCTATGGATCTGAATGTTTGCATGAATACTCTTTATACAATTCTGGTCAAACTAGTTGCTGAGGGGTTTTTGTGTATCTACTTATCAATACATCTTTGCACTTTTGAGCAATTTTTTGTTGGTTAGTCTGGGTTTGTTTTTGTTTTTCTTTTTAATAAATCTTAATATTCTAAAATCTATATTGAAAATTAGCGTTCATTGATTGTATCAAACGTCTTGGATTTGAATGTGTACCTAAAATTTGGGTCTGAATGTCCTCAAAGATCTTTTATGTAATGTGATTTCATTTGGTCTGTTACACTTAAGCATTTTCATTGCTATGACATGAATAGAAATTGGAATCTTAGGAAGATTGCCATCATTCCAGTAATTATAGCAGTTAAACTCGTCAAAAGGAATTTCAAAAACTACCTGGCAAATATACCTGGTGAACCAAGTCCAAGAGCGATACTAATAATCGCATTTAAAAGAACAGTTAGAATCTTAAAAAGACCTCTCTGTTGGAATGCATGAGGTAGCAGGCGAATGTCTGGCATCCGGTAAAATGCCCCATCCCCAGCATGAATAAAATAAGACAATTGAAAGAGAAAGCGTGATTGGATTTCTTTTATTTTGTGTAAATTGATCAAGTAGTTTTATTTTTAAATACGAAAGTCAAATTTCATGAGTATCCGAGGAGTTTATTGGAACAGTTTTGAGAAAAATTTCAAGAAACAAGGGAGATAATTCAACAATAATTCATATTAGATTTTTGTTGTAATTCTTATGAATTCTCATTAATTACTTAAAAATGATTTTCTTAGTAAAACTACTAAACCAAATATTTTATTTGTATAGTTTTCCTTATTCTAAAAAGAGCAACTTAAAAGTTTGTACAATTTTTTAAGTATTTTTTTACTTTGTGTAGTGAAAAATTATTAATATTAAATCTATCTGATTTAAGAAGTGTAAAATTCGTCCCGCCACCCCTATGTAACCACCTCCTATAAAGTGTCTTGTCTGTGAGGTCAGCAGAAAACAAAACTTATAACCTTCTCTCACGCTCGTATTCTTTCATACCGTTTAAATTATAATTTCAAAGTTTTATCTATTCTATTAGATTATTTTATATAAAGTTAGATTCGATTCACTACCTTAAACACTTTTCAGCCATATTCATTTCTATAGAGGAAAAAAAGGCATATTTCCTCTTTTGAATTTCTATCTTTTATAGTTAGATATTTGGAGATAGGTATGTGGATGGAGATATATAATCTCCAAATATCTAAATATAGAGATAGAAATTCAAGAGGAAATATGCCTTTGTTTCTCTAAAGAAATGAATATGGCTGAAAAGTGTTTAAGGTAGTGAATCAAATCTAACTTTATATTAAATAATCTAATAGAATAGACAAAACTTTGAAATTATAATTTAAAGGGTAGTATTTGTATCTACAAGATTCACACCTAACTTAACTGATTATTATGAATTTTGCAACTCAGATGTTACGTATAAAAAAAAACCCAAATGTGGGCAAAATGAAGTCTTATGCAAAGAGTGGATGCCCTTTGTTAAAATTCAGATATGTTTTTTTGTTTGTTTGTTTGGGGGGTGGGGTGAAACACGTTTTTAGACATTAATTAATAAATGCTCTCCAAATTTCAGTTTCTTTGAAGTATTTTAAAGAATTTTTAGGAGGCATTATATAGGGAAAATCTTACATCTGAAAATTCAACTGTTTCAGATTTGTATCAAATTTGATCCATAGTCATTAGACACCAATTAATTTTAATTTGTTGTTCTCTTTAAATTTGAGACAATTTCTAAAATCAAAATCATGTAAAAGATTTTTATACATAAGATTTAGTATCATTATATCTTAACTTTAATCTTCAGAGAGGAACATAAAAATGGTATAAAAACTGTTCTGTTTGGTGAACTAATTTTATTCATCCTGAGACAGGTATTCTTCTAGTAGAAATATATATAAGCAGGCACATGTTAAGTAACAGTATTTTTATTTAATGAGACTATTTTTTATTTTAGGTTTTTCAAATACTCCATTAAGCATTTCAGTTGTTGTATATAAATGGATGTCTCGTTCAATGTTTCTTTTCTCACAAGTACTTTCAATTCATCAATTTGTAAAAATTAGTTTCAAAATGTAAGATATATTTGTGTTGATTTGAGAGTGACGTTTACATTCTACAACTAGTTTAAAGAATCTTTACATACTTGATCGTATCTTCATTAAAAGCCAGCAAACCTCCATAAATAACATTATGTATGTAATGAGTAATAACACTTTAAATAAAATTTATCTTGTCTGACTAATTCTGGCACCCTGAAGTTTAAATTGTAAATATTCTTTTGGAACTGCACTAATTTGTTGTTTTCACATCTAATGGTCCCACATGATGTTCTTGGGTGTTTTCGGAAAAAAATTTTTTCCCCCAATATTTTGTTCATTTGGTTATTACCATCTGAAGATGATTCAACAAAGAATCGAAAGTGTTAGTGATGCTTATGAAACATTAATTTTTTGATTTTGACACAAAAGATTATTAGGAAAATCAAAAATATATATATATATATATATATATATATATATATAAAAATATAATCAAGTAGAGAAATTGTTTGCTTAAATGAAATAATACTGCCTAAATAGACACTATTTTGCAAATATAGTTTAAGTTGCTTCATTGTGTTCATTAAAAGGGTGTATTACTTATAGTTGGATCATTTTATTTTAATGTTATTGCATTTTTGTTTTGTTTTTCTAATATTTTAGAAATGAGCCAAGCCCAAAACCACTTGTATGAATTGAAAAACATTTTGGAGAAAATGAAGGACCTTCCTTTAGCAACAGATTCAGTACTTGGGGTAAGGACTATCATTTCTTTTTTCTTTTTCTTTTCTTTTCTTTTTATTTCATTCAAAATTCCTTTAACATATTTTCTTCATGATGCATTCAGCTTCTAAAAATTTTCATAATATTCACTGATGAAAATCTAAGATATCTGGGGGAGAAAAAATAAATTAAAAAAAAAAAAGTGAATGAAAATGAATTCTTGATCTGAATATAGAATATCTTATCGAGATTATAGGTCTGAAATAAAATCTATATCACAACCTAAATTTGTTTGCCTTATTTCCAATAATTTCACTTTAAAATTTTAACAAAATATTTTATGTATATTATTTAATTATATTTTAATAACCAATTTAATTTATATCTATAACAAACTTGTCGTTCAGAGTAAATCATATGGCTAATTAACATTTTTAAAAGTTGATTTTCATAATTCATTCTTGAGCATTGATTTTGAATTCTTGGTTTTACTTTTTTATGTATTCAAAATAAATTTGTAGATAATTCTTAAAACAATCAAAAAAACAAAAACTGCCATATATTTATATATTTTGTTAAAGTACGTTTAGAAATCGGTGACTAGTGAAGCATTTTATCTCCAGATATAACACCGTCTTACACACCCGGTTTTATTTTATTTTATTTTTGTATGAGATTAAGGTAATACACTTTGAATAAAGTTAAATATTGATTTTAATTATTTGTTTTTAATATTAGATACAAAAAGAGCAAAATTCATAAGTTATTTAAAAAATACCTTTTTTCTCGTGTGTGCACTTTAGTAGTAATAGTCGTAGTAGTAGTAGTAGTTGTCGTAGTAGTAATAGTCGTAGTAGTAAAAAAACTGTAATTTAATTCTCCATGTCTCAGATCTTAAGGAAGTGATGTTTCTCCCTGGTCGCTAAAGAGAAAACACTCCTATAAGTACCATGCTTTCATGCACGTATCTTGGATATTTTATGTTATAGAATAAAAGATAGAAGTGAAATGTATAAGTAATTATTACATTTTATGTTTTTTTCTTTTTTAAACCTTTTTTTTTTTTTTTGTTGTTTTTATCAATATTAGCACTCTGCCTGATAGATGTGTGTGTACTTTTTGGTTTTTAACATACTTTAAAATGTTATGGCCTTTATTTAATTTAATTTTTTTAAATATCAATTTTTAAATATATGTTGAGATTAAAAATAAAATTTTTTAAAATAATAAAAATTCAGTTAATAACAAATGTTACATTTGCAGATAATCCTATTTTCTTCCCTTTCAAAGGGTAATACTATTACATTCGGTTCACAAAGTTTGCATAGGTTTAGTGTAATTTTTTTGTTATTTAATTTGAAAACTTTAATTGGGATTTTTAAAGATTAGAATATTTAAAAAAAAAAAAAAAAAATATTGGAAAATCTATATTAAATAATTTTGCAGAGGTAATCACGATCTCGGATTATTTAATCAATGTATTTTTAAATTTATTTTTAAAGTTTAAATCAAAAAATGATTTGGCTTCTATTTCGAAACTCTGCCAACTTTTGTTTCCATTTTTAGATACACGTCTTTATTGAAGTGTATTTTCAAATCTGTAACACTCTTTATTGAAGTGTATTTTCAAATCTGTAACACTCTTTATTGAAGTGTATTTTAAAATCTGTAACACTCTTTATTGAAGTGTATTTTAAAATCTGTAACACTCTTTATTGAAGTGTATTTTAAAATCTGTAACACTCTTTATTGAAGTGTATTTTAAAATCTGTAACACTCTTTATTGAAGTGTATTTTAAAATCTGTAACACTCTTTATTGAAGTGTATTTTCAAATCTAACACTCTTTATTGAAGTGTATTTTCAAATCTGTAACACTCTTTATTGAAGTGTATTTTCAAATCTGTAACACTCTTTATTGAAGTGTATTTTCAAATCTGTAACACTCTTTATTGAAGTGTATTTTCAAATCTGTAACACTCTTTATTGAAGTGTATTTTCAAATCTGTAACACTCTTTATTGAAGTGTATTTTCAAATCTGTAACACTCTTTATTGAAGTGTATTTTCAAATCTGTAACACTCTTTATTGAAGTGTATTTTCAAATCTGTAACACTCTTTATTGAAGTGTATTTTCAAATCTGTAACACTCTTTATTGAAGTGTATTTTCAAATCTGTAACACTCTTTATTGAAGTGTATTTTCAAATCTGTAACACTCTTTATTGAAGTGTATTTTCAAATCTGTAACACTCTTTATTGAAGTGTATTTTCAAATCTGTAACACTCTCTATAGGAAGTATATTGTTGATGATACAGTGACCTCCATTCTCTAACGTTGATGCATAATTTCAATCAATCGCCCAAATTTCAGATTACCCTAAAAATATCTTTTTGATTTACTTTTACAAAAGTCGGTTCAATTCACTACTTACTTTAATGATAAACTGATTCTCCATCCGTTCATGTGGATGTAGTGTCAGCTTATGAAAATACCATTTCAAGTATGACAATCTTATAAAAAAATTTTTAACTGCATTTTAGGAACACTGAAAAAAGGAAAATGCCAAAAATGTAAAAACTATTATCAATTCTATTGTAAACAGTTATTCCTTCATTTCTGCTTCATGAAAAGAAACACTAATAAAACTAAACTAGAACCCTAAAAATCCTTTTACAATAAATGGTAAAATTTTAGTTTAGCAACCTGAACATAACGGGATGAAAAATTGCGTACAGGCAATAAATCTTGTTTTGTCTCATTTTTATTAAATACTAGTGGGGGTACCTGGCGTGGCCCGGGTGAGAAACATGGGTGGGGGGTAAAAAAGTTTTGATAGGTAGGTAGGATCGAACCCGAAGCCCTGAGGTGAAGTTGGAAAATAAAATGTGAAAAAAACATGACACGTTAACCAATCGGCCAGCAGGAAAGAATTACTGAAAGACGTTTGAATTTATTTAAGTAGGAAGAGAATTGACAGGTGCCCTCACCTAATGACTTAATGAGGTCAAGTGGAAATCGTGGAGTAAACATTTTCTGTGAGCGTTATGATTATGGAGACGTAAACAATAGCTAGTCAGCAGTTAACATTTTCTGCGGGACAGTTTTTAATGAGGTCAATAAATCGGTTTGTTTGTTTTTACCCAACTTTGGAGAAAACCAGCTCCCCGTTTAGTAGGGGAGTGTCCAGACGAAAGCAATTGTTTGATATGACGCTAAAAAGCCGACATTGACCAAACGTTTACATCACTTTCCGGAGACCACCGGGAACCACCGATTTGAATCCAGTTTCGCTATATTATACTGAAAAGCGAAAGATACACACAACGATCTAAAAATCTGAAAAAAATAGCACGTGAAGTCGGGCAAATTAAATACACACACAACCCCCAATAAAAAAACACTATAAAACAACCAAATCAAACACTACAAACTAGCAATTGAAGATACAAAGAGCTTGAAGAATAAAAACCTTCTACAAATAATTAGATGCAACATGAATACTATTTCCAAAATAATTGAATTTGGCATTGAATACTCCAAAAAGGGATGATATGCTATAAAACAACCAAACCAGACTCTGCAATTTCTTGAAAGAAGTAAATCTTTTCTCCAAAATATAAATCTATCTAATAAAAAAAAAATTTCAACCATAATCTTTTACAAAACTTCCTCTAAACTCGCCTCGATATACTGGAAAGTAAAGAATACCTATTCTATTAAGACAAACTCCCCCCTTAAAAAAAAACATTTATTTGGCCTTAAATGACCTTGTTGTTGTTGATAGGCCAATAAACCGAACAATCAATTTTGTGACCAAGAAATATCAAAAACATTGTTTTTATGTTTCAACCACCACCTATAACCTCTCTCTCTCTCTCTCTCTCTCTCTCTATATATATATATATATATATATATATATATATATATATATATATATAGAATGTCATAACTTTCATTCTACAAAATCGAGGTTTGTTTCTGATTCATCAATTTTTAAGTAACTTTGTATTGAATACAGAATTACTTCCCTTCGGTCTACTTTTCACTTTTTTTTAAAACGATGATGCAAAATCTTTTTTACATTTCCGTCACATATTTTATTAATACAAATAAAAAATAATCCATGGCAACACTAGTATTATTATATAAACATTAGTAGTTTATTTCCAGTGATTTTGTAGGTGATATCATCAGTTTCATGTATTATTGAATGAATAGTAACAACTTTTTATGAAGTTTTTAATAAACAAATGCATAATTATTGTAAACACATATGTGCAATATCATTTTTTTTCAGATGTAAAATATTTTTGGTCCCCCCAACAAAAGGAGGATGGACCTGTAAATTCACTCTTGTCTGTTTGTCTGTCCGCACTTTTCTCAATAACTACGCCTTAGAATTAAAAAAAAATTTTGTAGGAACATTAAACATGATATAAGTAAAATAAGTAACAGAATGGATTTTTTAGGGGTGCCTTTCCGGTTAAAATGGCGAAAATTGACACTTTCATGCTTATGAAAAAAAAAAAAATGTCTTGGATTTTTATAAAACTTTCTGAACAGTTGTAACTAACTGATTTCTATATAATTTTGTTTGTCGCGATAACTCTTTGGTGTGCCCCAGGGGCTCTTTTAGGGCTAATAAAAACACTCCATTTTTGGGACTATTTTACCATATTTGTCCAAAATTTTTCTGTGTATGTCTATTTAGCAGTTTTGCATGGTGCTGAACTCAAATTTAAATATGTTAAGGCCTTGGGGACTTTTTGGGTTAAATGGGGGTGGGGGCAAATGTTGAACTTAGTTTTTTTTTTTTTTTTTTTTTCCTCATTCACTGTGCACTCATGCAGGGACCATGCATGTTTCAGTTGTTGACTTTTGAAAATTAATGATCTATAGAAGTACATTGTAAGATATATTAAGCATATTTAGAAATTCCGTTTCATTTTATTGAATTCTAGTTAATTAAGAACTTTTATGATTAAAATGTTAAAAGCAAAGAGAAAAACGAAACAATACATTGAATACAGAGATATCTTTCATATATATATATATATATATATATATATATATATATATATATATATATATATATATACTAGCGGGGGTACCCGGCGTTGCCCGAGTGTTTGTTTCCGGGACGGGGGGGGGGAGTTTTAAAAAATGTTATGGTAGGTAAGTAGGAAGGATCAAACCCGGAGTCATGAGTAAAAGTAGGAAAATAAAGTGTGAAAAAAAAAAAAAAAAAAACATCTGCAACGTTAACAGTTCGGCCACCAAGAAAAGTCCATTCCAGTTGTTTAAGAAAAAAAAAAAACGACTACAGTAGGTCGGCGCGAACGTGAAAATATAATGTGAATTGTCCAGCATGCTAACCACTACACCACAGAGCACTGCAGCTTAGTTTAGTGATTTTAAATAACTTCACATGAAAGAACTACGAAGCCAAACCGGTGTTCTCTTCTCAACTGTTCCTTGTGAACGATCCCCAAACGGTGTTAAGTGGTGGCAGGGGGAGGAGGAATTTATGAGAGAGAAAATATTTTACCACTTCCATTGATCTTAACCGATTTTGGCCGTGACTTCTCAGCAGAAAAAGTATAGAAATCTAAGATTATCGAGGAATTTGAGAAATAATAAGCCTATAACACACCTCAGATATTGTTCTGCCGTTTGTGCATATTATATTTGCATGAAATATCTTGATTTTTAATCCTATTAAGGTCAAAATCCGACGGGAAAAAATGAGTTCATTTTATTTATATAGAGATAATGGTCAGTAACCCCTCATATGTTTGGCTTAAATATATTTTAATACAAGTTACATACTTAACTTTGTTTCATCAGTCATGGCAAATATTGGTCTGTATTAAAAGAAAAACTGCATGGCCCTGTTAGTTGGATATTAGAATACACCAACTGCAGAGAGTAAATTTGAGATAGGAATTTGGAGGCTGGGGATTAAGCATCTTCACCTCCCAACACACCATTTTGACCCTTACATAAGTTGGATGGATGATTAGTGAGATCTGATCCGATCAATCCACTAGTAGGTTAGATCAAGCCTTATCAACTATTATTAAAGAACAAAAAAACATGGAAAAACAAAATACAAAACAGTAATTTTCCTCTGGAAAATAAAATTACAAAATATTCTAACTACAAGAAAATAGAAGCCACTGACTAAGGGTTAATCAACAAGTATAGAATTCAAACTCTGACATGGCTGCAAACTAATCCTTTATTCACTTAAGCTTTGAAAAGTGAATAAATCCAGTGACAAATGCTCAGGGTTTCTTATTTGATTGAGTATACTGCTTGTGTAGACCTGACTGTTAAGGCAATTGGGTTTCTTCCTTGACAGGTCCAATACCAGGCTCTGAGGTGGTTGGGGAGCAGAAGCAATGAAAAACAAAAATAAACTCTGATAAAGCAAAATAAATAAAATTAAAAAAACAAAAAAAACAAACAAGTCATATCTGATTTGGAAAATAAGGAAAACATAGAATTCCCCAGATTCTACATAGAGAAAGAAACTATCCCTATCAGTCCAAAAATCTAAATAAATTTACTAACAGAAATTGAAACAAAGATTCAAAGTGAGAGAATAGAAAAAAATGAAAACTTTCTATAATCTCTATATCAAAACTAGTCCACATAAATTAAATGAAAAGGAGTCATCAGAAGTAAAGAATTAGCACTTAGAACCCCTGAAGAAATTCAGAATGAATTAAACAATCAAGGAGTTATCAACCATGAAAGAATTTTTATAAGGAAAAATAATGAAAAGATACCCACAAACACATACATACTCACATTCAACATTCCCCAATTCGCATAAAAATATCAAAATTGGATATAATATAAAACCTATAGAAATATGCATTCCAGATACATCTGCAGGGGTCCCTCCAGATGCGCCAATTGTGGATGAAAAGAAGCAAATCCCAATGAAGAAGAATGCCATGAGATCGAATGCACAAATTGCCAAGTGGATCACCCTGTCTACTCCAAAATATGCGAATGCTGGAAAGAAGGAAAAGAAATGAAATACAAAGAAGTATATCCTACCCAGAGATGAAAACTGTAGTTGAAGGATGCATGAAAATAATACCTATGCAAAAATAGTAGGAAAAACCAGCACCTGCAACCAGACTGATAAGTACAATGAATTTATAGAAAAACTGGAACCAAACGAATAGCAAACTTCAAAAAAAAAAATTAAAATTCTACACCTCCAAAAATTAAAGAAACCAAAACCCCCAAAATTACAAAAAAATATTAATCTCTAACCAAACTCAAATTCACCCACTACTACTGAAAAAAACAAACCTGCTGAAGATCAAATCTAACCAAACAAATTAGCAAAATCCTCAACACTTTCTCTAAAAAAAATAATAAAAAAAAAAAAAAGAAGCAAACCTGCCTAAACGAAAATAGGGAATGTCCAATAATGATCAAATTGAACAAGCCAATGAAATGGAGACAGAAAGTTCAAATCAGCAAATACATCAAAACCAAAGAACACTCATTGATTATTGTCCAAACTAAAGAAAAAAACAAGGCCAAGATAAAAGACCTCGATCTAACACCAGAACCTCAAACCTCAAAGTTAAAACAAAGACTCAAGCAGAAGACAATCCAAAAGTAGAGGAAATAGAAATACGCAACCGACTTTTACACCAACAACCACAACTCCAAACAGATTTGAAAAAATGGACACAGAAGAACAAAGATCAGATACTAATGACTAACAAAAATGAACAAACTGAAAGGAAAAACAAACAATAAAAAAAAATGCATAAAAATACAATAGAATTGCTGGGACTTGAAAAGTGAACATAAATGAACTTCTCATGCTCCAAACAAATATATATATATACATACACACACGCATTTTTTAAAATTATATTTGACTTTGACCTGAGATTGAGGCTGCTATATTTTAATGAAATTAATTATCAAATATTTTTCATGACCTTTGTTTATCTATTTTGTATTGTTTATAAATATTTGAACCATCTTATATGTGCATCTTGAAAGTTTTTTTTCAATCTTTAAAACTATATGGGAAGAAGAAAAAAAAACTTAGTCCCAAGTCCTTTGTTGGAAAATTCATTTGCTTGTAAATCGATTAATTTCTTGTAATCACTGTTAGTTTCCAAGAATTTATGTTAGCCTTAATACCTTTATAGAGATCATTATTTATTTACTATGAAAAAGGGTCTTCCATATTTTTTAAAAAAGAAAAAAAAATTTTTTTCAATTCAAAACAAATAATCTGGTTTTCATTAACGAACATGATCTGTGAAAGTTTTCCCAATAACAAAAATGGTAATCCCTATATATGAGGCACAGTTTTTTCCCCTCTGAGCCAAAATACCATCGGTTTACAATAACAAATACCATATACAAATTTCTTATATCTAGCCTATTAGCCACTATCTTATGCAACTTTATAAATACTTTTCTGACACATTCAGGTGTTCAAATAAAATCCTAAATTCCTTCCGAGGAGCTACACCAGCACTATCGCATTAACCTACAGAGGTAGTAGCCCCGATTTTTTTTTTTTTTTTTTTTTTTTTTTTTTTTTTTTTTTTCTGTACCCTATTGCTGAAGTTCTGTTACTGATCCCCATAAACACTGCAGAGATTTATACACATGGTATGGATATTGTGGCTACACCCTTCGTAATTGATTCATAAACTAATAGCTCAAACGTTAAATTCCCATTTGTCGATTTAAAAAATAAAAAATTCCCCTTATAACATTTCCGCTATTCTGATTGGCTTAGATCAGACAAATCCCTTATTCCAGAATGCCATTCTGTTAACTAAACCGAACATGCAAGCCATTATCCAATATGGTGTCTACCGATACAGGAGGCAGGCAGAATTATTTAAAAAAAATTTTTTAATTTGAAGTTTTAATATTTAAAAAAGATTATGCCTTGCGATAAATGCGTATAACTTTTTGTGTTTTTTTTTCTCCATTCTTCTATTTATTTATTTATTTTTAATTAAAACAGTTTTATTACTTTTTTTCACGCTTTTTATTTGTTTTCGTTTTTTTTTTTTGTTTTTTTTGTTATCGATATGAAATGATAAACCTTCATTTGTTTTTTTTGGGGTGTCACAGCTACAACAGCTAAATGTGATTTTTTTCCCCCCTCTCTCCACCTGGGCTGCCTACTGCATTCCGATAGCTGTTCTTACCATGAGGAGTTGGGGGTGTCTATTCCGAAACTGATTTGTAACATAACCTCAACATGAAATATCTCCAGAATAAAAACTCGATTAAACCTAGAACCCCATCTTCCAGCGTAGACCCCTACTACCAGGTCTCCTTCTCCAATATCAGGGGTCTACGTTCCAACCTTCCAGAGGTTGAAACCCAATTACAGGAGACGAAACCGGACATATTATTTCTATGTGAAACTGGAATAGGGCCGACCACTTCCCTAGATGAGTTCATAATTAATGGATACTCCAATATAACAGCTAAATCTGACTCCCAAGATCGCCATGGGCATGGAATATGTGCCTACATTAAGGATGGCTTCCCATGTGGCAGGGATATCTCTAGAGAAGATCCTAATTTACCCTATATGTGCTTCAGGGTTGCACTTGCTAACACCACTGCATTTATATTTGCCCTCTATAGGCCCCACAACAGCGGAGTTACTATCTTTAAGAGCATATCTGAGAAAATAGACCACATACTGTCTTCACATCCCTCGGCTAACATCCACATCTGTGGTGACTTCAACGTCCATAACGTGGAATGGCTGACCCATTCAAATAAGACAGATGATGAGGGGAGGTTTTGTCATGATTTTGCCATTGCTTATGACCTCACTCAGATTGTTCGCGAACCCACCCGTGTGCCCGATACACCCAATCAATATGCAAGCCTCTTAGACCTTTTTCTTTCAACTTCCCCTGAGCTATGTTCATGTACCGTTCATTCTCCTTTAGGATCCTCCGACCACTCCGTCGTATCAGTTAAGATAAAAACAAAATGTAAGAAGCCATCAGACGTACCCCTCCACCGTACTGTATACCGATACTCTATGGCTGACTGGGATAGCTTCCGTACATTCATATCTGATTTACCTCTGCACTCCATGTTTAAAAAGGAAGTGTCCTCTATAGTAACAGATCTGACCGAATGGTTAATTGTAGGCATAGACCAATTCATACCATCAAAAAAATTCCAACAAAAACCTAACAGCCAGCCATGGTTCTCCCCAGAATGTGCTGCTGCTATCGCGCACAGAAATCACTTTTTCCATAACTACCAACGTAATAGATGCACTGAGACTAAAGCTGCTTTCAGGACTGCCAGCAACCACTGCAAAAGAGTAATAAAAAATGCAAGAGAGCTATATGCCCAGTCTGTTAAATCCAAGGTAGCTGATCAGCGGCTTGGTTCCCACCAGTTTTGGCAAATAACAAATAGGATCCTGAACAGAAGTGTGCGTTCTATCCCAACCATTATCAATGGACCAGAGGTCATCTCGTCAGCGTCAGACAAGGCCAAACTATTTGCAAAGAACTTTGCAGCTAATTCTACCCTATGCGACGAAGGCCATCAACTCCCCATATTTCCTCCTATAACACAGAACAAGCTAGGTAATATACAAATATCCGTGCATGAGGTCGCCAAGCTAATAAAAAACCTAGATTCCAGTAAAGCAACTGGCCCTGATGGCATCCCAATTATAGTGTTAAAAAAGCTTCAACCAGAACTTGCTCCCATACTTACGAAACTATTTAAGCGCTGCCTTAAGGAGAAGTGCTTTCCGACCCCCTGGAAGACCTCATCAGTTTGCCCTGTATTTAAGAATTCAGGTGATAAGTCATCTCCCTCTCAATACAGACCAATAAGTCTTCTCTGTGTTATGAGTAAGTTACTGGAATCAATATTAAATAGAGAAATAGTCAACCACCTCAGCAGAAACAACCTTCTTAGTGACACACAATATGGTTTCCGCTCTGCAAGATCTACCGCAGATGTGCTGACGGTTATATCCCACAGGATTAGTGAATCTCTTGACAAAGGCTTCCTTTCTAGGGCAATTGCTCTTGACATATCAAAGGCCTTTGACAAAGTATGGCATAAGGGTCTACTTCACAAGATTTCCAGCTACGGTATAACTGGAAATGTTTTCTCAATCATTAAATCATTTCTCTCCGATAGGCTCATAAGAGTAGTAGTAGATGGACAAAAATCGGAGGCCTGCAATATAAATGCTGGAGTCCCTCAGGGGTCAATCCTCGGCCCAACTCTCTTCCTGATCTACATCAATGACCTCCCTAAACACATACTTAAATCATTCGTTGACATCTATGCTGATGACACGACCATCTACGGCAACACATCAAAGGCTGTAAATGACGAAGTTCTCTCGGATTCTCTCTCCTCTGATCTCGAGCGCGTGGTTCAGTGGGGGAAGATGTGGCTAGTTACCTTTAATGCATCTAAAACCAAACTCCTATCCTTACATCATCAACGCTCTGATCCCCAGCTGGTATCAATTGTGATGGATGGCTCTCGTCTGGGTGAGGCCCCGTGTTTTGACAAGCTTCTGGGTTTGACCTTTACTCCTGATCTGAAATGGAACACGTACATCAAGTCTGTTGCCAAGGTCGCAGGAAAGATAATGGGATCCTTCTACCGCTCCAGAAGATATCTCACTACTGATTCAATTCTCTATCTATATAAAAGCCAAGTACGGCCAAGGATGGAATACTGTTGCCATATCTGGGCAGGAGCTGCCAAAAACAGCCTATCATGCCTTGACAGAGTACAAAATAGACTTCGTGGTTTAGTGGGGGATGCCCTTTTCTCTACCCTGCAACCCCTCTCCCACAGAAGAGACGTTGCGAGCTTATCCTTGTTTTATCGTTATTTTCATGGCAGGTGCTCGTCTGAACTCCAATCCCTGGTCCCCCCTCGCCAAACTTTCACGAAAATCACCCGTCTAGCTGAATCCACTGTGAAAAATTTCCCCCACTCTATATCTGTGCCTAAATCAAAACGTGGATTTCATGAGCAAAGCTTCTTTCTTAGAACTGCACGCCTGTGGAACTCTGTTCCGTCTGCCTGCTTCCCTCCGGACTACAACTTGGATGTCTTCAAGTCTAATGTTAACAAATTCCTAATGAACCGCCCCCCTAATTAAACACTTCATAAAATCTCCTTACTAACGTGATGTACTTGCAATAACCCTTATCCCTGAGTGGCTTCCGGGCCTTGATAAGTGGTGATCACTGTGTAAAAAAAAAAAAAAAATAAAAAAAATAAGGAGGTTGGCCAGCAACAACAACTGTACTTTAATTTTTTTTTGAAGAAGGTGGGGGGGGGGCGCTTCCACTGGGCAACGCCGGTTAAAAAGTACTGCTAGTTTGAAATAAAACCAAAAATTTAACTTTTTTCATTTAATCAGCTATCATGTTAAACAACTTTGGTGTCAACTTTTAGTTGCGGACTGATTTTTTAAAGTTGAAAATATATATTTTAATGCATTTATTTAGAGAAAAATTAGCCTTTTACTTATTTAAAAAGCCAATTCCAGTATTTTTTAATAATTTTCTGTAATTTTAGATTAATTTTTTGCAGAACGTCTCTATCAAACTTTTCTCTGAATTTTTAGTCTATAGATTTGAAACTTGATATATAGGGAATTTGAACTTGTGGAACAATTTCGATTTAGTTTTTAGTGGTTAAAA
Organism: Euprymna scolopes; assembly: GCF_053919585.1. Taxonomy (NCBI): domain Eukaryota; kingdom Metazoa; phylum Mollusca; class Cephalopoda; order Sepiida; family Sepiolidae; genus Euprymna; species Euprymna scolopes. The sequence goes on from NC_136494.1 coordinate 128,778,705, forward strand.
CAGCTGCTAAAAGTCAAAATTAAAAAAAAAAGTTTACTTTGGCATAAGTAAGTCGATAAAACTTGTTACTTCTGCACATGCGCAAATATACATTCATAGCTTAGTTGTTTAATTTTTAATCTTTCTTATCTATTGATAGCTCAAATGGTAGCGAGCAAGGTTGGAGTGCTAAATGTTTTGGTTTCGATTCTACCTGATGGTACCCAAGTCATTTTTGTTTAACTTTTGAAATCATTACTATATATTGGGTACAATATAATATTCAATAGAGAATTCACTTTGATATAATAGATACGAAATCTGCATGATTTGAAATATGTTTAAGCATATTTTACAACCAGGCCATGCCAAGGGGAGTTACTTCTGTATATAGAGAACAATATAATAATCATTACACAATTGGCTTTATAATAAATGTGGAATATGCATTAATTAAAATATATTTAAGCATATTTTATGGCTTGGAAACACCAGGTAGCCTGCTAGTATATGATAAAAGTGACCTTGTCTGTCTGTGGAACAGTCTTTACCAAACTATTCTGTCAAATATTTGGTCTACAAACTTGAAACTTGATGTATGTAGTATTTGGACTTGTGGAAGAAAATCGATTTGGTTTTTAGCCAGAAAAATAGCTAAGAAGTTAAAATTGAAAAATTTGAACTTGACAGGTATAGTTCGACATATACATGCGCAAATATACATTTATGTTTAACTGCATTAATTTGTGAAGCTTTAATCTGCATTAGCTCAGATGATTGCGAATACGACTACGGAGTTAAATGTTTTGGTTTCGATTCTAATTGATGGCACCCTTTTTTATTTAAATTTTTGAAATCATGACTATATATTGGGTATAATATAATAATCAATAAAGAATTATCTCTATATTAATAAATATGAAATCTGCATAAATTAAAATATCATTTAGCATATTTTACAACCAGCCAATGCTAGTTTATTTATAAAGTTGATAAATATACAATGGGTGTTACTAGATAATAGATAGGCAGAAAACTCTACATCTACGTTTTTATTTTTTATATGAAAAAAATAAATTAATTGTATTGTTTGTTTTTTTTTATATACAAAATTGAATATTAAATTATTAATAAAAATAATTTTGTAACTTTAATACAGATTGACTTTTTTTACTCTTATTCTTATATTTTTGCAATCCAAAATAAGAGAAAATTCAAAACATTTTTATAATCATATTTAAAAAAAAAATAATTTTAAAAATTGCATGACTATATTTTAAATCTAATTAATGATAAAATATAATTTATCCCACTTTAGTCATAAAAGAGTTGATGCTTGTATTTTTTTAGATTAAAGAATATTTGCATATAATCTTTATCTTGAAAAATTGATTGCAGATTCATAGAAAAATATTTCTTTTCATGAATTTAGTTTAATTTTTTGACTTGCATCATTTATCTTGAAGCTTGTTATTTTCTCCTTTACGAGAAGAATTTTTGTAACTTTCTATTCTCTCAACTACATTTTGCAATTGTTTTGACAAAACTTTGCCTTTTCCATTATCATTAAACGCCTACGCATGAAAATATAATCATATGCCTTGCTCGGCGCATGCTTTGAATCGTTTGTATTTGTATATTTAACCAGCAACTTCTTTTGCATGTTATGACATTGGAAATAACTCTCCCAAAGTAACCCATGACATTAATCTAAAAATTTTTCGGAGGAAGATTGAATTTAAACGGTATAGGGAGACTTTGATGGTATAGCCACCTTGAAAGAATTGATCAGTTCTTGGATTAGTAAAACAGCTGAGGTAGAAGGATTTGGTTTACAGAAGACGCAGGAAAACATGAGAGAAATAGATAAAAATCGACTTGAGAGATAGACCTGGCTGGAGATACATTACTTTTGAATTTCTTAGATGCTAGCATGTAAAGTGGACATTATGATGACATTATCATATTATTTCTTATTATCATATCATTATCATATTATTTCTTATCATATCATTATCATATTATTTCTTATCATATCATTATCATATTATTTCTTATCATATTATCATATTATTTCTTAGATGCTAGCATGTAAAGTGGACATTATGATGATGATGTGATATAGTTTTATGGCATATCAGTTCTTAGGGTTATTTAATGCAGAATGCACTTCTTTTAGTAGATGTATCTCAAGTTTTTAATATTTTCCAATACTTATTCATGGTGTTTGCTTTTAACAAGTCATGATGTAAATGTATGCAATTTCATATCACATGCAACCAACATATGCCAGCATGTAAAATAGACGTTAAATATGATAATTAACCAACGATAGATTTTATTTAACACCGAGATGTGCCCCTGGCTGGTACTACCACTTAGAGTGGGCCAAGGGACTGGCAAGTATGTGGTCATCCCATTCTTCCTAAAGCTCCCAAATATGGGATTCACTATAAAATATAATTTAATATACGTAAGATATCACTTGATAGTAAATCATGTTTTTTATTATTATTTGGTTAAATTTAAAATTTACAAATGATAAAATCTTATTGTTTTTTACAAACTTTTAACTTTTTCCCCCCATTTGGTTAGAGAAAGGTTTTCAATTTCATCAATAGTTTGAAACATTATTACTTGCTGTTGTAGATAGTGAGATAAAGGGATAAATTAAAACCAATCACTGATGAGGTCAAGAATAGTTCAAATCTTGGATTTTCACTGGATAGTTTTGATCGATATTTACAAGGTTTCCATATTGGGCCAGAACAGAAGGCCTCATCAGAAAATGACTTCACTGTATTGACCGTTCCCTTCAACATGATCTGAGTACTCCGACATGATAATTCAAACATGTTGAAAAGGACTGATCAAATGCAGTTGTGGTTCTCAATGGGCAAAACAGACTTTGGCATGTACAATCTTTGCTGTTAGGATCAATATTGGATCATAATTCCTTCCAAGAATCCCCAGAATTATTATATAACAATAAAAATGATATTCTTTGAACTATGAAGAAAACGAAAATTGCCACCCTAACATTTCTTGCTTTAGAATCAAGAATATATTAAGAAAAATAGACAAGTTTTTTGGAAGTAATATTGAATTGACTTATTGTTTGGGTGATATTGATAAACTAATGAATTCTGACAAGAATCACATGAAAATAAAATATATTTTGGAACATGATTTTAAAATTTTACCATTTTTTTTGTGTAAATCCTAATAAAACAATGGAAAAAAAATCTTCAGATATTTGTCATAAACTCAGACAGTTTAAAAAAAATGACTAATAATTAAGCAAATGAATAAAAACAAAAAACAAGAACCAAACAATTTAAAATAAATCCATATTAATAGGGTGTATGTGTCGTGATATATTATGTGTGCAGTATTTTTATTGTTAGTTGAAGATAATGAAAAGAGTGAAATGTCCAAAGAGGCAAGACATACAAATAAATAAAGCATAAAAACATCTGAATAAATTATTACACAAAATGTTAAAAAGATAGAAGATTGGACACGTACACATTTGAAAACACAAAAAGCTTTCATAATAAAAGTAAATTTAGCTGCAACGTTAAAAAAAATATCTGTTCCCAACCCTAAACCTCTTATTGTCATTTTTTTTTTTTTTTAAGTTATAAAACATTGTCTTTGTTTATTGATATTCAATGTTAAACAATCTAATGCAAGAGTAATACAACTATTGAATTCCTCATAAAATTTTCATCTAGAAATGCTGATCTTGGTATAGGGCCTTGTTTTCAATTATATCCCCTGGACAGAGAGAGACGTATGGTATAACTATATTATAGATATATTAGTTTGTACCGTAGTAAATTCTATATAAGTTTGACTGATTCTCTAAATAATAGCATATCCTTACATAAAAATCTGAACTAATATTTTCATCTTGGTTCTCTATTCACAATGTTTTGGCTGATATAACCTTTAACCTCATGCATATTTTTTCCAACTTTGGGAACCTTTGTCAAACTTAATAACCTTCTCAAAGGATGCACCCCAAGAAGGTTGAAAGTTAGTGAAGATGTTGTGAATATAATAATATTGGTAGTCTGAATAATCCAAATCACTAAGTTTCATCTAAAAAAAAAAATCTGAAACGGAAAACTAAATGTATTTATACATATTTGTGAAGGAAATTTGAAAACGAAAATAAATATTTTTAAAGGAAATTTTGAAAATTCTATAAATTTAGAAAACCATGAATTGCAAATAAAAAAAAATATTTCATAAGGCAACAATAAAGAGAAATTAGTCTCCTTGTTTTATATCAATATAAACAATACATGCAAATGATTAATGCATATCTAGGACATTTACTCCAACAGAAAGAAATGTTAATAAATTTACAATATTAACAAGACAAAAGACCATATTCAGAAATACTTCAATGGTAATTAAATACTCAACACTGTAGATTTTTAATAATTAAAATGCATACAAAATATTTTTATGGATTCCTTAATCTTAAAAATATTCTTACTTTTTTTTTTTTTTTTTTTTTTACATTACTATTTTGTCGTATATACTAGTATGTCCCTGCCATCAAAAATAACTAAAATCATTTGTAAAAAAAAAAAAAAAAAAAAAAATTACAAACAATACTTAGTCATTTGCTGCTTGAATATATACTGAATTATCTCACTTAGTGTTAACACATAACTAATTGTACATATAGATGTTGAGACAAAGACACGCCACATATTATTATATTAGGTATATATTTGATTGGACAATACACATGTTTCACAATTTCTCCAAAAGATGATTAAGTTAATTCTAAAGTTTGGAAAATAAAGAATCTCAGACCACATGTCATTTGGAAATTTGTGATTTACCTTAGACTGATTTGTGAAATCATCATCCGAATTTCGAAAGAATGATCAGCAAACTTATAGAGATTTAATGTTTCTTAAAGTTATAAAATATACTGGAAAATATAAATGGTGGCTAACTACACACATACACTCAAAAGTTATTAATTTTCTAAACTGATTTTTTTATTTTATTGTTTATGAATAAGACTTTGTCATCGTACAATCAAAAGTAACACTATTCTGGAAAAATAAAATTGGTTCAAAGGATTTCGATGAATAATATACAAAAATGTGATGACTTATTTATTATTGTCATAAAGCTCTATCTACGAAGATATCAACCCTTTTGTGCTCAAGAACTACTGTTTAGAATTGGGCCCACTCCAATTTTGTAAGGTTGATTTTTATGCTTGTCAATGGGTATTTTTAAATTGAAATAACCCAAATGGTAAGTGGTTTATATTAATCAACGCCTTTGTTATTGTGCTTTATTTCCCATCATACATTAATGAGGCTTTTCTAAAACATAATAATACACAATGCTTCTAATAAACCATAATATATTCATTACTAGCGGATGAACATTCTAACCTATTGTTCTATCTCTTTAATCTTGACTATTATTCAATGGATTGTTAATTATATAGTATGCAGCTAAAACATACACACTAAAATATCTACTAGTAAAATAAAACTTAATGACTTTAAAACCTTTTTTCTTTGTGTGTGAAACAAAGGATTTTAAGAGTGATTTGGCGCATTTAATTTATCTCTTTAAAATCTAAATTAATAAATTCATAGCATGTCACTGAGTCTGTAGATATAAGCTCCAACTTCTAGATTTTCAATATACCTAACTTCGATTCCTTAAAGTCTTCCAATATTCAGACTGGCTATTGATTCTTCTGAAATTTAAGTCTAACTTTAACTCGTAGCAATCTTATTAGTCGGACTCTTTCCAAAACCTCTGATTCCACAGCCCTTATCCAGAGACGGTTTTCATCCATGATGTTATTTTGATATATAATAACAGAGTTACTAAATTTTAATTTTAATCATTTATTTTTTTAATTTTATACATTTTTTAAAGATCAGATGATAGAAGTACATGGTTTAACAATAGTTTTAGTTGAGTAATGACAGTAATAGAAATTGTCCAATCCATATACATTTTATTAATTTACCTAATTATTTTTAAAAATGAAATCTGGATGTTCTTAATTTCAAAATTTGATCATTTTTTTTTCCCCCTTCTCTGAATGCATAATACATTGTTGTATTTTCTGCATGTACAAACTTTTTGCTGCTTTAGTTTATTCTTCATGAAACCATCTCTTCTTCCATTATTTGCTTCAGTAACTGTTGTTGGTGTATGTTATGTTGCCAGTTTCACCACTAACATCAGCCTGTGCTTATTTTCTTCCGATTTCTTGAACAGTGGGATGATTTAAATTTGTCTGATAAAAAGAAATCTCGCCGTGCCATTGGCTCCCGATTTAACAAACTGAAGGAGAGGGGAAGTTCAGCATCTCGTCCTCAGCATAATAGCAGTTATGTAAGTCTCTCTCTCTCTCTCTCTCTTTCTCTCTTTCTCTGCTGCTGCTTGACTCATCATCACTAACAGATTTCTTATTTGAGTTCTACCTTTTCTTTGTTCTTTCATCCGATTTTCAACTTCATATACTAATACATATTCAAATATTTATAATTACTGTTTTTCTGTAAAAAAAAAAAAGTTTTGTATTAGTTGCATTGTTATCTCTTGTATTATTTTTTTCTTGTAATAGTCAGAAAATTTTATAACATTGTGCTTAATATTTATTTTCATTATTTGATATTCTTTGAATTTTATGTTTTCATTTTTTTGAATTGGTTTTGTTTTTTAGCAAAAATTTCAGTCTTAAACTTTGGTTGAATTTTGCATTTTAGCAATATGGTTGGTGCAGTTATTAGGAACATTTTGTTTTGAAATTATTTCTTATTATATATTTGAGACATTTAAATCACATACAACTATATGAACAATTGATTCTTTATTCAATTCAACTTCTTTGGAATGGACTTATGTCACCTAATTTTGAATGCATTGGTTAAGAGAAGCAGAATAAAAAAAATGTAACTCATATAAATCACCATGTGATAACTTTTTGATTGGCTTGATCCATTTTAAAATCAGGTATTCACTGGAGGGACAAGCCAAAGGTTGTCAACATCCCTCATCACTTTGTGCCGGTATTCTTTAATAGAATGGGATGTTTTTAATTATTGCAGTTAGATTATCAACAAACTGTGATGTGTTTGTTAGCTTTGAGATAAAATCAATAAACAAATTTTTTATTTCTGTAATTAGAAAGAACTTTAAAAAAAACTTCATATATATATTGCGAAGAACATCTGTATACATCTTAGCAAGCAAAAAAACAAGATATAGTTGATGTTTGATTCAGAAATAAATTATTATTATTTTTATCATGTTTATTAATTAAAATTATGTTTAATGTATTTTGCCAAGAAATTTCTATGAAAAGCTTTAAAATGATTGTATTGAATAAGAATTCATACTATTTGCATTATTCATACTATTATTCTCATCTTTATTGTTATTTGCACAATGTTTTCATCAATGTAACTTTCGACTTTCTTCAGGTGTATCTTGTTGAACTCGGGAATCTGCAGAAAGAAAGGTCAGAACCATTTATTTAATCCATGGGGTTAGCATGCTCTCATTTCATCAGTCCTGATTAGATAGAAGTCATAAATGCAATTGCGAATTGCTTAGAACTTTTACCCTGTCATGGCTGATGGAATGAGAGCATGCTAACCCCATGGATTAAATAAAGGGTTCTGTTCAAAATTTCATGTAGATTCCTGAATTTGACAGGAAACTTCTCCGAGTTCAACAAGATCCATCTGAAGAAGGTTGAAATGATGTGTGAATAACAATTGAGATGAGAATAGTAGTCCAAATAATCTGAATCCTCATCTAAAAAATCCAGCAACATGAATACAAATATTTTATCACTTATTGTAAAAACACTTTGCTCCAATTCATATGAACAAAGCTTTTGTTTATTTGAATCCAAGGCCTGGGTGTGAAATATGATCTGCTTTATTGTGACCAAAGCAAAATTAATTGTAAAAATGTCTTCACTATCCTTAGCACTGTCACGAGAAAGCATGCGTCTGTCAATGGGCAATTAATCTTTCCTTTCTGGGGGGGGGGAGAATAATGGGAGTGGGGCATTACCTCTAAAAACTTTAATATTGGTTATGTTGAGGAGGGGGATTGTTTTGTATCCTCATGAACCCAACGTCCGCATTAGTATATCTGTGATAATACATCGCGTAAAAGACAAGGTTAAAACAATTATAGAAAACTGTAATGATTGAAAACCTGTCCCAATTCATGGTTTCACAAGTACATCGTAAATGGCAAAGTATAATATGACTTACTCAATGCATATGGTTATGTTTGAGTGGAGAGCTTGGGGATATGTCTATTCAAGCTGAAGTCCTGGCAATTACTGAAACTCTAAAGAAGGCTAATCACATGATTATCTGACTGTCTATCCAAGAAATAAATTATCTCTAAAGAAGATCATTATTTTCTTACAATATGATTCCAATACCAATATTCAGTCATCAAATAGTTTGTAATCATTTTATGACTATTGTAATCATTGTGGCAGTTTGAGAGGTTAGGGTTAGGATAAGGAAAGAAGTAGGATGTTAGAAATTGCAAATTTATTTTACCATTTCCTGACATTTTAGAGAAGCTTTGTTTCCAAAATTATGACATATTGTCATTTATGGTAATTGATGTTTGAAAAAAAATGTTACATTTTGAGCAATTCATTTGTTGAAGGAAATGAATTGCTGAAAATACCGAATCCTTAATGAAGGAAATATTTTAAATCATAATTGATATAAAACAAATCCGTTTTAAGTAAATAAGGGGTACTCTTGCAGAATATATCCCGGATCCTTGAGATTTTCCGTCAATTATGGCTTGGGCTCAATCGACAATCACCAGATTAAGCCGAGCGTTGTTCAAATGTTGAAACGCTAAATCAACACTTTTTGTGTTTTTGTTTTGTTCTTTTGTATAAAATTAATTTTTTAATTATTTTTGGTGATAAGAGGCATTTTTTTCTGTTTATTTTTTTTACATTTCTTGACAAAAATAATTTGTAAATTTTCTTGAAAAAAACTTTTCTGTACTTTCACCTAACAATTTACGGTTTATGACATCTCTGAATTTTTTAGATGAAGATTAGTTATCCATATCATTTGGATTCATCGAACTACTGTTCTCATCTTGAGTGTGATTTTCACTATGTTTCGGTCGATATAACCTCCGGCCTTCTTCAGTTGTATCTTGTCAAACTCTGGAATTTGGATAGAATTTCGAGCACCGTGGTTAGAGTACTTGGAAACATCAATTGTAAAAAGTGATAATCCCTTCAAGATTCAATTCTCAGTGTGAGCGACCGAAAAATACAATTGGAAATTACTTAGGACCTCTATCCAGTCATGGCTGACAGAACAAGAGTATGCTACCCTCATGAAGTAAATAAAGGGTTCTGCTTGAAATTCCATCCAAATTCCTAAGTTCAACAAGATAGACTTAAAGAAGGTCGGAGATTACATCAACTGAAACGTTGTGAAAATCACACTCAAGATGAGAACAGTTGTCCAATGAATCCAATCATACAAATTTATGGTTTTCATAAAAATCATCTTTTCTTATAAAAAAAATGGCTTTTGTTTACAAAACAAAAAACACGTTTACTGCTAATTTTCTTCAAAAACAAAAATGTAAGTTTTCTTGAAAAAGACTACTTTCACCTAACAATTTACGGTTAAAAAAGATTCATCTTTTCTTGAAAAAAAAAAAACCCAAACTTTTGTTGATAAAACAATTGCAAAAGAAAATAATAAAAGTAAATAAATACAAAGTGCAACTTTTCTTGAAAAAAAAAATATATATTCAGTAAAGTTAGTTTTTATTTATTGTATTTCTATTTTTTCTGGTTTGTTTGTTTGGAAATTCGTCTGTCTGTTACTTTGCTCAGCGTAATACGGTGACTGCCGGTCAAGCCCAAACCATAATTGACGAAAAATCCAAAGGATCCAGGTCAAGAGTACTAAATAAAGAATGTATTACTCCCATGATCTCTAGAATGATTTGAAACCAAAAGCAAAATCTTAAATAAGTCTCTTTTTCTTCCTCCCAAATCAATGGTTAACAAGAATTTCCTAACGCCTTATCTTTTTTCTCTTTATCTGCAATCATTCCAAAAATTCTAGTGCCTTTTGTCTCTGATGTGGATATAAAATAAAAACATCAAAAAACTATTTCAAATGTTGTTCTTCAGTCATCAGTGAATTATTGTGCATACCACGCTAATGTATGTCTGCAGCACATGTAAGAACTTTGTATTATACCAAAGCGGCAGGCACCCTAAGTGGGCTGAACCAGCTTCCTCCAAAAAGAAGTTTCATGCAAATATCAAATTCAAAAGCAGGCAGTCACTTGTATATCCTGGTCAGAGGAGATGGCAATGTTAAGTTTTTGCAGTTCTTACAGAGAGGTACCGACATCTTCCTACATACAGCATATGGTATTTCCAAATGGTCACTCATCTGATATTGACCAAGTTCAACATCGCTTAACTTTGGTGATCTAATAAGAACCAGTGTGTCATGATTATGCCGTATTAAGAACTTCCTACTTTAAGTCGATTCTTCTTTGTTGGATGGAACCATAAGCCAAATGATCATTTCTTTTATTTATTTTTTTTTGCATATGCTTATCAAGGCCGATAGGCCACTCAAGTATAAGGGTTAAAGAGTGTACAGTAGTTAAAAGGACAATATAGTAATGGAAGTTCTGTAAATTTATTAACTTAAGTGGAACAGCTCATCAGAAATTTGTTCACGTTGGACTTGAAGACAACCATATTATAGACAGCTGGAAAGCAGGAAAATGGAAGACAATTCCACAGGCGTGCAGTTCTAAGAAAGAAGCTTTGATCATGGAATCTATGTTTAGGTTTAGGCACAGATAAAGAGTGGGGGGAATTATTGATAGTGTTTTCAGCCAGATGCGTGTTTCTTGTGAAAGTTTGGCGAGAGGGGACCATAGATTGAAGCTCAGTCGAACACTTTCCATGAAAATAACGATAAAGCAGAGACAAACTCGCAACATCTCTTCTGTGAGATCGAAGTTGCAGCGAAGAGAAAAGGACATCTCCCACGAGGTCACAAAGTCTATTTTGAACCCTATCAAGGCAGGACGTCCTTTCTACGAGAGGTGTGCAATAAGTAATGCCCCTGACCCACTTCCCATAGCAGTAGAGCAACGAAACTTGGCACAGTTATTAGTCTTTCTCTACATAGGAACCACCCAGAGCTATGCATTTCTCCCATCGTTTGATGCAGCTCTGGAGACCGTGTTTGTAGAACACCCCAGGTTAGTCCTCCAACCATAACGTGACTTCAGAAATCAAGGATGCATCATCTGGGAAACGCTTTCCTTTCAAAAACAACTTCATCGCTGGGAAGAGGTGAAAGTCAGAGGGTGCAAGGTCAGAAGAGTAGGGAGGATGGGGCAGGATTTCATAACCACACGCCCGTGCTTCTGATCTTGCGACATGCGAGTTGTGGATCGGAGCGGTGTCCTGCAGGAGGGGGGTACCTTTGCTGATCTTGCCCCGCCTCTTAATTTTGATAGCTTCCCTTAATTTCCTCAAAAGTGAAGCATAATAGGCTCCTGTAATTGTGGTACCCTTTGCCAGGAAATCTGTCATCACTACTCCGTCCTGGTCCCAGAAGACTGTGAGCATGACCTTGCCAGCAGAGAGTTGCACCCTTGCCTTCTTTGGAGGTGGTGAGTCCAAGTGCTTCCACTGCATTGACTGGGCTTTGGTCTCTGGATCATAGTAATGGACCCAGGTTTCATCCTGTGTAATCAGTCTTTTGAAAAACTTTGACTCATCTTCTTGGCACATCTCCACATTCATCCTCAAGCACTCGACACGTCCTCACTTCTGGAATGGTGTGAGCAACCTGGAAATCCATCTGACAGACACCTTATACATATGCAAATGGTCCTGAATGATAATTTCCACAGACCCTGTACTAATCTTGACATTTTGGGCTATTTGGCGAATAGTAATGCGCCGATCTTCCAAAATGGCAGCCTCAACTTGACAGACAGATACCTCATCAATGGCAGAAGGGGGGGGGCAGGTCTGGGAGCTGTTTCTACAGACTTCCAGCCATATTTGAATTCACGATGCCAGCGTTTTACAAGGTCATATGATGGGGCATTATAACCATAAGTTTCTTTCATTTCATCAAAAGTCTCCTGTTGTGTGCGTCCTTTCAAATACAAAAACCGGATCACTGCTCGACATTCAACAGGCTCCATTTCACACCTGACTCAGTTCAAATACCTGTAAAACAGAAACCACAATTAGTTCAGAGCTGCAATTTGCCACATAACCCGTAGAGATATAAATCATTGCACATGCAAAATTTCAGCTAGATCATACAACTGGAAGTGGGTCAGGGGCATTACTTATGGCATACCTCGTAGCAGTTCCTGCCCAGATGTGGCAACAGTATTCCATCCTTCGACGTACCTGGCTCTTATATAGATAGAGAATTGCATCAGCAGTGAGATATCTACTGGATCGATAGAAGGATCCCACCATTTTTCCAGCGGCCTTGGCAACAGATTTGATGTACGTGTTCCATTTAAGATCAGGAGTAAAGGTCAAGCCCAAAAGCTTGTCAAAACTTGAGGCCTCCCCAAGACGAGAGCCATTCATTTTAATTGATGCCAGATGGGGATCAGAACGCTGATGATGTAAAGATAGAAGCTTGGTTTGTGATGCATTAAAAGTAACCAGCCACTCATTTCCCCATTGTACGTGATCAAGATCAGAGGAGAGAGAATCGTAGAGAACTTGGTCATTTACTGTCTTAGATGTGCTACCATAGATGGTAGTATCATCAGCAAAAATGTCTACGAATGATGTAAGGATGTGATTTGGAAGATCATTAATGTAGATCAGGAAAAGAGTTGGGTCCAGAATGGACTCCTGAGGGACTCCAGCATTAATACTGTGAGTTTCTGATTTTTTCCCATCAACTACTACTCTTATGAATCTATCAGAGAGAAATGATTTAATAATTGAGAAGACATTTCCAGCTATACCATAGTTGGAGATCTTGTGAAGTAAACTTCTATGCCATACCCTATCAAAGGCCTTTGATATGTCAAGAGCAATTGCCCTAGAAAGGTAGCCTCCATCAAGAGATTCACTAATCCTATGAGATCTAACTGTAAGCACATCTGCTGTAGATCTAGCAGAACGGAAACCATATTGTGCGTCACTAAGAAGGTTATTTTTGCTGAGATGGTTGATTACTTCTCTATTTAATACAGATTCCAGCAACTTACTCATGACGCACAGGAGACTTATTGGCCTTGTAAGTATGGGTGCTAGTTCTGGTTGAAGTTTTTTGATTACTATAATTGGAATACCGTCAGGGCCGGTTGCTTTACTGGAATCAAGGTTTTTGATTAGCTTGGCAACATCATGTACAGATATTTGTATATCACATAGCGTGTTTTCTGATACAGGAGGAAATATTGGGGGTTGGCGGCCTGAAAAAGAAAAATAGTTTTATTTTTTTTGTTGAAATACATTTAAAAATTCAATTGATTTGATTTGCTCGCTGAACATCACAATCTCTATAACTGGTTGTGTGTGTTGGTCTGTTCAGCTTTGCCCATGAAAACTTGTGACATCATAACACAATTGCATGTCTTATTTCTATTTCTTTTAGCGTAACTTTGTAAATATGACATTTTTGACAGATTTATAAAAAGAGAAAAGCTTTCAAAGTACAAATTGATTATAAATTCTTGCTTTTTACAAAACACAAGTATGAAAAAAAGCATGTGCATTTACTAGGCATGATCATCTTAAACATTGCTAAGCCTGTCATCGATCTGGTCAGCATTCTAATGAAGAGTCCTCACACCAAGCAAAATACAAAATCTGCTTTGAAAATAAATAATAGATATTTTTCTTTTTAGTTTACAAAATGCTACCTGTTTATCTAGGTGGATGAAAGACTTGCAGTTTTGAATCTTTGTTTAACCAGACCGAAACATAAGTCTTATAATCGAGTCCCTTGGCTAATAGCCTAAAAGAACCAAATCTGCCAGAGAGGCACACTTGCTTTGGTAGCTCTCCCTAGAACCAACTGTCCATGAAACATTCAATTCCCACTCTTCCTCCTCCTTTTCTGTGGAGAGAAGGGTTGCTATAACCACCTCTTTCTAGTTTCTTAGGATCTCTACATCTTTGGTTCTGGCTCTTTATTTGCAGTCATTGTTATGCTGCCAAGAGGAGACATTCACTGAAGATAAAATTAAACTAGTCTTTGGACATTGTTTCTCCCACCAAGACAATCCCAACAATACTCTTTCTTCAAATGAGTTATTTTTTTTTTTTTTTTTTGTTTAAAACAAAAGGAATATCTCTTGAATGATCTGACTCCTCAGATATTTTCAGCTCTCTGCATCCTCCTTCCTCCTCTGGTCAAACATCTATCACAACTATATCTGCCATTCAAATATATTAACAAAGTATGTTGCACAGCACATATTTACAGTGGAATCCTTTTATAAAGATGTTGTAGTAAGATGTTGAACATTTTTCTCACTGGAATCATGTTTTTCATCATTTTGGGATCTTTGCAGTAAATTCATTTTTCATTTGCCATAAAAAAAGGAAAGAAACTTTTCCTTCCATTTAAGAGATAAGTGTAAGGCATGTATTTTAGGAATGACAAATGTTCTATTTTGAAGTTAACCGATTTTTTTTTTTTTTTTTTTGAAAATGTTTTCACCTGATCAGTTCTAAAATTTTAAAATTTTTATGAATCTGGATCTTACAACTGGTTTGGTTTCATTGTTTGCATTGGTTTCTCTGAATCTCTTTAGAATCAAAAACAAAATTGCCAACATCCGTAATGAAAATTATACTATTGATTCGGCATGATGAATCACCAATCCGTACCATATCCATTTGATCACGGCTACCTTCCAGTTTCCCAACTCCAAAACAAGACAAAAATGATTGTATCTTCTACACCATTGCCATAAGATGTAGTGTTCAACCAAAGTACACCTTTTTCTAAACATTTTCTTAAAATAAACAAATATAAATGCTTTACATCCCATCATTTCACCAAAATAACTTTTTATAAAGACTATACACAAACAAGAAAAATTTCAATGTTCTATGATTTCCTTATTGTAAAATTTGTGATTCTGGCAACTTTTTTAACACTATAAGTAAAGCTCATTTCTAGGGCTAAAAGTTTTTAACCTCATCTTTCTAGTGTTAAACAGAACAAAAGTCTTGAACCATCATTATGACAGGATGCTAGTCTGTCACCAGTTATACTTCTAGAAAAACTGGTACCTATTTAGACACCTGAATAGTTTATATTCATATAATTGCGTGAACTGAAGTCAAGTATGGCTTTCAACGTTGTCCTGGTCAGCCACAGTAGACACGTTAAACAAAACCCCATTCATCATTACAATACACATCCTCAGTTTACTTGCAACTTGAGGAGTATGGTCTGATGATCTCACTCTACATATCAAACATTTCCATGCAATATGAATGAGATAGGAATAATCATCTTGGATGTTTCTGTTTTTGCACTAGAAGTTACTTGCAGACTTTAAAAGTGAAAAAAAAAAAGGCCAATATACAAGTCCACCAAAATAATGTTAGGAGTTGACATTCTACCTACACACACACACACACACACACACACACACACACACACACACACACATATATACGCGTAATTTATTTAAAAAATGATGATATTCAACTTTGACCTGACATTAAAGCTGTTGTATTTCAATATGATAATCATCATGTTTATATTTTAATGAAATCAAATATATTTTTTTTTTCTGACAATTTATTTATCCATTTAGTATTATGTTTATAAATATTCACGCCATCATGTGTGTGTGTGTCTTTAAAGTTAATTAAATCTTTAAGACTATATGGAAGGAAAAAAAAAATTTTAGTCCCAGGTTCTTTGTTAGAAAACTACTTTTCTTGTAATCTGTGTTAATTAGCTTTCAAGAATTTATACTAGCCTTAGTTTTTTTTAGAGATCATTAGTTGTTTACCATGAAAAACTATTTTGGGGATTTTAAAATAAAAAGATACATTTTTCTCATGGCTCCTTAGCAATGTTGATTACAAAATGAAAATGCTTTGAATATTTGTTTTTTGCTCGAGATTATTTATTTTTCTTAATCTAATTTATCATCAATATATTCTCCTTACCTGTGTTGTTCGTTATTACTCAAGAAAAATGAAATTATTTACAAAACTGCAGTATTTTATGAGAGTTTGAATGGATCTATCATAGTACTTATCACCCCCCCCCACACACACACACACTTTAGTTATTTTTATGCATTCATATAAGTAAATGTGTTTCTTATATATGCAGATACACAATCTCAACATATATTGATAGTTCTATTTGAGTTACTTTTTCATCGTTTAATTGTTACAAATTCATATATCATCCATTCATATAATATCACTTGAGACTTTTTAGATATTAATTCCAAAGTCATAGTTTGGATAATATAAAAAAAAAAAATTGATGTTTTGTCCTGTTAAGATTTTATAGGCTTAAATTTTGGATAAAAAATAATTTTTTAATGATTATTTCCTTAAAAACTGCTCAATATTTTATCATTCGGATTCTATAATATAACATTTGACAAGAATAGATCCTTTAATTCTGTTTTAATCAGTAATCTCGTGTCTATTTTAAAAGAAGAAATTCACAGAATATAAATTATGAATCTGCATGTCAAATGTTCTTAAATGTTTCATGAGATAGACGCCATAAAAGTCCCTGTGAATTTATATTTTTAATCTTTATTTCTTGATATAGTTTATTTTTAACATGATTTAAATCTGACGACTTTTAACCCAAGTCAAAAATTAGTCAACATGTTCCGAAAGCTGTCCATTACAACTGATATTTTCTCTCCATTTCCAAAATAAATATTTATAAACATCAAAACTTTGTTCAAATATATGGAAATCAACTAAAATAAATATGGATCTACACTTGTGGAATGTTCTTATTTTCCTTGAATAGTACCACTCCATGCAAACTTTTTATTTAAAATGGAAAAAGAGAACATGTATCAATGTATCTTATCTTATTCTCATTGGTTATATTGCTGCTCCCCATAGCCTGGTTTGGTATGTACTGGTTTTGTACCATTATGCATGAATGTATTTTTCTTTTCTTTTTTTTTCTCTAAAATTTACTTCTGTCACACTTTTTTTTTTTTTTTTCAATTTTTCTTATCTATAAAACCTAATAACTTGATGCTTCAAGATTTAAAACAATTGCAAAACTCAATTTGATATTTTCTCTAATCTTTTCTGATAAATTGACTTAAAAATGACAAATTTCGTCTTCTTGGAAATGTTTTGTCGTAAAGTATTATTTTTTACAAACTGCAAACGAATTGTATAAAATCTGTAAGAAATTTTCTGTAAATGCAAACAATCGATGTTAAATATTTAATCCCACCTGTTTGTTGTGGGTGAATAAAAATCAGTTATTGGGTGTAATATTATCATCGGGTGAGACGATTTGAATATCTGTAGGGTGTGACAGTAGCAATTATTCTCCATTAACTTGCCAACATGATGAATCAATTCATTTCTTGTATTTTTTTATTTTTCTCTAGTGAAGTTGATTTTGTTCTGTTGGCAGAAAAATGGATAATTGAATATTGTTTTGGGTTTTCTGCTGTAGACAGTAATTGGGGTGTTTCAACTGACATTTTCAATTGCTTTCATTTTTTTCATTTGTCTTTCCCTAAAGTGCAACTTAGGACAATGTTATCCTTGTTCTCTGTGGAAGGTAGGTGAAAGCAAAGTTGCAAATATAAAGATTCAAGAGTCTGTTATGCCTTGAAAAAAAAGGCCGCAGAATTTTGTAACCTGACCTATCAATTGACATGTTTGTATTTTATACACAGTTTTAGCTTCTCTCTGCACTTTTTCTGTAGTCTATAAAAATATTCGATTTGTACTTATAATCTCTGATAATGAAATCAATTTGAAACATCCAAATTAAAGACTTGTAATCTTCAAAACTTAAGATTTATTTCTTTTTATAGGAATTCATAAAGTGCTAGGTTTATACATTTTATTGCTATAGATAGAACATTTATTATATAAAGCAATAAAATATGCATGTGATATGTTTGTACAAATTGATATTACAAAAATCTGTGCAACATTTTATATAAACCAATCAAAAATTAGAAGGTTATACAAATGCACACAGAAAACGAGTTCTCAGATATGATGTTGCCATAATATTAAAATAGAAATCAATATACAAGTATATAGAGCTAATTTCAAAATGAATGAGGCAAGAGTCAATTTCGGTCTCACTGATAGGATTGATAAGTTTATTGTGCTTAATAATGTAAACCTGTTATGATTATTAAGTTGGGAAATTATGAAAAGAGTCCCCATTTATAAACTCTGTACTAGAATGGATAGGTTATGAAAGAGAGGCTGACAAACTTATAAAAACCTTTGATGCTAGAAAGGCAACTGGTCTTAACAACATTGCACTCATTATGCTTAAGAAGCTGCAGTCAGAAATTGGTCCAATTCTCACAAAGCTATTCAATCAATGATTAAAGAAATAATACTTTCCAGCTTCTTGGAAAATTTTATTGTTCATCTTCGTATTTAAAGATTTTTTACATTTTAGTACAAACCAATCAGTCATCTGTGTGTGAGGAGTAAGTTATTTGCATCTGTGACAAATCAAAAAATTGTCAATTACCTCGGTGACAAGTAATATGGATTTCATCCTGCAAGATCAACAGCTGACATTGCTGACTGTAATATCGCATAGATTAATGAATCTCTTAATGGGTTGGGGGCTTTGTTTTTAGGGCAAAGGCTCTTGACACATTGAAGACTTTTGATAGGATCTGGCACAAAATGTTGCTTTAGAAACTTGCTAGCTATGGAATATTTAGAAATGTTTTCTCAACCATCAAATCCTTTCTCTCTGATAGGATTATAAAAGTATTGATGATTATAAATCTGACTCTCATAATATCAACACTGACGTGCCTGAAGGATCTATTCTCAGCTCAACCCTCTTCCTAATCTTTAATGATCTTAATGGTTTGCTTTTTTGCAGCACATGGTGCAATAGGCGAGGGGGGGTTGTTACTTTTAAGACATCTAAAACCAGTTTCTCTCCTTTCACCACCAATGCTTAGATCTTTATTTTGCCTCAGTTCAAATGAACGGCTCTTTTCTTCAGGGAACCTCTTATTTTAATAAGCTCTTAGGACTTAGATTTGAAATGGAAAATTTACATTTAATCTGTTGCTAAAGTTGCTGAATCATTCGTCTGCTCCTGAAAATTCCCAACTCCTTATGCAATCCCCTACCTATGTAAGAGTCGGATACATTCCAGTATTGTAGCCATGTCTGGGTGAGATGCCATTTAGTACTTTTCTTGCCTTGGCAAAGTACAAAATCGACTTGCAAATCTAGTGGGTGAAGATTACCTTTGTCCATTACATCTTTCTCACAGGTTTCTCCTTGTAAGACTCGTCTTATCTAAACTGAAAAGTTATTTCTTTCTCCGTGTACTTAGTGTCAGGTGGCATTGTCATGAAAAAAAAATTTTTCCCGAGAATTTTCAGTCTGTGAAACACAATATTATAGGACTGCTTTTCTGTGGGCTACAACATGGTCATCTTCAAATCCAATATTAACAAATACTTGTCATAAACCGTCTATATAATTTATCAAACTTTATTTCTTCCATTCATCATTTTTACAAGCCATCCAACACATTCCAGTACCAAACATTGATGTTATTGTTTTTTCCTTTCCCTTTGTAAAACTCCTCTATCATGTTCTGCAAAGTCAGAAATAAAATCAACAATTTTCCTCTGTAAAACAAACAATACTACATGAATAAATAAAGTTGTTGAATAAACTGACAAACTGTTTTCAAATTATGTTAAGATACAAAAATTTTATTTTTAAAAATTAATTTTTTTAAAATTTGAAATGTTGATTTTGAATAATAAAATATCCATCATCAAAGTAGAAAGAATGTTTTTTTTTTGTGCATGTGAATGTCCAAGGCCCATGTAGTATTGAGGGTTAAGTTTTCAAAGAAAGTATTTGTAGCTTAATATAGTTTCAAAACAGTTTGTTTATTCCATGTTCTTAATTTTATTAAAGATGTTTCTAAGAGCTTTTTGCCAATTCTCATACCATGAATACATATTTGAAGATATAAAATACTTGAAGCATAAAAACTAATTACCAAACTACTGCATTTAGCATTAAATAACCCAATATGCCATAAAACAAAACAACCAATCCGAAACCTTGGCTTCAATTTCCAAAGTTTCTCAAGATATTCCAGTTTTCTTCAATGTGTCCTTCAGGCAATCTTTGCAGGCCTCCTTTGTTTTATGCATATGTTGACCATCAAGCACACTAACCATAGAAAAGAAAAAAATTTTATTCTTAATTAGTGTCTGAGAGTGACGTTAGTTTTGTAAGACCATAGAATTTTCCGATACTTGCGGGTAAAACTTATATGCAGCATTTCTTACATGTGAAAGGCATACGTGGCCCCAGATGTTTCATGTACAGGTCTGTTTCAATATTATGTGTTTATGTGGTGGTGTTTTAACCTTGTTCTCTTGGCCTCTCTCGATTTTTCTCAAATAAAAAGTTTGCTGCAGATTAACTGCTGTGCTTGTTAAAATAAAGTCGACAGATCAATTTTTTTTTAATGTCGTTTTAAGCAAAAGCAATATTACATACTTAATTGTCATGCTAAAAATAGTAATATATCCAAAAATTATGAAAATTCAAATAGAAATTTATTCTTTAATAAAAAGTAATTTTTACAGAAAATTGGGTAAAATCGCATTTTTCTTAGATTTTATAAAGTAGGAGGCTATACACAGGGAACATAACTCTGAAAAGAATATTTTAGATTATTTGTCATGGCTGCAATATTTGTTGTCTATAGCGATACACTTTTTTTTTCCCTTTTTTTTTTTTTTTTTTTTTTTTTTTTTTTTTTTTTTTTTACTAAAAACACAATAGTAGTTGTTCTACTTGATGAATTTTTGGATATATTACTATTTTCGGCATAACAATGAAGTAGGTAATATTATTTTTGCTTAAAACAACATATTTTTAAAAATTGATTTCTCAACTATATCTTAACAAGCACCTTAACTGTTGCCATTTAAGGTGGTGTTGAGCAGTTTTCTTAGATGGCAGTTGACATTTAACTGAGGTCTTCTAAAATTATCATGGCGTTTTAATCATAATGGCAGTAAACAAACTTAACATATCAACTGTAATGATAACTTATAGTTTGTGTGTTAATTCCTTGTTACAAGCATTTATAATGTAGGTCTATATTTGTCATATTAAGTATATTTTTATATTTATAAAAATCTTGATTGCTTATGGAATTGTAACTAAGACATAAAATTTGAATTTCTTTTTTGCATTGTATATTTTGGGGGAATATATATATATATATATATATAAGGAATTTTTTTAAAAGTGAATAGAAACAATATTAAAAAATCACCAAAATATAAAAATAAATTGCTAAAAAGATTGCTATACAGCTTAGTCTTAGCAATAACAATTTTGTATATGATTAATCTTGCAGTTTCACAAGGATTTTCTCTGATTAATATTTTGCAAATCATGAATGTCATTTGCCAGTAATTTACATTTATTTCTTGTATATCTCATGTTTAGAAAGGAATCTTGTTTATATTCACAGCATATAAAAACGTTTCTTTATTATTATTCCATCATTTATGCATGGTTTTAGTAACTACCTGAAGTAGATATAGTGCAAATTTTATTAAAAAATAAACTTACTCTTTTCATCATGATCATTATCACTGAATTGACATGTTATTCTGAAGAATGTGTATTGCTTTCTTAAAATTAGTCTTTAAAAACAATTTAGTTTTGTTTAATTTTTCAAAATATCAGCACTTTTTAATTATGAATGTATATTTCACAAGTTGCTTACGTATTGCCTTCAACCAAGAATTTCAGCTGAAAATTACTAGAGTTGTTATATTATCTCTGAGATTTTGCATTTGGTTTAAAACTTTTCTATTAGACTATCATCATTATTATTATTGTATAGGTATGAGTTATCTGTCCCTGACAATAGGAGGCCACCAGAGTGACTTCCCCTTATTTCTATAAATACCGTAAACACGGGCGCAGACATTTGTATTTTGTATTGAGCTCACCATGAGCCGGAGGGATACAATATCCTGCTTTACTCAACTCTTAGATGGCGCTACGAATAGATTTTCACTGTAAAGTGTGAAAACTTGTACAACAGCATTGGATATTAGATCTATTTATCATCGAAATATCATAGACCAAGAAAACATGCTTTTATTAAAACAACGCATCGATTTACAGAAAGAAAACATTGAATTGAGGCAAGAAATGCTTCGCAGTCGTCCCAACATATCATGAATAAATAAAAATAAAAAAATGGAACGACCCTAGATAGGACTGGATACAACTGATGGGGAATGGGCATTATTCTTGGACACGATACAAAGAGGCATGCGGATTGGAAGACCCAGCCGTAATCCGGAACGAACTACGGGAGGCCTGTACATCAGAAACAGATTACTGCTTGAACTTGTGGAGCGGGAATGCTCAACTTTGCCTTAGAGGATTACCTTCTTCATCAGATACAACTAGTGGCCATGCAAGAATTGCACAAAGAAGTCCACCAATAGAAATTCCACTCTATGAAACAGAACGAGGGTGAGTTGGTAACTCATTTTTTTTTATCAAAGTTACATGGCCAAGCAAAATTTTGTGAATTTCGTATTCAGTGTCCGAACAAACCGACTTGCCGGCAGCAGATTAACTATTCAATCGATATGGTTGCTGGGGAGATGATAGCGGGGTTGCATAATGCTGAGCACCAGAGAAGGATACTGGCAGAGGTAGCTTCGCTTACTGCATTAGAGCAGAAGTTCTCACGGTTGGTCTGCCTGGAGGTAACAAACAAGTCAACTCCCTATTTTAACGATGCCACACACCCTCTTGTGCTATCTGGTGTGCAAAGGTTGAACCATGAACAGCACAACCAGGAGACAAAGGTTCCTTTCACTCCATGATATACTAAACGTTGCAATGGTTCCGGGAAGATGTCACACTCAGGAGGATCGATGAATCAAAAAGATGGTTCGGCAGTTAGACTTAAGTGTCATTTTTGCGGGGTGGTGGGGCATCTAAAAAAGGTATGCCATAAATTTAAGGAGTCCAGAACGGAAACTACAAGCAAAGTGTCAAGAAGTGGGAAGTCGTTTATGTTTACAAATGGTACCTCAGATAAATTTTCTGCTCGCAATGCAGATGATGGATCTACAGAAGTTGAATGATGCCACCATGAGGGAAATGCATTACATCATCCCCAGTCAATCGGGTCTCGACAATACCAGCACACACTAGAAAAATGTTACTAGACACATGGAATAGATACCACAGTCTGCCGCTATGTTCATTACCGAATGGGGTTGATATAGGTACTGTCAAGCCCTTCAGGGATTCCATGGATCAGGAAATGGTTACACTCTTCTCTTTAATGACATCACCGTGGACATGGTTCGAAAAACCCAATCTATAGACAACAGTCTCTTATGGGTCGACTCAATAGAATCTTCGTTCTGACACACGCTTGACTATATAAATCACTGCACCAGCAAAGGGATTGTGTTTAATCCAGACACGTTCCATTTTTCAGAAATAGGGGTAGAATTTGCAAGGTTTCTAGTTACTGCGTACGGGGTTAGACCCACACAAAGGACAGAAGCCATCCTTAACTTCCCTACCCCGACATATTACTGGGGTTAAATCCTGGTTTAGACTCATGAACCGAGTGTTGTATGTCTTCTCATAAGCAGAAGTTATGGCTCCCTTCTGAGAGTTATTAGGGACAAAGAACGGTACTCCTGCAGTATTTTACCCACCGATTTCACGATCTTAGCCGAGCGTTGATCGACATCCGTCGGAAAACGCCGGAACATGGCGAGCGGTACGATACTCTATCAGCCAATCAGGGCGTTTCAAACGAACGCGCAGCAGACGAATAATTTTCATTGGAATTACACACATAGCGTTTCATTTCAGCTATTTTATTGTTCAAAGTAAAAATACACAGCCTTTCATTTCAGCTATTTAATTTAGCGATAAAAAAAAAAAAAAAAAAAAAAACCGGGAGCTGTTGGAAACATATTTATGCGAATTTATGTGGAGACAAAAATTTGGACACAACCCTTCTTTTGTCTCCATAATAAATCAAATCGCGGAAGGCTACCCGGTTTGGGAAGGAGCTTCTTTCCACATCCTCTGAAAACCCTTTGCTCCCTACTTTGCCTCTCTACAGTCAGTAGAAAATCTTCCAGTCGGAACTAAAGATAAACAGTAATTGTTGTCCCCCCCCCCTACAAACATTACTGAAAAAAAAACAAAAAAAAAAAAAAACATTGTTGTTACTGTTTAATAACGTTTTGTTAAAAACACACACAAAAAAAAAACATTGAAGTGTTTATTACTGTTGCTTACCCCCCCCCCCAAAAAAAGCTATCGGAAAACAAAATGAACCAAAAAAAAAAAAAAACATTCAACAAAATAAATTTATTTTACTTTAAAAAAACTTACGGTAAGTGTTTGTGATTTATTTTATCCAAATTTTTTGTATTAATTTTATCCATTTTGTTGTGTGTGTGTGTAATATCTTTTCCTTGTAATGTTGTTGCTATTCACATACTTTTAGCGTTCTTGCACCGTAGCTCCGAATTCTCGGCTTTCGTCGGCGTTAACGCCGAAAGCGTTCGTCAACGCTCGGCTAAGATCGTGAAATCGGTGGGTAAAATACTGCAGGAGTACCCAAAGAACAGAAAGTTCTATTAGGATAAAACACTGGAGTACATATTCCAGGAATCAAAGAGAATGATAGTGAAAAGGATTTAGGAAGGTATCCAAATATTCAAAATGAACAGGGTAACAGGACTTGCGACAGATTATAGTAAGACAGGGATATCGTATTTCCTATTTGGGTCGTTAAAGACCACCTTCCTATCTTACAGGATAAATACCAATTTCAGAAACATTGTGAGGGTGAATTGTACATGAGTTGTGGGGATGATCACTGGAAGCTCATTTTGGTTGGATCCTATTTTACAAATGACGCGGAATCACAATATGCATCGGTGGAAGGAGAAGCTTTAGCCCTGGTCTCTGAGCTAGAATCAGACCAGATGTTCATATTTGGATGCCTACACTTGCTGATAACAGTGCACAATTTACCACTAATAAAAATATTTTCAAACCAAGCCTTGGAGAATATCAAAAACCTCTGCTTGTTAAATTTCAAGGAAAAGGCACTGATGTACGAATTCCAGATAAAACAACCCCTAGAAAACTCAATTTAGTCCCTGATTGTGCATCTGAATACCCAGCAGGTACCCCACCAAAAGACCAGGACCAAACGATTGGCACTGCAGTTTAAGCCGCTTTGACATTGATTTACAGGAATGACCCTAAATTGAAGCTGCAACAGCTACAGATGGAAAATGTAGGGCCTTGAGAGATCTAATTCAAAATGGCTTCCCTCAGTCACGCAACGATATCTCACCCATCGCTTGAGTCTTCTGGCCTATGCGTGAAGTTATACTGCCTGGAAGAAGTTATCAAAGGCAACAAAATTCTGATACCTCAACAACTTTGTGCAGAGGTATTAGAATTCCTTCACACTGCACATCAAGGCAAAAATAGTGAATGCAAGATAATAATTGTTTAGATGCTAACATCAGGTAAACCATATCCCAGTACCGCACTTGTAACACAATCTCAGCCTAGGGAATCCTTAATGTCACCAGCAGACCCGGAATTTCCATTCCAACAATTGGTGGTCGATTTTGCCGATATATGAGGTAGAAATTTTATGGTATACACAGATCAATATACTGGATGGGTTGAAGTGGCTCTAATGATGTTGGAAGGGCTAAAACGGTATGCAATACCTTGAGAACTTGGACCTGTGCTTTCAGTGCACCTGAAGAAAATTTTTTCGATTATGGACCACCGTTTGTTCCAGGAGTACAGCTCCTTTTTTTTGAAGATCTGGAGTATATGGAAATGTACCTCATCGGCCTATTATGCCGTAAATCACATACTAGACGACAATACGAACAGGTATGGACGCCTATCCCACGATCGGGCTGCTCGGGCATTACTAACCCATCAAAACACTCCTGTCCAAAGACCTTAACATGTCCCCAGCTGTAATGCTATATGATTGGGTCGCTAAAGACCACCTTCCTATCTTACAGGATAAATACCAAAGGAAACAGTAGAGAGAAATGAACAAATTATGAGAGGTGGCAATGACCAAGAGGCATATGTGGAGCGAACAATTCTACAACCAACGTTGTCGTCCGCTTTGGAAAGTAAGAGATTTTGTCCAGATCTAGAAGCAGGACAGAGGGACGAAGACTGGGAGGATCGTAGAGACACAGGAAACGACAGTACCAAGTGTGAGTAGATGGAAGCAATAAAGTAACATTGTGCAATCGTTGGTTTCTCCGTAAGATATACACAGTTATGCATGGCCCACATTACATCACACCAAGACCTTCAAATCTGTCTATAAACCCTTATCCCTCACAGAAACAACTTCCTGAGGAAGCAATGGAGGTTGAACAGCACATCAACATTGAATTGCCCAGAAGAAATGGAAGTTGATGATACCACAGGAGAATATGCACACCCAGTCAGTCCTATTCTATTAAGGAAACCTTCATGTTAGAAAACAAGAGTACTATAGTAGTTATCGCCATGAATGTGCGGAAAGTCATGCAAATTTTTTACTGCATGTGAAGATAACGACAACAATTCATCTTGTAGTCATGAAAGGGAGGGGCATGTATAGATATAAGAGTTATCTGTCCCTGATAATAGGAGGCAATCAGAGTGATCTCCCCCTGGACAGGAAGGAACCAGAGTGACCTCCCCTGATTTCTACAAATAGCATAAACACAGCTGCAGACATTTGTATTGAGCTCACCACAAGCCAGAAGGACACAATATCCCGCTTTACTCAACTCTTACAATTATGTCATAGTTTAGCTTAAATTGAAATGTAAATAAATTGTGACGAACATGCGCAAAAGTGCACAAAAAGTATGAGTTATGCGTGCCTGCATCGGGGAGCGAACCTGAGACCGTTAGATTACAAAGAAAAACGTTTGTGAGTGATACCCGCATTACCGCGACAATTGGGTTCGCCCGACGGCTATAAAAAGTCAAGCCGAAACAAAGATTGCGAGTTGTTTCTTTTTTTTTTTTCTTTGGTCGGTCGATGGTCAAAAAGAACTTTCTTGTGAAGAGTGCGACGTTTGTGAGAAGACGGAAGTCGAAAGAACTGATTCGTTCAACTTTGAAAAGAATTCCTGGCGTGTATATCGCTTAACACAAATTACTTAGCATGTCGCAGCACGAAGGAGGAGAAAGCTATTTTGACTATTATGGCTTTCGATCCAAAACTTATATATTTGATGGCAGTGAATCTGGACAGTCAATAGTGGAGAGTTTGGAAAAAGCTGACCTAATATGTCAGCTAAGTGGCGTAAAGTGCATTGAATGTGTAATTCCAATGCGTTCGTCAGGCGGCTCCTATGCAGTGTACCAGCAATTAAGTGAGGAAAAGCGGGCCGATTTTGGGTGTATAAAGAAAACCCTATACACAGCGTTTGCTTTGGATTCATTTACTGCATGGAAGCAGTTCGTAGTTCGTCTCCAACCAGGTGAAACAGTCGACGTCTTTTTGGCGGATCTGTGCAGTCTAGCAGTCCTGTTTGGTGGTGTATTGGATCAATGCCTGCAATGTGCATTTATTGCTGGTTTGCCAGAACATGCGAAAAACTTGTTGCGGGCATTATTCCAAACTTGGATGTATCTCATGTGCTGGCGTGCACTCGTGCTATTTTAATGACTAACCCGATAGTTCCAGAACATTAGCTGCACGATCGACACCAGTTAACCCCAAGAAGACAGATAATTCACAGAGGTGTTACAAGTGTAATGGACTGAATCATAGGGCAAGCAATTGCCTATTGGATAGTGCAACAGGAGGAGATGTCGGGGTCAGACCTCGAAACCCTATCATGTGTTATCAATGTTGGCAGCGAGGGCACATTGCTCGATTTTGTCCGGGAAACGAGCAAGGGGACGAGAAGTGGGCGCCAATCTCATCCCCCAAACTGGTGTAAATGGTGCCTTGCCGATTGTCACGGTTCTCATCAATGGACTACCATGCACAGCTCCGGTGGATACCAGATGCACACAAGTCACTGGTCCGCAAGTCATGTTGCAAGGAGTGGACGAGGAAAGTAACCACAGTGCTCACAGCAGATGGAAGCACACTAAGCTGCTGTGGAGTAGGAATGGTGCAGGTTGACCTTGATGCAACACGGAGCATTAGCATAAAAGTCCTAGTTGTGGATGGATACTTATTGGTATTTGATTATTGCTTGGACTGGACGCAATCAAGCGACTGGAAAGAGTAGCTGGTGTCTAGCGCAGGAGAGATGACCTTTCCACATTTTAGCAAGACCAATTTTGCTGCTATCACTATTACCGAGGCTGACTTCTCTGCCAAATATGACCAAGATACCCAGAAGTGGACTACATCGTGGAAATGGGCTGGCGACCAACCTCCACTTACATTGAGAAATAGACTTGCAGAGTATTCAGCGCCAACACGATTCGTGATGAATACGGGAATTGCAGGTGTGGATTAATAATGGTTGGTTACTGCCATATCCCGAGGACGAACTTGGCCCTCCAAAAGGTCTAATCCCTCTCATGGCTGTTGTGCAGGAAAAAAAAACAGAAAGTGCGTCCCGTTATGGATTATCGGGAGCTAAATAAGTATGTGGATGTGTATTCTGCCAACACGGATGTTTGCTTACAAAAATTGAGGGAATGGCAACAACAGGGACCAAACGTTGCAGTGCTGGACCTACGCCAAGCCTATTTGCAAGTACATGTTGACAAATTTCGGTGGCCATTCCAAACAGTAAAAATTAAGAGACAGCGATATTGTCTTACCCGCATCGGATTCGGGCTGAACGTTGCTCCTCTAATAATGCAGGCCATTGTTAATACCGTCCTCATTGAGAATAAGAATATAAATGAGCTACGTCCTCATATATTGATGACATTTTTATGAATGAAAGCATATGTTCGGCAACCCGTGTAAAGGAACATTTGGAGAAGTTTGGCCTGGAAAGCAAGACCCCAGAACAGTTTAGACTGAGCTCACGTGTATTGGGATTATGTGTCCAAGAGGAGAATGGAAAATTGTTATGGCGGTGTGGCAGTGACCTTACGACAGTACCTAATAGACTTACTCGCTGAATTGTGTTTTCAGTGTGCGGGAAACTGACTGGTCATTTCCCAGTGTGTGGCTGGTTGCATGTCGCCACAGCATTTGTGAAACGAAGGGCGAATATGATCACAACTGGATGGGATGACGAAGTGCGAGATCCTATTCTAGCACGGATGATCAAAGACATTTGTTTGAGAGTAGCCCAGGAAGATCCAGTAAAAGGTGACTGGTGTATCTGTGCAGAAGAAGTCACAGTATGGGTGGATGCCAGTTGTATTGCTACAGGCATGGTTGTAGAAAGCAATGGTTCTGTGGCAGAGGACGCAAGCTGGCTCTGCGCAGTGCATGAAGACAAACATAAATTTACCTGAGCTTGATGCTGTGCTGTGAGGCGTCAACCTTGCATTATAATGGAAAGCTAAAACCATACATTTGCGAACTGACTCTGCCTGTGTCTATTGGTGCATAACTGACGCCTTGTCTGGACAGATGAGAGTACTCACCAAAGCAACCTTGGAAATGTTAATCAGGTGTTGCCTCTCCACGCTTTGAGATTTTGTCTCGGAATATGAATTAACAATCGACATGAGGCTCATCAAGTCTCACGATAACAGAGCTGACTAACTTACTCAAGTACCACAGCGGTGGATAGATGAGATCCATAAGGCAACAGAACCCAGAGAACTTGTGTGCGCTGTGGCCGCAGAACACGAACACGACTCTCAGATCCAAACAATTCATCAGTCCAGTGAACATCCCGGTGTGAAAAGGACATGATACTTTGTAAAGTTGATCAATCCAACAATAACTGAAACTCAAGTGCGGTCGGTGGTTGGGGATTATAAAGAATACCAATCCATAGATCTAGCTCCGGTGCATTGGAAGCCAGGTAGGCTTAACGTCACAGACACTTGAAGTAGGGTTGCTATGGATATAACCCATTTCGGTACTCTGTACTTGACATTAATAGATTGTGGTCCCAGCCATTTTGCCATTTGGAGGTAGTTGTACCAACAGGATTCGGCTAGCGTCATTAAGGAGTTACAGAATATATTCTACGAAAGGGGGCCACAAACCGAATTGCTCACAGATAATGGTGCAGCGTTTTGCGGAAAAACAATTGCTGATTTTACACAAATGTGGGGCGTGCACATTCGATTTCAGTGTGCCCACATACCCTCCGGAAACGGTATAATCGAGCGATCCCATCGCCCTATAGAGCGCATTGCTGCAAGAACAGGGTGAACGATTTTCGAGGTAGTGTACTGGTACAACGTCACGCCTAAAGATGACAAGACAGCCATGACAGCACCTGCGAATATCTATATAATTATAGGATCCGTATCAAAGGTATCGATGAAGTGAGGGTGCCCGAGACCGCAGTGGCTAATCCGTACAAGGAAGGGGATGCGGTTTCGGTGAAGAATCCGCAAGGAAGATGCACAACGCAGTTCGGTACAGGAACAGTGACAAAAATAAATAATCAACATTCAATATCAGTTGATGGAACATCACGCCACATAAATGATGTGCGTCCAGCATGCCGACATGACGTTATAATCAATGATGAACTCAATTCATCAGATGATGAAGACCCACTGCTGGACGAACGGCCAGATGATGGAAGCTCTTCAGATGACAGAAGCTCTTCAGAAGATGATGAGGATCCAGAGCAGGACGAGTTTAATGATCTGGCAAATGAAGGCACCACTGAGGAAGTTCCTGAATCCATACCATTAAGGCGAAGTACCCGGACGAAACGGCCTGCCCAGCATTTGCTGCATTTCTGAATTTTACTCGGGTCACCTGGAGTTTGCACCAATAATAATAAAAAAAAAAATCTTATACGTTTGTAATTGTTATGAAATTAAATTTGAAAATAATGCTGAAATAGTTTGTTCTACAAAATTAGTTATGATATAAACGTTATATTTGAACAGATACATAAACGTTATATTTGAACAGATACATAAACGTTATATTTGAACAGATACATAAACGTTATATTTGAACAGATACATAAACGTTATATTTGAACAGATACATAAACGTTATATTTGAACAGATACATAAACGTTATATTTGAACAGATACATAAACGTTATATTTGAACAGATACATAAACGTTATATTTGAACAGATACATAAACGTTATATTTGAATAGATACAAAGATGCAGTAAAAAGTTTTGTTTCTGATGAGGATTGATGTACTATTTGGATCCTTCAGATTACTTTTCTCATCTTAAGGATTATTTCCACGTTTCAATTGATGTAACCTCTGACGTTCTTCAGCTGTATCTTGTCAAATTCTGGAATCTTTCTGTTGAACTCAGGATTATTTCTGTTGAATTCTCCAATTTTATCCATGGGAGTAGCGTGCTCTCATTTATTTCATCAGCAATGACCAGGTAGAAATCCTCAGTAATTCACAATTATATTGTGTCGCCTTCACTAAGGATTAAACCTTCAACATCCAAAAGAGTGTAACTTACAACTGAATATTATCAAGTACTTTATTCACTATGCCACGAGTTCTTATAACTTCTACCCAGTCATGAATGATGAACGAGAGCATGCTACCTCTGTGAATTAAATTCGAAATTCCATGCAGATTCCTGAGTTTCACAGAAAGATTTTCGAATTTAGCAAGATACACCTAAGATCAGATTACATCATTGAAAACATGAAAATAACGCTAAAGATGAGAACAGTAGTCCAAAAAACCCAAATATGAAAACCAAATTTATTTTTTGTATGCATTTACAATATGCAGGTAATAAGGTTAATGTACACTCTTATAACATTAAATAATCACTAAATATCTTCAATGTGAACAAGGATCACCTGATCCTTGTATGTAAATAGTTTATATCTCATCATATAAACTATTATCAAAGCTGAACTTCTCTTGGAAGGACTCTACCCACCCACCCTCTTTTTTTTTTTTTTTTTCTCCTACACTTAGATCCGACTCCCACTTAGTGATTGACCTTGTTTTCAGCGAACCAAAAAACAGTGGGTGATTTATTTAGAATGAGTTGGGAGGGCCTCACTAATCAATTTTTGTTGCTTATTTATTCCCCATTCCATCACCAATTAAGTGTTATTACTGTAAATAATTAAATAAAACTTTTTCAAATTTGTGTAATTTTAAGTAGGACAGCCCCTGGAGTGGATGTGGTATTGTGGTGAGAGATATTTCTATTTAAGAGTAGGATAGACAATTTTAAGTATTTGAGACCAAGGATGACAAACAATTCCCATTAACCCAACTTTTGAATGGTCGTGTGCCTAATTTGTTCATAATATATTTTTGTATTTTGTGCAAATATATATTTCAAAGCAAATGAATAAAATTACAAAACCATTTAAGTATCTTCATGAAAAGAATTTTTTGTGGATTTGGACAAAAACTGTCAAGAGATGGGGTTCTGGGTTTAGTTTTGTTTTCTTTTATTGAAGTAAATAATGGAAAGAAATAATTAAGAAACCTTTGGGAGGGGGTATGTGTTCTTAGTTTTTTTTGCTTTTTGATTGTTTTTTAAGTAAAATAAAATTTAAAAAATTTGAAAGCAAGTGAAATAAAATTTCGAACTCGCTGTTTTTTAAACCCTGTCACAGTTTGAGACAATAAGTTTAATTTGCTTAGCTAGAAGTTTAAGACAATTGAAGAAGAGTTATATGTGTGGAGGTTGAAGTTACTGAGGTTGTTCAGAAATTTGGTTACCTTGGTGATACCACTGGAGCACCGAGAGAAGTAGGTGCTAGTGTTATAATAAGAATTAGGAGTGAATAGCAAATGTGGTAACGCTCTGCTGGTTAGTTATAGCAAAAGTTCCTTGAACTTCTGCTATGATTAACCAACAGTGTGTTACCACTGTCAACCAATCAAGAATGTATATGCAGTGTGATGATGTTTAGAAGTGAAACATGGTCAGTGAGGGTTGAGGACATGCGTTGCATGGGAAAATGATATGAGAAAGATGCAATGGATGTGTAATGTGAAACTTAGTCATACTTAGATCTGATGACCACAGAGGAAGATAGGCATCAGACTGAGATGTGTGCAGAACAGGAAACTTAATTAAACTAATTAATTAACTCATGTTGAAAGAATGAATGAGAGTTCTTGGTTTAGTAGCTGTAGAACAATTGAACCCGCAGAGTTGATTCACAGAGTGAAGCGATCAAAAAAAATATATGAACGGAAGTGATAAAAATGGATTTGAAGGATACAATAAAAACCTGGCTAGAGATAGATTAATTTGGAAACCAATTTCTAGAATCGATCCAACACATGTGAACATATAAAACAGTTAAACCGAATGATGAATTAGAATTGAATCAGATTACTACAAAATTCTGCGGCAGTATAAACTGAATGTGTGATTTACACTTATCGGTAAATATCTAGAAAATCATACAATTTCTTACTGATTTTTTATGTAGTGAGCTTCTGTCAGTTGAAATTGTTGGACTACAATTGTTGAATATACATAAATATATGTTAAAAGCTACATACATCTGTTGGTTCATTTATAAAATCTTTCAAGTTGACATCCAAGTAAAAACATTTAAATAGTGACCAATATGAGATGTACATTGTTTTTAATACATATTTAAAGAATTGATTTTTTGTCCCCTCCCCATACACACATACGATTTTACTCTTGATAAATTTAAAAGTGCACATTCATTTTATCTGATCCTATTTTTAATTTCTATAATTTCTCCATAGATCTTCACCTATCATTATTCAAAATACATTTGCAAAATTGCAGAGGATCTCAATAAGAATATCTTCTGATATTTCTTTGAGTTGTTCTCATTCAAATCTGTAATTACATATTTCTACATGTTATTCTCATGTTATATTCACAATGTTTCACCTGCAGGTTTCTTTTATATCATAGTAAAGATTAGAATGGTACGAGTATTTTTTATACTGTCGACCAATTGGAGTAATCAAAGGAATCGGCCAACCTCATCAAATATCTAATCATAAATGTAAAGAAAAATATCACAAAAAAACCTAAGCAAGAATAAGGATTTCTTTGTTTACATTTCATTCCAGTGTTTTATGGGTTGACTCAGTATTTCATCGATTTAATTCTTTCTTTGTGGATATTTATATTTTCTCACTTCAAATAAGACATATTGACACTTGGGTGTAAAGGGCTATTATTCAAGATCATGTTTAACAGGGGGTTGTGGAGAGATGAAGAGCAAGATGTCTGTTCACAGTACATTCAAATTTTTGTAGGTTAGTATGGTCAGGAAAGCATAAACAGAAAGGGAATTCCAATGTGTAGCAGTTTGAGGGGAAAAAATCTATTAGAAGGCTTTCCAGCATCTCGGGACCTCAATGGCAAAAGGGTTGGATTTTTCTGCTTTTCAGGTCAGTCAGGAGTATGTATGTTGAGGAGGCACAAGTGCTAGGAGTTCATGAGAGCACATTCCTTACATATAAAACACTGGGATGCAACATTGCAGCAATGGAACAGAGGTTGGAATTTGATAGTGCAGAACTTATTAGATTGGAGACATTTTTAATCTTGTCTGAGAGTGAGAGACTGATAGATGCACTAACACAATACTCCACGCATGCAGTAATTGTGGCTTTGTAAAGGTTTAGTATACTCTCTGGTGCAAGTAATTTTCTAATATGGTAGAGGGAGCTCTCCTTTGCAGCACACTTGGCAATGTCCTCAATGTATTTGTTCCAATTCATACTGCCTGTGAATGTGAAGCTAAGGAGTTTGAAGGTTTAACTATCAAATAGGGTGTTATTTGTGATGGGAAATCAGTTGTTTGTCATGGAAACTTTTTTTGCAGTTGTTCAAGAAAAGAAGCTTAGTTTTAGTAGCATTAAATGTTACCATCTGTTGATGGCCCCATTCCATTTCAAACTGAAGGTTGTTTTCTAGGCTTTCTACCATTGCCTTGGATGTGTGTACAGTTGATTTCCCTCATGTCTACATAGTGTGGTGTCATCAGCAAATATATCCATCCTGGACACAATTTTATCAAGGAAGTCATTTATGAATATTAGGAATAGTAAAAGTCTAAGGATCAACGTTGGAGGCACACCTGCATTATTATCATGTTATTTAGACATACAGAAATTGAGGACAACCTGAATTTTTCTCTCGTCTAGGAACAGTCTAATTATGTAGAGTATTTGTCCAGAAATACCATATGCTTTAATTTTCTAGAGACCCCTTCCATACCAGATATTGTTAAAAGTTTTGCATATATTAAGGGCTACAGCCCTAGCTTTCCCTGCCTTATCAAATGCATGGTATATGTGTTCAAAGATGACAGTTAAAATATACACAACTGCACAATTAGAAGTGAGCCGTTGGGTAGAGTGAGGCTTGCTACAGTACTTTTATGTGGGAACATGTGGTTCAATGCCTGCCTTGTATCATTCAATGTTTCATTGGCTTCCCAATCAAACTTTTTGAAGCATCTTGTCATTTTGAGCAATGGCTCGTCAGCTTAAGGTTGAAAAATAAATGATGTCTACCAATGTCACAAGGTGATCAACGTTCCTGAGTGGACTATTGGCGATTGTTACACAATCCTTGGGTACTGTAGTGAGAAATAGATCTAGAAGTGAGACTTAACTTATTAACCTAAATATTGTCATCTATATCAAGTATTCTCAACCACCAATAGCTACAGCTAATGAGATATTACCTGAGAGTACTTCGTTCAAACTCCTCAGATTAACGTTCACAGTAAACATGAGTTGGAACAGATACATTGAGAGCATTGCCAGGGCTGCTGTGAGAAAGTGGGCTCTCTCTACCATGCTAGAAAGTTACTTACGCCTGAAAGTATCCTGTACCTCTGCAAGGCCACCATTCGCCCATATATGTTATCGCATTTAGGCTGGTGCACCTGCTACTAGTCTATCACTCCTGAACAGGGTTCAAAAGAGTTGCGAACCTGATAGGTCCTGAATTGTCATCTAGGCTTAAACCTCTGTCCCATCAATGAAATGTTGCATCCCTCTGCCTGTTTTACAAGTATTTTAATGGTAGGTGCTGCAACAAACTAAAAGCCTTTGTACTCCTCTCAATGTAAATATACCCAACAAATAGCCCCCCCCCCCACACACACACACAATAGAGATCCCCTGATGTAAGAAAGCCTTCTACTCTAATAGTTTCTTCCCTAGGATTGCTAGACTTCAAAATTCCCTTCCCGGTCTCTGCTTCCCTGACTATACTGACATGCAGAAGTTCAAATGTAATGTAACAGACATCTTGCTGCTCAACTCCATACAGAGAATCCCCACAACTTATATCCCCGATATTAGCCCCCCCTACATCAAAGTGGTACTGTGCCTTGTTTGAGGTAAAAATGAAATAAATAAAATAAAAAATAAAAACATAAGGTTTTCAGTATTGGACTGTATTTGCTGCAACAGAATTGTAAAGCAGTGCTTTATCATTCACTTTTGGTAGTACTAAGAAAGGCTTTCATATTTTTAGTTCTTTCACTTATAGTATTCCTTCTGATACAGTAGATATGCCTTTTTTGTTTTTCCACTTGGAAATCCATAATAGAATATTATAAACTTACCCATTGCCATGAACAGTAAATCTTTTTAAAAAGAATGTGCTATTCTAAATATTGCCCTCTCATTACAAAATGTATTTTCTTAAAACTTATCATTCTTGATTATAATATACCTTGGTTGTTGCTCTCCTATCAGAATATAGTAATCTTGTTTTTTTGTTAAAGTCTTTGAAAAAGTCCAACATTTTCTCCATATAAAAAGATTAAAATAAAAAGAAATATATCACTTGGGTCATCATGTGACTCAAGGAAGCAATATTTAAAAAAAAAAAAAAAAAAAAAAAACTAAAAAAAACACTAACCACTCATAATCTATTAAGTAATCCAATGCATAGTAGCATGTAAAATAGATGTTAAACCGAATATGATTAATGATGATAATGTATGAAGATTGACAATTAGGAATTAAAAGGTAGACAACATCAAAACTAGAAATAATAATTGATAATGATTAAATGGTTAATTAATAATAGATTTAATTAATTACATTCTAGACACGGATGAAAACTAAAACTAGGAAATGAGTAATCATAAATAGATATTGTTGGCAAAAAGAAAAATACTCTTTATTTTTGTTTCATTTTTTTGTTCTTGCTGGGATGGGACATCTTACCAGATGCCGCTACCTCATACATTCCAACCAAGAGATCTTTTTAAGATTCTAACTGTCCCTTTAAGTGCAATTGTTTATATTTCTCTTGCACTTGGTTTACCAAGTATATTCACTAGATAGTTTTTGAAATTCTTTTTCATAAGTCTGGTTGCTGCTATAATTACTGAAATAGTTTAACCCAGCATCATGAAGGATACTAAACATCTAAACTTGCTTCTTTCTTTTACTTGTCTCATATCATTGTGTCAGGTTTAATGGCTCCATATTTTTTTTCTTGGTATGTAGCTGAAGGGATTGCATAGTCATAAATACCAGGAATTAATTCTGAAGTGTCATCTAAAACACATGCTTTGTAGATGATTATATTGATTAAACGACTATTTGAAAGAAATGCTACTCATATACACCATGTGTTGAATCCATTGAGGCAGGTTTCAGTAGAAAGAGACATTTTCAAAAACAGTAAGAAAGCAACATCATAAAATATAAAATGTGAACAGTCAAACTTTGGAGATTCGATAATTCAAATTCCTTGGAAGCTTATTACTAATAACAACAAAATATGCTTAAAGAAGGCTGGAGAGTAGATCAGCCAAAACGTTGTGAATGTAACAACCATGATGAGCATAACAGTTCAAACATCTTACATCATCCAACTAACTTCAAACGTGTTTCATCTGATAATAACTCCCATAATAATAAACACTGTATGTGCATCCATATCTGCTTTTAAATTCAGTTCATTTGATGAGCTTTCTTTCGCTGTAGATTGGCTGAAAATAGAATTTCTTTTACTTTTGCATGCGTCTTAAATATTTAACTATGCGTAATAAAATCGTCGCATTTGTATTTTCTTTCTACTTCATTACTATCATTATCTCTTATTATCGGGCTTTCAATTCTGAAAATGTGGATCTAATTATTCTAATTACTTTAGTAGTATTTACTGCTCCATACTACACACTATTGTATTTTGAATTGATCAGTTTGTTTCGGGTGGGTTTTTTTTTTGGGGGGGGTACAATACTTTATCGACCTGGAAAAGTCTGAAGTTTCAGCTAATTTTTAAACGTTAAACTGGAAATCACTGATAAATCAAGCCAGTCCACCTAAAATGTGCACTGCTCGACCAACACAGTTCAAGCACAGTTGATTTCTACTTCCGTTTCTAAAATTAGAGAAAACTTGCACTTTTTACTGACTGATAGAAAATATTTAAATAATTGTTTACAAAAACTTGTCCATTCAAAATTCATCCATATTCCATATGGGGTATTCTACTCTACTAAAATAATAGAAATATATATGATGGGTAGTTTTTTTTGTTTTATTTTTTTCTTTTTAAATTTATATTCACATATTTGCTTTTTGTGTACTTGGTAAGGGTACAATTATGTTAACTCTAGTGCAATTAGCAACTTATTTTTTTGCTATCTTTTATAATTTGATGCTATTTTTCTGAGTTGATTTCTACATTTATTTAATGAAATCATTTGATGAATTTTCCATGCATACTCAACCATATTAAATGTTTATTTTTTATGATTTCTCCAGTGTTGGTATGTAAAGACTTTCTGCTCTTTTATTTTATTTCATCTTGATTTATTTCAAATCTTTATTTTTTTCGTCTTTTCATAGGAATTACTATTTGCTTTGAAGAAGGTATTCTTATTAATAGACTTAGCAATATAAGGACTTCAAAATATGTAGGCCATTGAGAATTGGTTGTTTGAATATATCCTTTGTTGAAGCAACACTTTGTCTATCATGTCCTCATGTCCACCCACTCACCAACACATTTAGCAATTTCTGCAATTAGGTTTAGATCCCTTTAAGCATTGGGACAAAAGATTGTATACTCCACTTTCTAAAGAAGGGAGACGATTTTGGCCAAACAACAAATTATCAAGAGCTAACTCTTGCTGCAATAATATAAAAATTGCTTTTGTTCAATCATATTCATCTTGAGCTGGATAAAGTTTACTGCAAAAATCAAAACACTATCAAACAAAATAGATTGACAGCTGAGCAACAAATTCTAGCCATCTGTTGTATAATTGAGCGTAGAAACGCTTTGTGCTTTTATTTGTCCATTACTCCAAAGCCATTGTCGTAAACTCTAAGAAATCATGTTGGCATGATAAATATAGAATCTTGTAAGAGTCTGTATCAATTCTTATGCTGTATAACAATTTTCATTCAATAGTTTGATTTCTTAATGGAGATACAAAGTTCTTCAACATTTTTGCAGAAAGATACACTCATGCTCTTTTATTTTTGTATTGAGTCTATATTATGCTTTGCACACATTTGTTGATCATAACATTGATCTGGGTTTATCTTTGAAAAAGCAAGAAGTTCATGTCATTCATCAAAAACAATAACAGATGTGGATTACATTGTTGTTAAACATGATTGATGGGGTTAACAAACTTCTCCATTTCATCAAAGAAGTGACCAGTAATATTTTCCTCTTCATTAATTCTAATGAGATAGAATTTATCAGATACAACAGAGGAGAGATTGAGTTGAAAAACTAAAACTGCAAGTCCTTCTAGGAATCTCTATACCTCACCAACAACATCCAGTCAGCATAAAGAGATCTCAAAATCTGCAAGGGCAAGGCTTGCTACGTTCTTGATGGACTGCACATCATCAGGAAGTTCTCCTTTTCTGACAATTATATCTACTCAATTTCCTTTAAGAACACATCCTCATTACCAGCAGAAATTACTGTTAGAATTATTATTTTATTATTTTACATTTTAAAGAGTTCTTAAACAAGGGAGGTAATTCTATTATTTTCTTTTTATTTTTGATGGTGAATTATATTTTTAATTTTTGGTGGACTTAACAATTGGCCAGTAATTTTTTATTTTGGTTGATGTGTTTGAGGAACGTTTTATGCATTTTTTGTGATAAATTTTAATTTTCAAATGTTCTTCTGAAAAAATTAGAAATGATAAAAATTGAATTTTTTTGTAAAATTCTTAATTCTAAAAATAAATTCACTGAAACAATTGTAAAAACAATTGATGTGGTATTTTATTTCGATTATCTAAGACACACATACCTAATTATTTTGAAATAAACTCTAGAAAGTTAATGAACACAAAATAAAAATTTCTAAGCTGCTAACTTTAAATTGCAGTCAAAATAAATATTCACCTGGTTGTAATATATTTTTCTTAATGGCATTCCTTGTGGATTTTGAGACCTCAGGATGACCAGCTGCAGTGAATAACGATTTGTTTGATTGTCCAGGTTGCATTTATCTCATTCACTTTTTTCTTGTTAGCGAAGGCCATTGTATGTTGAAAGACTAATAATCTATCATCCATGCCACCATTCTACAATATATGTTTCTTAGAATAATTTAAAGTTTTGTACCATTTAAAAAAAACTTTGTGCTGAACTAATGATTTTAAGTGCTGAAAAGGATTATTATTTAAAAAAAATGATACATTTTAATAAAACATCTGCAGAGCATTTATTTATAGAATAGCTATCACAAAATGCACATTCTTCTATGGAGCTGATAACTAAAGTTTCTTAAATCCTTTGTTAGTGACAGTATTGGAAAATCCAGCATCCAATTAGATCTTTCTTGGTGTTGGATTCTTCTGGAATCTTAAATGTCAACATGATGGCCTATTTTGGGGTAATAATATTTGGAGATTTACAAAAAACTGAATAAATCTTTACTTTTATTGCCAAGCTGTTGTCACTAAGAGTGTATAGACAGAAACAGGAAAAGAGGATGAAAGAATTCATCTATATGGAACAAGTAAAAAGCAACACTAAGACATGCATAGAAAAATCAATATTTGGTCTTATATTTATTAAGACTTTATCAGGAGAAAAGGCACGTTACAGGCAAAAACAAGGTATTTATACAAACCTACACAAGTGGTTGGTGAGAAGAGTCAAAAGGTAAGGATGTGGTGCAAGAGTAGGTGGTAAGCCGAGAAACCAAAATAATAGGTGAATCGAAGATTTAATCAAAAAATAGGATAAATAAATTAGACAGGGAAGCAAGTAAAGTGGAGTTTACTGTTTGAGGGTGGGGAGGTAGAGATATGTGAGAAGTTATGTAAATTGCAATAAGTCACAACTAAAAGGTATCTTAACCATCAAGCAACACATGCTTAGCTTAATTGCTTTATTATGCTTTTAGATCTATTTGTCAATGAAATTTTCACCCATATGGTAGTTGTTGCATTGGTGACATGATATCATATAGATGCTAGCTTATGTAGTAGGAGTAGTGCATATGTTTTTTGTGGTTGTTGAAAATTTTTTGAAGGTTAGTAAAATAGATTTATTGCTCTTCAAACCACATTATACAGAAGACATTGTGTGTGTGGTATAATGGGTTGACTCTTCTACCCCCTAGTTGCCTGTCCTTTCATCCAACTCTGACTTTGACTTTTCTGTGTATATGTTTACCTCTTTGACTCGCGCAATTCCCTTGCCTCTTCTCTCGACCAACCGTGTATGCATGTTTAAATGTTTTCGCCTGCAACATGTCTTACAAAAATAAGGTAGTATAGCGATTTCTCCACACATTGTGTTTTTTTTTCATATACGTCTTAATTCTCTTTTTCCTTTCTCATCAATTCTGGAATTTCCCGTTATAACTGAAAACATTGTCAATGATATACATATATTTTGTTGCGGATATTACCAAATTTATCAAGAATCTTGATGTCATTAAAACAACTGTTTGTCATAACATTCCAGTTGTTGTGCTTAAAAATTTCTTCCAGAACTTGCTCATATTCAATTGTTGTTTACAGAAGAAATGCTTTGCAATTGGGGGAGGGGATTATGTTGGTTAATCCAATGTTTAAAAACGCTGGATAAATATGCTTAAATATATTTCATATTTACTATCACAAAGTCAATTCTCTATTGAATACTATATTGTACCTCATATATAGTATTGATTTCAAAATTTAAAAAAAAATGACTTGGGTGTCATCAGCTAGAATCGAAACTGAAACATTTAGCGCTCCAGCCACTTTCCTTACCAATATAGTTATCAAGAGATAAATAGATTTAATATTAAATGACTCTAAGAAATTAATTAAATTTGGGCATGCACAAAAAGAAATAAAAATGGCGGCAAGTTGAGATGAACATTTTGCATTCAGTTTATTGATATATTTCTGTATGCATTATTCATCCATCTAAAAGACTTTGCTTGTTATAAGCCATCCTTGGTGTATGATTACTATTTCCTGTTAATTTCAGTGTCATGTGACCAGGAATTTATTTTTGTTAAATATTTACACATACATCTACTGTTTTATTTATGGAGATTTAATAATTTTAATTTATTATGGTTGTAATCATTTCTTGTGTGATGCCATATTAGAATATTTTAAAGTTCTTGGTTTGTTAGCATAAACGACTGATTTAAGATGTTCATATAAAAATCGAAAGGACTCAAATCCAGATTTTGGTGGCCATTCAACCAGCCTTCTGTGTTGAAGCGGTTTCCTTGAAAACATGTTATGCAAATATCTGCACACACACTTCACAAAATGAGATAGAACTCTAATCCTGTTAAAAGCACATATTTCAAAGAATTGCTAATGTCATTTCGGCAAAATAGCTAAAATCCTAAATGGCACTATTAAAATTATGCTAAAAATAATCTGTATTGTAGGCTGTCTATGAATCCAGACTTTTGCACTACCCTGCAAGTGAGTGCATACATACACATACAAATAAGGTCAGAGTTAAAAATTTACTGCGGTTTCACTAGAAGGATTACTGTTGGTAGACAGGAAGCACATAAAAATAATTTCAGTCTTTTGTGGAACAATCATTTGACGAAGCTTTTGCAACATTAAGGATAGTGAGAGCAGAAAGCAAAATTGTTGAGGGCATTACCAATGGATCATTAGTTGCATTCAAATGGATCTGGCTGGAAAAAGTAGAGTGATGGAGACAAAAAATAAAAATCTCAAAAATGATGTTCACAAATCTTGATACACAGTCGCTACTTATCCAATCAAAAAAGCTTCAGGTAATACAAAACACTATAATAGTTATGGCATCATACAAAAGTTAGCTTTCTCCATGTATAATGTAGATAAGGTTATATGGAACATTTTCATTGGTCAAAGTTCTTATAGTTAAGAGTCAAATGTATTATCTATTAACATTTTTTTTTTTATAGTATTGTAATATCAAGATGCGTGACCTTGACTCATTGAAAGAATGTATTTTAGGACTTTTAGCTTAGAAACACAAGACAGGGCTGGGAATAAATTTCTTTAATTCTATACT
Organism: Euprymna scolopes; assembly: GCF_053919585.1. Classification (NCBI taxonomy): domain Eukaryota; kingdom Metazoa; phylum Mollusca; class Cephalopoda; order Sepiida; family Sepiolidae; genus Euprymna; species Euprymna scolopes. Next base: position 128,822,663 of record NC_136494.1, read on the forward strand.
CAAATAGTGTTAAACATAAAAAATCAAAAGTAATAAACTTTTTCCCTATCAGTTCATCAAAAAAATTGTATTTTTTTAATGAAAAAATGTAAAGTCATCATTTTTATGGTTGATATACGGTAAATTTTGTATATTTTAACTTTACTAACATAAGAACCTTAGGGAAGATGATAGACATATTGTAAAACCTTTAAATGTTTACTATTTTATCTTTTAATGTTAAGACATATCATTACGAAGTGTCCATTGTTTTTTAATTCCATTGGAATATGCAAAATTTAACTCCTAAACATGTTTGATCAAATACTATTAAATAAAATTAGAAGAATACGTTCTGTGATCATTAAATATATTTAGAAGTCTTTTATTTGCTTATAAATGATTTCTCATTGGTTTTGTTTCACCCTCAGTGCTTGCTTAGGATGATGCATGCTGCTTGCTTTCAACTTGGGAGCTAGATATCGTCTGCATTGGTTTCCAATTATTCATTTACTAATCAAATGCGAATTTCATTTGTTTTAAGATGTCTATGCTGCCTACTTATATTGCATCTATAATCTAGCATCATTTAATAAACGTGTGAGAAGTTAATCGTGGATGAAAACTGTCATTCAATTCATATTTTAATCATCCAAAGTTTGTTTTTATTTACACTCGCAGAATAAACTTGCTACACTTTGACAAAAAAAAATGAAATTTTTTTTGTAATCTGCACGTTAGAGGATTGTTGATATTCCAATATAGTTTTCAAATTTTTTTAAAAAGAATAGAAAGTGGACATTATTTTTACAAGACTCGTGGTACTTATGCATTTAACTAACTCAGCATTTGCTCGGCATTGTCCGGCGCATGACGTCAGCAGCTCGGGTTTTGCTGCTGTCTGATGAAACCTGGTCATCAGCCAATCAAAACGCTGTGCGTTTAGTTTCAACTCTACGCGCGCACGTCGAGCAGCAGACGAGAATTTCAATATGGCCATTCGAGATGGCGGCGACTAGGAATCTTCTGCGCGAATGTGGGTTGCGGTCACGCCACACAATTGTGGACTGGAAGAATTTCCTGCAAGATATATGCCTGGATTATTTTCTCAGGAATCCCCGGAAGATAGGAGGCTCAGGTGATACGGTCAAAATCGACTAGTCTGTCTGTCTTCAACCGCCGGAAACACAACGTTGGCAGACGTCTAACACCGGTCTGGGTCTTCGGTGGATATGCCAACCCCACCGAAAAGGAGGGTTTTTTGGTTAACGTACCAAATAGGAATGCCAAAACCCCCATTCCACTAATAAGAAAATACATTCTGCCGGGGACCATGGTCGTATCAGACCATTGGAATGCTTACAGCAAAGTGGGAGGAGAGGGGTATCACAATTTAAGAGTGAACCACCACCACAGCCTTAATTTTGTAAATCCCGTAACACAGGCAACAACAAATCATGTTGAGCATGGAAGGAAGCAAACAGCGCAATAAATGAGAATGCGGAACCAACCGGGAGCTTTTGGACTCATATCATTTAGAGTTAATGTGGAGACAAGTTTGGTAGACAGCCGTTTAACTCCATATTAACCCACATCGCTGAAAGCTACCCAGTTAAGGAGCTTCCTATCATATTCGCTATCTCATCTCCATCCACTTTGTCGTCTGATGCCCTCCAAAAGTCTAAGGAAAATACATCCTCCTGAGAAAATATGTTCCTGGCAAAAAAAAAAAAAAAGTTTTGTTCCTTTCCTTTTTCTTACGATTTTTTCTTTTTTTTTACGTAAATAGTTTAAAAAAAAAAGTTTCATAATAAAAACAATTACTATTATTTGTTTAAACAAACAAAAAAATTATCCTACAAATATCATTTTTGTTGGTTATTTTACGTAACTAGTTGAAAAAAAAAAAACGTTTCATTAAAAAAAAAATTACTATTTGTTTAAAAAAAATGTTTTATATGTATTTATTTTGCAAACAGAAAACAATTTCAAACAATAATACTAATAATAATAAAAAACATAAATGAAGGTAGGTTTTTGCTTTTTATTTATTTTTGGATGTTTTTACATTTTAAAAATTCCATTTACAGTTATTTTGTTGTAGTGTTGTTTTTATTTTATCGGCAACGCTTGGTTTTATCCGGCTGTTGATGTCATGCGCCGGACAAAGACGATCAAATGCTGAGTTACGTCTGGTTCATTAAATGCACAAGTACCAAACTCATAACTCTTGCTTCACTTATTTTGTCCTCACATTAGAAGAGTGAGGTTTCTGACAAAGAGGGAAGAATTGCTGTTTTCTGGGTCGGAATCTATGTATCAAACACTTATTGTTGACTAATTTATTTTTTAACTTCGTCTATCAGGTGGCTTCATGCCTTATTAATAAAAAATAAAATTTAAAAAAAAATTCTTCAGCCATGTTTGGATATAGCAAATTTGATATACTGCCTGTACTTAAGATTTGGTCGGTGATGTATCCTATTAGATATTTTAAATACAGTACAAGTAGTTGGCATTTCATAGATGAACACGCAATATATTTGTTCAATTAAAGCCAATTTGAATGGATGGTTATGATGGTTATTTTGTTGTGTAAGGATAAATAGATAAGGGATATAAATTATGCTTCTTTTGTCTTCACCTTTATCTAAAATAGCCTTTACTCATCACATAAGACTTGCCTCGTATATGCAGAGAAAATTTCAGATTGTTTGTTCTGACATGCAGTATTCTTTTGAAATTGATAGTGCTGTATTTGCGGAATAAATGTCATCAGAGTGTTTACAATATCTCTTATGTTATGATAATATATTTCCATAGTAATCAGCACTATGAAATTTCACCCTATTTTTCATACTGGTCTCTTTTATCATGCTGGTGCTAACAGATTAGACTGTCTGAAGATACTGACCTAAAATGCACCAAACATTGATGTTATTGTTTTTTGTTTTTTTCTCTTTGTAAAACTCAACCATGTTCTGAAAAGTCAAAAACAACAATTTTCCTCTACAAAACAATCAAATCAAACATAAATGTTTGAAGATATAAAGAACTTCAAGCATAAAAACTTTTGCCATAATTACTCGAATCAACATAACCTGAAAAGGGTCGATATGCTGTAAAACAAATGAAACCAAACCCTTTATCCTCATCTAGGAGGCAATTCTATTTATGAAATTGTATTTGATATCAAACTGTAATTTATGACCATTATCTAGATGAATGTGAGTTGCATTGTTTTTTAATAAAATATTAAAATTTAAGAAAAAACTTTATAAACAACACTTTTCCTACATATATTTTTTCAGCCTTCAAAGAAAACATCTTAGTCAATTAATCTTGTAAAAACGAAATATTTTAAGAATTTCCATTCAATAGTTCCGTATTTTCATATATTATGTATTATTCCATTTTATGACAGACATTTCGTGTTACTTACAATTTTCAAGTGAAACGTATTCATTGAAATTCTATTACATCAGTGTATTCATTATTTTTATATATGTACACCCTAACATATGGAGTACTCTTAATATATATAACTCATTTTTCTACGTTTATTCCTACAATTTCCTATGCAACACTTAGGTACAACTATATATGGTTTTGAAAGTGCCAAATGGATAGCATAAAACAATGGAAAAATACAATGTTTTTTTAAAATAACATAATTGTGTTAAAGTTTACAGATCATATTAAAATCTTTTAATAAAGATGAAGCTTGTACCCATATATCATTTATAGAAAAGTATTAGAATTATACAGACACAAAAATATCAACAGTCAATGTAAGCAAGGTGATGGTTTGGTACAATGAGTGCAGGAAAAGATGCAAATCAACAAGATAATGTATATATTAGGTAGAATGTAAATTGGCTGTGATGTTTTATTTTTAACTGAAATTGCTCAATTTTTCTTCATCACTGTGTTTAATGTGTCTTTGGTATGTATATAATTTTAACTACTCTATTATTAAAAACATTAAAGGCGAGTAGAAAGTGAACCTTAGGTTTAGTTTCAGCAGCCTTGTAACTCTTACTTCCCTTATTTTGCACTTTAAATCCTCACATTCCATGAGCAACTTTTTTTTTTTTTTTTTTTTACAAAGGCAAAAAAAAAAACCCTACTGTTTTCTGGGTAGAACTCTATCCATGTAATATTTATCATTGGTTAGTTTTTGACTTTGAAGTAGTATTTTCTTTTTAAGCTCCCTACATTAAGTGGCTTCATGTCTTATCTGGAGCAATTTCCATAAATATATATTTTCCTAGACTTCTAGTTCAATAACTCAGATAAACAGTGATATGAGATATCAGAGACAGTTAAGACATGATCGATTGAGTAAAGAAAATGTTTACTGCTAATATATTTTAAATTTTATCAGTTACTTGGTTTATAAGGGAAGAATGCTCAATATCAGTGATAAAGCATTAATCTAAATTTGGAGACATTCAGCAGTGTAGATCTCTTATATATATATATATATATATATATATATATATATATATATATACAGGGTGTCCATAAAGTCTGACTACATTATGTAGCCAGACTTTGTGGGCACCGTGTAGATTATGTAGCCAGACTTGTTCCTTGCTAATAGTCAGATGGTTTTGTGACCAGGTTCGAATCTCCCAACCAGCTGTAATCATAACTCCCTGCATTGATAGATTCCTAAAAGGATGAAACATTAATGTCCATAGGTATTAAAAAAATTATCATAGTAATAATTATATATATATATATATATATTATATATACACAGGGTGCCCCTAAAGTCTGGCTACATAATGTAGTCAGACTTTGTGGACACCCTGTGTATATGTATATATTTTGTATAGTTTTAAAGGTTAAAAACTTCCAAGACTATATATACCTGCTCTGTTCACTCATTGAGTACTATTTTGGTAGACACATGTTGTTTCATTGGATGTACCTCCAGGAAACTAAACTACTGGCTATATATATATATATATATATATATATATATATATATATATATATATATATGAGAGAAATAGAGAAGTAGCTCCAGACAAGGCATGAAGCCACTTGATGTAAGGAGCTAAAAAAAATGCTACTTCAAGGTCAAGAACTTGTTAACGATAAGTGTTAGATGGAATAGATTCTGACCCAGAAAGCAATCGCACACACACATTTGTTGTTCCTACTTAAGAATATGGATACTCTGTTAAGTGTACATCTGTACATAAACTACTTTATTATCTACTTGTTCATTAATAAAAATAAGTTTCAATGGATTCAAGTTTTTTCCCACAAGTTTCTGAAGGTTTAAGAATGTATTAATAAACTTATGACAGGTATTTAATTGCTTGCTGTTGAAGTTACATTTTTTGTACTAAATGAAACATTTAATTAAAAATAGATGAAATGTTTTATATCATCATTTTGGATTATTGGAAAATTTGTTTTATGTCACTAGTTTTATCTATCCAATGTTGCTCGGGAGTCATTTTACTTTAATTTTTGTTTCACCTTTTCTCTTTTTTATAAAAGTTTGAACATTAAATTATTACTGTATCGGTTAGTCGTTAAATTATTAATTTAACCAAAAGAAAATGTAATTTTAATCTTTATTTAAACCAAATAATTTCATAAATAGTTTTCAACTTTCACAAATGGGAATTTTTAAAGCTAGAGATGACTTTCATTTAAATTTCAAAGGGCCATAAAGTAATTATTTTTTTTATTTATTTATTTATTTATTTTTACTTTAATCAAAAGATTAAAATGGCCAACTGATTTATGAAAAGTCAAAATGCATTATGGTGGAATTAATTTTATTTTGTAAAATAGAATTTAAAAATATATTTTTGATACATGATGCTATTGCATTTTTAATTTCAATAAATATTCAACTAAATAAGTAGAATAGAAGTGTAAGATAATAGCTAAAAAACATTCAAAGTTGTCACACAATTGTATTAAAGAGTTTAGATATTTTCCATTTCATCTTGATTTTTGGTTTTCTGTTCATTTTTTTTGTGAAAAAAATTTGTAAAATAAGTATTGTTCATTAAAATATATAAAATATTGTCTTTTTACTTTTCAATATTTTTTATATAAACTTATAATCCTACTAAATCTTTCTTTTCTTTTTTTTTTTTTACAGGTATCTGGTTCTTCCAATGTTTTGTCCGTTTCTCCACAAGACCGAAATGTTCTGGTCACACCTGATCGCATTCATCTCAGTTGTTCTAACCCAAATTTGATTACATATGAACAAGAAAAGAACCGACCTCACAGCATATCAGAATTTTCTACGCCCACACCTACCAACCATGAACAACGAATCAAAGAAATCAAATTAAGAGAAATGTTTCTCAATCGTGCTAATACGGGTAAATATTATTTGATTAATTTTCTTTTGATTTTACCTTAATACAAAGCGCAAGATTTACCATGTTTCTATATAAAATTTAGATTTTAGTCGTCACTTTTGCAATTGTTTTAATATTTGATAATGGTTTTCTTGTTAGTCTCTTTAATTTTTCAAGATCAATAGTCATTAAATTGTGACCACAAACACACTTCTGATTTCTTGTTGTCACATACTACAAATATTTAATTCTTTTTTTTCCCTCTACTATGCTAGAAAATTACTCCTATCATAATGCATCCTATATCTTTACAATACCACTGTTGCTGCATCTGGACTGATGCATCTACAACTAGTCTCTCACTCTCAGACAATCCAAAAAAGTGTCAAACTTAGTAGGTCACAAACTTTCGATCAAGTTCCAATTTTTTTCCCACAATGTAATATCTCTGTGCCTGTTCAACAAGTACTTTAATGGAATGTGCTCTTGTGAACTCATATCACTTGTGTCCGTTTGATGTACACACTCCCGATTAACCCAGCAAGCCTTTCACTGTTGAGGTCCATAGATGCTGCAAAGCTTTTTGCTCTAATAGTTTTTCCCTTGGATTGCTAGACTTTGGAATTCTCTCCCTGTTCCCTGCTTCTCTGAATGTACTTAACTGCAGAAGTTTAAATGTACTATGAACAGGAATCTCACTGTTCAACTCCCCATAGTTCCCATTTAGACACAATTCTAAATAGTAGGTCCTTACGTTCAATAAATATTCAACTAAATAATAAGTAGAATAGAAGTGTAAGATAATAGCTAAGAAACATTCAAAGTTGTCACACAATTGTATTAAAGAGATTAGATATTTTCGATTTTATCTTGATGTTTGCTTTTCTGTTAACTTTTTTTTGTGTTGGTGTGAAAATGAGTAAAAAAAAATATATCTATGGTAAGTGTTGTAATACAAGTTTAGTTTGATCAAAGCTATTAGAATCACTGATGAAAAGTTGTTGAATTGAGTAACCACATATATTCAGGCCAATATGTTCACCACCTGTGACGTAGTACATTTCAAGTTTATAGTTAAGCTCTTGCCAATCACAGTGTACCACATCTTCGGTAACAATGCACATGTGATTCTTTACTTGAGTTCATCAATGTTAGCAGGAAGATGAGAGACATTGACCTATTGCAAACGAAGGTTCACCAATTGTTGGGGGATATGGGTTTTGCGTGTTCCAAAAATAATAAGCAAGTTTACTGAGTACATTTAAAGAAGACATTAAAAGGAAGCGCAATAAGGCAGGGTTATATATTTACATATATACAAGAGTATATTTATTTACACAGAAGTTATGAACAATACAGAGTGCGTTTGTGTACATGTGTGTATGTATTAGTGAGCATGTATAAAGTTAAAAATGTTTATGTATACGAGTTCATTGTGTATACACATATAGAGTTAGAATATTCATTGTGTGTATGTATTGTATGTTCATTGTGTACGCATGTGTATACGAGAGTTCGTTAAAGTATACGATATCGTCTTACCTTAAAACGATAACGCATTTGTCGAGGCACGTGGGGAAAATAGCGGGTGCCTACATTGACAGCTAGACAAGAAAAGAGCGTATGTTCACGTTGACGCCTGGCGAGAAAAGAGAAAGATACATAGAGAGAACGGAACAGGAAGGAGAAAAACGCTACCTGTCGGACAAATTCTGCATCACAACAAATGCAGATAACTGGTGCGTAGTTGAGTAATTATGTGAGTGTGTGTGAGACCTATGTAATCTCATATCAGTTCAAAAAGAATTTGCCAATAGACCCATCCTTTCTTCATATATCCAGTTAGAAAAGTTTTTCCAAATTTTGTATTGAATGTATATACTCTTGGGTGACTGTGTGCAGACATATTCCAAGGTGCCAAAGCAACTTCTTATTGAGAATGAACATGACAGCTCAATTAAAAACAACAAAAGTAAAACATTAAATATATAATCTGAATTGGTTTCTATACATTCTGTGAAAATTTATTATTTCAATAAGAACTAGCCTGGATACTCAAGCTATATTTTATAGTACATCTGTATACATTAACTTTTATAAATTACATACACCACAATCCACATGGCCCACATTTATTGCTTCATTACGGCGAGTAGGTAAACACACATTGTTTATAACTAGCCGTCAACCAGTTGGTTGTGCTTCCTACTTTACTGGCATTTCTTCTTTTTCAGTAACACCTTTGTCTTCTTTTTCAGTGCCTTTTTTCTTTTTCCTCCTTAGCTTCTGCCTCATTTTATTTTTTCTTTGATGTTTGCTTCTATGTTTTCTTCTTTTTCTTCATTTCTATCTTTTTCTTTTTCATCAGCTTCTTCTTCTATGTAAAACTTAAACAATTTCTTACCTGAAGCTTAAGGGACAAGCTATTATTTGATTATCGGATTTTTCAGATATCTTTCTATTCAATGGTTTGAATGCTTCAATATTCCTTTCGGTTCTTCCTCTAAATATTGGCACGAAATATTGAAATTGGTCAAAATGCATTATGTACATAGATATATATTACAGGCACAGTTTGCACATTGCTTAATGGCGTTCCTAGCTTAACCAGGTTTTCGCATTCAGTAATGGAACCTAATTGGACATTTTAAGAAATATTTCAGTACTACAAATGTGATTATTAGTTTCTTTAAAGGACATATACTTTTACACATTAAGCATATTTTCTTGAATAGAATCAGTTAACATGCCAAATCGTCTTCAGGATCTTAGCATTTAACAAATGGGTACTTAGGTGGATTACAGGCTATATTGAAATACAAACTTTATTAATTATTGACCCAGTCTTAACATGGAAGGCACCTAACAATTCAAAAAACAATATTTACCATATGCACTTTGATTTTACTTAAGCAAAATATGTAAGCTATACCATGGTCCATATTATGTGCATGTACAAAACACATTGTGATATAACATCTACACCAACACAGTGGACACTATGATGGTCATTGCTGTCCTTTTACACTTAATGACCGTGGCAAATAATTAAGGCAGCCAGTGTCCACAAGCAACCACCTCAATATAACGTAAACTAACAGTGCTATGCAAGTAACCGCCCTAAACCAACACTAATTGCCAGTAACCACTCGTACCAACAATGACAGGTAGGGGATTCCGCCAGACAATACACGACAGAAGTCATATGCTTTCATTTTGGCCACTGTCACCAGTGCCTGCAATTTTCTTGAGCTTATAATGGCTAACACTAGCAACTGCTGCCATCTCTCTGCATTAATTTTTTTAGCTGTTTATCCATAATAATTTATGTGACTCGCATACAATAATGTACTAGATAATCATAGGGGACTTCACTGCAGCTGTTTGGACTTTGAATCATATTTTCACTAGGAAACAACGGTACACAAGTCGTGTGTGTGTGTGAGAGTGAAAGTTTTTATGTCACATGCGTACTTTCATGTAAGACTAAAGCTGAGTTAAAAAGTCACTTCATGCACACAGACGCCCAATGCTTAACTGAAGAGATGGCAAACTTCTGTCAAGAAGTAGCCGGCATCATATATATATATGACGATCAAACTACAACTAAATAACACAAAACATTTATTATAAACTGTTTAAAACATAGTTATGAAATTTGGATATACAGTGTATTTATACCTTTGCTTTCCACCATGCACAGAAACACATAAAAATACACACATACACAGTATTTCAAAAAACTGTAATACATTGAAGCATTAGTAAACTGCTTTGATGTTAATGTAGTTGTGATAAAAAAAAGAACTTTCACTTTTATTCATCCTTCTTTTTCTCCTTAGCTATAGAATTAATAATAGGGTAGTCTAGACTCTCAAGTAGGGCAGGTCTAGTCGAGGAGATGGAAAACTTTGAAATAATAACAATTCATTCTCCTCTAGCATCCTCCGACCACTCCGTTGTATCAGTTAAGATAAAAATGAAATGTAATAAGTCCCCAGACGTACCCCCTCCACCGTACTGTATACCGATACTTTAAGGCTGACTGAGATAGCTTCCGTACATTCATATCTGATTTACCTCTGCACTCCATGTTTAAAAAGGAAGTGTCCTCTATAGTATCAGATCTGACCGAATGGTTAATTGTAGGCATAGACCGATTCATACCATCTAAAGAATTCCAACAAAAACCTAACAGCCAGCCATGGTTCTCCCCAGAATGTGCTACTGCTATCGCGCACAGAAATCACTTTTTCTATAGCTACCAACGTAATAGATGTACTGAAACTAAAGCTGCTTTCAGGTCTGCCAGCAACCACTGTAAAAGAGTAATAAAAAATGCAAGAGAGCTATATGCCCAGTCTGTTAAATCCAAGGTAGCTGATCAGCGGCTTGGTTCCCACCAGTTTTGGCAAATAACAAATAGGATCCTGAACAGAAGTGTGCGTTCTATCCCAACTATTATCAATGGACCAGAGGTTATCTCGTCAGCGTCAGACAAGGCGAAACTATTTGCAAAGAACTTTACAGCTAATTCTACCCTATGCGACGAAAGCCATCAACTCCCCATATTTCTTCCTATAACACAGAACACGCTAGGTAACATACAAATATCCGTGCATGAGGTCGCCAAGCTAATCAAGAACCTTGATTCCAGTAAAGCAACTGGCCCTGACGGCATCCCAATTATAGTGTTAAAAAAGCTTCAACCAGAACTTGCTCCCATACTTACGAAACTATTTAAGTGCTGCCTTAAGAAGAAGTGCTTTCCGACTCCCTGGAAGACCTCAACAGTTTGCCCTGTATTTAAGAATTCAGGTGATAAGTCATCTCCCTCTCAGTACAGACCAATAAGTCTCCTGTGTGTTATGAGTAAGTTGCTGGAATCCATATTAAATAGAGAAATAGTCAACCACCTCAGCAGAAACAACCTTCTTAGTGACACACAATATGGTTTCCGCTCTGCAAGATCTACCGCAGATGTGCTAACGGTTATATCTCACAGGATTAGTGAATCTCTTGACAAAGGCTTCCTTTCTAGGGAAATTGCTCTTGACATATCAAAAGCCTTCGACAAGGTATGGCATAAGGGTCTACTTCACAAGATTTCCAACTACGGTATAACTGGAAATGTTTTCTCAATCATTAAATCATTTCTCTCTGATAGGCTCATAAGAGTAGTGGTCGATGGACAAAAATCAGAGGTCTGCAGTATTAATGCTGGAGTCCCTCAGGGGTCAATCCAGGGCCCAACTCTTTTCCTGATCTACATCAATGACCTCCCTAAACAGATACTTAAATCATTCGTTGACATCTATGCTGATGACACGACCATCTATGGCAACACATCAAAGGCTGTAAATGACAAAGTTCTCTCTGATTCTCTCTCCTCTGATCTCGAGCGCGTGGTTCAGTGGGGGAAGACGTGGCTGGTTACCTTTAATGCATCTAAAACCAAACTCCTATCCTTACATCATCAATGCTCTGATTCCCATCTGGCATCAATTGGGATGGATTGCTATCGTCTGAGAGAGGCCCTGTGTTTTGACAAGCTTCTGGATTTGACCTTTACTCCTGATCTGAAATGGAACACGTACATCAAGTCTGTTGCCAAGGTCACTGGAAAGATGGTGGGATCCTTCTACCGCTCCAGAAGATATCTCACTACTGATGCAATTCTCTATCTATATAAAAGCCAAGTATGTCCAAGGATGGAATACTGCTGCCATATCTGGGCAGGAGCTGCTAAAAACAGCCTATCCTGCCTTGACAGAGTACAAAATAGACTTCGTGGCTTAGTGGGGGATGCCCTTTTCTCTACCCTGCAACTTCTCTCCTACAAAAGAGATGTTGCGAGCCTATCCTTGTTTTATCGTTATTTCCATGGCAGGTGCTCATCTGAACTCCAATCTCTGGTCCCCCCTCGCCAATCTTTCACGAGAAACACCCGTCTAGCCGAATCCACTGTGAAAAATTTCCCCCACTCTTTATCTGTGCCTAAATCAAAATGTGGATTCCATGAACAAAGCTTCTTTCTTAGAACTGCACGCCTGTGGAACTCTGTTCCTTCTGCCTGCTTCCCACCTGACTACAACTTGGATGTGTTCAAGTCCAACGTTAACAAATTCTTAATGAACCACCCCCTTAAGTAAACACTTCATCAAATCTCCACACTAATGTAATGTACTTGCAATAACCCTTATCCCTGAGTGGCTTCCGGACCTTGATAAGTGGTGACCACTGTGTAAAAAAAAAAAAAAATCCTTTTCTTGTTTTAAATCATCTTGGACTACTCCAGGCCATTGAATTTTTAGCAGTGTCACCTCATGTGAAGGATATTTGAAATTAGAAATGACACAATGGAGATGACCAGCTGACAGGGGCATATCATTTAATGGATTTAGTTATCAAAAGATCTCTTGAAACTAAAACGTTTTCATTTCTTTGTTAATTCTGAAATTATCAAAGCTCTTAACTAAAAACTGAATTTTATTTCAATTTCTATATTCATTTTTTCTTGTCTTTTATATAGCAAAACAAAAATTATGAAATATAAAAAAAATCACTTGTAATGTGTTCTATTTTCTTTTTTTATTCATTATGTTATGTTTTTATTTTCATTTTTTATTATGCAGTTCATGACATCTTAAAGTCACTAGTGAGAATGGTATCTACTGAGAGAGATCGCCTCAAGCAAGCCCTTGAGCAGAATGTTATGGCCCAGAACAATAGTAACAATATCAATTCTTTGAAAGACTCTATGGCAGAGGTGAGCAGATTTCTTTTTTTTTCTTTATCATATTTGTACTCATTTTTTTTCTTTTTTTTTTCCTTTTTTTTTTCATTGGGTAATTATTAATCAACCAAGAAACATTATTACCTAAACTGAAACTCTAAAAAAAATATGATGACAGTACAATCTAAAAATAAGCTTAAACCAGGCTTAGGGTCAAACAAATCCAACTTGCCCCTCCCTTGAGGCTTGCATTCACAAATATCCGTGGGCTTAGAACTAATTTAGCTGATGTTGAAGCATTTCTCCTAACAAATACCCTGGATATCTTAGCGCTAAGTGAGACTAACCTACACTCCTCCATCCCCTCTAACCACTTTAATATGCCTTGATATCTCCCACTCTGCCGTAAGGACTCTGACAGACACATGCACGGACTTGGAGTTTACATTCGTAACACCCTTCCCTTGACCAGAGAATCAACCTAAAATCGGATGATCAAGCCTTTATGTGCTTTAGACTTTGTGCTTTTAAACTTGCAACACAACATTAGCTACTTTTACTTTCTCTACCGCTCTCCCTCGACCCAAGACTGCACCATAATAAACAAAGTCTCTGACAGCATAGACACAGCACTCTCCCTCAACACTAGCACACAAGTACATGTATTTGGTGACTTTAATGCCCACCACAAAAACTGGCTTGGATTCTCTACTCACACAGATGCAACATAACTTCTCTATATCTCATTTCCTATCACAAATTGTTACGTTTCCAACCCGTTTCCCTGACCAGGAAGAACAATATGCATCACTTCTAGATCTGTTTTTGACCACATGATTGTATAACAAATGCCGACAGCCCACTTGGGAATGCTGATCATGCAGTGATAATGGTTGAAATCGTCCTAAACTCTAGAGCCAAAACTGAAGAGCCAGTGCTCAAAATGAGATATTATAAAAAGGCTGACTGGGAAGCCATCAAAGATCTTATTAGAGATGCCCCATGGAGAAATATTTTTTTTCTTCCTGTTGAACAGTGCGCAAACGAGATCACCGAATGGTTCAAAACTGCAATCGAAGTGCATGTTCCCATGCGGAAAATTTATAGTAAGCCCCACTATCCCCAATAATTTACTTCGACTTGCGCTACTGCCATTGCTCAAAGGCATACCACAGATTTAACCAACATAAGTCCAGTTCAAACAGACAAAAGTACATAGAAGCTAGAAGTAACGTTAAGAAAGAAATAGTGACAGCTAAGAGATGATTTACGGAAACCACTAAAAAACGCATCGAAGCACAAAAACTAGGAACTCGTGACTTCTGGAAAATCTACAACAGTGTAGTAAATAATGGGCAATCAACAATTCCCCCACTAACCAAAAATCATGAGGTTGTTTGCTCAGCAATTGACAAGGCTAACATGCTTGCCAGTTGGTTTGCCTCAAACTCCACACTGGACCCTTCCAACCACCCCCTACCTGACTTTCCTATGCGGACAGACGTCATGCTAGACAATCTGAAAATCACCCCTACTCAGGTGCATGCTATCATAACAAACCTTGACACTTCAAAAGCATGTGGACCTGATCTCATCCCAGCTATGCTATTAAAAAAGTGCTCAGCCGAAGTAGCTGCAGTTCTCTCCAAACTCTACAACAAATGCCTTAATGAATCTTGCTTTCCAGGCTATTGGAAAACTGCTTCTGTAGTACCAGTATTCAAGAATTCTGGTGAAAGAACTGACCCATTAAATTATCGCCCCATTAGCCTCCTACTTCTTGCCAAAATATTTGAGACCATAATTAACCATGCTCTAGTCCATCACCTTACAGATGCTAAACTTCTGACTGACCAACAATATGGATTTAGACAAGCCCGTTCCACGGCAGACATCCTCATTGTAATCTCTGAACGTATATACCATTCACTGGACAAAGCGGGGGATGGCAGAGTAGTAGTTCTAGATATATCCAAGGCTTTTGACAGGGTATGGCATGAGGGTCTCCTCAGTAAAATCAGATCATACGGTATCACTGTTTATCTGAGAGTACATCTTTCAAACTCCTTGGTCTAATGTTCACAGGAAACATGAGTTGGAACAATTACATTGAACGCATTGCCAGGGCCGCTGCGAGGGAGGTGGGCTCTCTCTACCTACCGTGCTAGAAAACTACTTACACCCGAAAGTATCCTGTACCTCTATAAGGCCACCATTCGCCCATGTATGGAGTATTGCTGTCATATTTGGGCTGGTGCATCTCTCGCTCCTTGACAAGGTTCAAAAGACAGTCGCCCTGATAGGCCCTGAACTAGCATCAAAGCTTCAGCCTCTGTCCCATCGACGAAACGTTGCATCCCTCTGCCTGTTCTACAAGTATTTTAATGGTGAATGTTCTGATGAACTGCAAGCACTTGTGCCCCCACGACGTGAACACCCTCGACAAACCCGGCAGGCTGCTAAATCACACCCCCACACTTTAGACATCCCTATATGTAAAAGATCTTTCTACTCCAATAGTTTCTTCCCCAAAACCGCTAGACTTTGGAATTCCATTCTAGGTCCCTGCTTCCCCAACTGTATTGACATGCAGAAGTTCAAGTGCAACATGAACTGATATCTTGCTGCCCAAATCCCTACATAGTACCCCAGTAGTTGTTTCCCCTGATAGTAGCCCCCTACACCAAAGTGGCAATGTGCCTTGTTTGGGGTGAAAATGTAATAAAAAAAATTAAAAAAAAATTATTAATGTGCAGAAGAATGGTTGTGCTTGGCTGTTAGACATTCCTTTAGAATTTTTCTTCTTGCAAATGTTAAAGATTATAGGCTGAGAATAATTATAACTGATGTGGTATATAAGACCAAAAAGAATTATAGAAGATGTAGTAGATAAGGCTTAAAGTAATTAGAGGAGAGATGTTGGATGAAGCTAAAAAATAATTATAGAAAACATGGTACATGAGATAGAAAATAATCATAGGAGATACAGATTAGGCTGAAAAAAATAATTATAGAAGATATGGCTTTTAAGGTTATTAAGACCAAAATGATGATTGGTGGTTGTAGAGTTGGAAAGCTCTCCAAAAGAGGAATTTCCTCTCCTCAGTTGTGAAAAGAGAGTCTGGTGTAACTCAATTTTTTGTATGTGTATTCAGTATGATAATGTATAGAAGTGAAACTTGGCCAATGAGGATTGAGGCCACAGAGAGAAATGATGTGAGTCATACGCTGGATGTGTAGTGTTAAAAACAGGCTTAGATCTGATGACCTCAGAGGACCATGTAGAGAGATGTGTGCAGAATATGAGACCTTCTTGATATGGTAACATTGAAAGCATGGATGAGAGCGCTTGAGGTAATAGGTGTAAAACAGTTTAGATACTAGGTTCAGTTCATAGGGAAAAGTGAAAGAAAAACATGGAAAGAAATGATTAGATGAGAAAGAGGCATAAAACCTGAACTAGGGATAGTTTAGTTTGGAAGTTTGTTTTTAAAAGCCATCAGATGTATGCAGCATGTAAAATTGGCATTTAACTAATGATTACAACGATGATGATGACAATCAAATAAGCATTAGGCAAAATTGAATAACTTATGTGAAGATCCTGCTTAAAATTTGGGCAGTAAAAACCCAATTAAAGTTAATGATGGCATAAAAGAAGATTCCTGAATATAATGAAAAGTGTTCTGAATGAATATGAATAAATACTTTTGTTTTTACAGTCTTATGAGAAGCTGGTCATGTTATAATTATGATATCTGAAAATTTTTGTACTTGTTTAACAGGAAATCACTTGACTCATAACCTGTCAGGTGAAGGCAAGAAAAGTTGACTACATGTTATTTAATATTTGTACAGAGTGCAAATTGCATTTCTTGAACTGCAGGTGTTGCACCTAGTTAAAATAACCGGACCATTGGAGAGACTGTTTTTAACTGCTGCTGTTGCTTCTTTGTTTTTCTACTTTATGTAGTAAACACATTCTTCTTGTTTCATTTTCTCAAAATAAATTATTTCAAACAAATTTTTAAACTCAACCTTTAATTATTTTTGCATGCAAATGTATAAAATGTGGACAAAGGCACCCAAAATCTTCAGAAATTAAAACTAACATTCTTATATCATGAGAATTTTCATTGTCTAGTTATCATATAATCCATAGATAATAATCAATACGAATGATAGAATATGACAAACAGTAGCAGTGATTCTGAAAATGAAATGCCTGCTAATGAAAACATGTTTACTTAGTGACACAAGCCTAAATTTTGCTCAGTGAGTAAAGATATCTTTAATTGCTGTAGTGTTCTAACACTCGTTCTTATAATGCTCACACACTTTAATATTTATCCAAGCATGCATACAAGCTTTCTAACCATTTAAACTTTAAAATATGTATTACAGCTATGACAACATTTAGCAGCTAAATGTTGTGCTTCTTAAATTATAATGTTAAATGAATAGGTTTTCCACTATATGCATATTACATCAATTAAAATAGTTGAAAGACTACACGCATGAGCATCCATGTTACAAGCAACTAATGTTTTGGTGTTAGGGGTTTATATACTATTATTTCCAGCTTTTAGATGGCTTATTCACCTTGCCATTTTTTTGTATAAGATATTTTGCTTATCTTCAAAAATCTTTCTAGGTTTTGGAATTTTTGGTGGTTGATGATATGTATTATTCAGACTACTGTTCTTGAGTGTTATTCTCACAATGTTTCGGACAATGTACTCTGCAAACTTCTTCAGGTATATCATGTCAAACTCATGACTCTTTCTATTTAACCCAGGAATCTGTGTAGTATTTTGAATAGAACTCTTTATTTCATCCACAGAGGTAGTTTGCTCTTGTTCCATCCACCATGACCGGATAAATCTTAATTGGCAGTTGTATTCTTAATATTGCCCACACTATGGATTGAACCATCAACCTGCAGAAGACTCACTTAGAATTGATTATATTTCACACTTTATCCATTATGCCATGGGTTATCCCTGTGGATTAAATAAAGGGTTTCATTCAAAATCCATATAGATTACTGAGTTTGAGAAAATACAGCTGAAGATGTTTTGAGGTAACATTGGCTGAAACATTGTGAAAATAATCTGAGATGAGAACAGTAGTCAAAATAAATTTTTTAAAAAATCCAAATCTTTTCGTTTTTATCAGTAACCCTTTTTTTCTTTTTTTTTTTTTCTTTTTTTTTTTCAATGTCATTTTGGTTCAGATTTATTCATCTAAGCAAACCTCAAAATCAGTTAAATGACTCTTAAATCTACTAAACATTATAAGACAGATGTTTGTACCTGTTATGTAAGTCAAGGGAGTGTCACCTCTAAATGTTAACTGACCCACCAACTGCAAAAGCATTCCATACTCACCTGCTGCTGCTGCTTCTACTACTATTACCGCATATTATTACAAGAAGGTGTTTGTTTTGTTTTGTTTTTTGTTTTTTTTTCTCCTTCTTGACACTTACCTTACATTTCTATTTGTTCAAACTTTATTCTTACTTTAATGGTTTCTCGGTGAGTGATATTTTTATTTAGTACTCAAATAAATCTGAACTTATACACACATTATATACATATCATCCATTATTTTATGATTCTATATCAGCTACTTTTTAATTCATTTTAATTTTTGCTTTGTCATCATTGTCATCGATTTTATGTATGTTTTACATGCTGGTGTTGTATCTAAAAATATTTCCTTAATGAAGAAATTTCAGATTTGTCTTCATAATAATTAAAGTAAAAAATATATTCAGATTAAAATTTCAAATTCACTCAACATTTCAATAAGTTGTATTTTTAAATTATTTTACTTGGTTTTAATCTTTTTCTCTTTTTCAAAGTAAGTAATCTATACTTTCTCTTTTCAGTATAAGTTGTTTAACTGATTGTTTTGAATTTAACACATACCATTCTTTGATTAGACTACACACTAACACAAAAATTTGTGCAATACTTTATCAAGTTTTTTTTTCTTAACTTTTCAAAATAAGGAGAATCTTTATTTAAATTTAAGAAAACATTTCATTAAGAAAAAACATTTCTTTTGTCATCTCTCATCATTAGCGGCATATTTTTAGATGTAAATGACTGCTTTTTTTCCAATCGGTTAGTCGGGCACATTTTTTTTTTCTTCAATGAATCTATGGGGTAAAATTGTTTTTTTTTTATTTGGTTTTATTGGTCTGTCATGCTTGAGTTTAAAATAGAATTTTTCTCAGTCTGTTTTGAGTTTAAAATAGCAGTTTTGTTGGTCTGTCACACTGAAGTTTAAAATAGCATTTTCATTGCTGAAGTTTAAAATAGCGTTTTTATTGGTCTGTCATGCTGAAATTTAAAATAGCATTTTCGTTGGTCTGTCACACTGAGGTTTAAAATAACATTTTCGTTGGTCTATCAGCCTGTCATACTTGAGTTTAAAATGGCATTTTGGGAGTATTTTAAGAATAATTGTTCTTGTTTATAAAATGCATCAGTATTTTTGGTTGGTTGTGTTGATGTAAATAATTGAAAACATTGAAAATCTGTTCACCAAAATTTTATTGGTTGAGGACCCTATGTGAGGTGGAATAATTTAATTTTATAGCATGAATCAACTGTTTTCAATCATTTTAAATACTGCTTTCAAATTGTTGGCAGTAAATGTTGAGATATTTGAGGGTTTTTCAACTGCATGTTCTTATGTTAGGCATTTTTCATAGAAAATATTTTGAGAAAAATTTACTCTCCTAAAATTACACATACATATAATAACTAATACAGATATAATATATATATATATATATATATATATATTTACATATATATATATATATATGAGAGATCTGGCATTGCCTAGGTTCCTGGAAAAGAAAATAGTATGGTTAAAAAAAAAATAACATGCTTCTTGTAAATTGCTCTCCCTCACGCTTGCACACATCACCTTCTAAACACATTTCTCCTGACTGCTTGTCTGTAATTCTTTTTTAACTGCTTGAATCTAAAGAAAGAAAGAAAACAATTAGCAACCAATTGTTTGACATAGTTTCAGTGTTGTTATATGAATATTTATTAGTAAGAATGAATGAAAGTAAGCTTTTTTTTTTATATTCTATGCACTAATTTGGTTTTTGTCTTGATTGCAACAGAATGAATATTAGAGCATTTGTTTCTTCGTAACCAGCTCAGAATGAAATCTTCCCATCTCCCACCAGATTAGCTTCTATATTCTTATTTGGTACTTATGCATTCGTTAAACCAGAACTCGATGTTTGCTCGGCTTTCTCTGGAGCATGACGTCAACAGCCAAATTATGCTGAGCATCGCCAATGAAATAACGCTATGTAAAAGAAAATAGCAAAATTTTTAATGTAGAAACATCAACAGGAAAAAAAAAAAAAGAAAAACCAATAATTTTTTAATTTTCATTGTGTGAAGAAAAGTTTTGGGGGGGGGGGGTGTCAAATAATTTTTAAGGAAAATTTTTTTGTTTCAAATGAATAAGAGTTAGCAATTTTTTTTTTTTGTCCAATAAATAACAACAAAAGTGGGTTTGGGGGGGGGGCAATTTGACTGGGAGTAGTTGGAATATTTTTTTTCCAATGTCAGGAAAATTTCCTTAGGAAGATGTTTTTTCCTCAGACTTTTGGGCAGCATCAGACAACGGCAAAGTGGATGGAGAAAAGGTAACAGATATGTAAGGAAGCTCTTCACCAACCAAGTAGCTTTTGGCAATGAGAGTTAATATGGAGACAAACAGATTGCTACCAAGTTTTTTGGCCTCCACATAAACTCTAAAAAATAGGTGTCCAAAAGCTCCCGACTAATTTTGCATTTTTGTTTGTTGCACTGTTTGGTTTCCTTCCACATTCGCTTTACATGATTTGTACTTGTCTGCGTTTCAGGATCTACGAAGTGAAGGCTGTGGTTCACCATTCAAGGATGATGCTACTCTCCTCCCACTTTGCTACATGCCTTCCAACAGTCTGATATGACCGTGGTCCTTGGCAGAATTTATTTCTTTTTTATTAGTGGAAGGGTTAGGGTTTCTGTATTCTAGTCCAGATTGCTGTCCACCGTTGACATTTAACATTCCCACATCAGTAATGCTCCCTCGTTTTGCTAGGATGCACTCATGGTCGCAGGTTGCACATTTTATTGATTTTGCCATTAGTTTCTACCATTAACAAAAAATCAACTACAGCATCCAGTGTCTGGAACTATTGGGCAAGGATGGTTAAATTCATTTTTTTAGATTTTCTTTACTCTTCCTGAATTGCATGTAAGAAATGGTGCAATTTTTTTTATTTCTTCTTCCAATTAGTATCTAAATTCTTGAGCATATGCATGCCTTTTGAATTGAAACTCAGCGCATGGCGTTGTGATTGGCTGATTGCCATGTTACATCAGACAGCAGCTAAACCTGAGCTGTTTACATGATGTTCCACAGAAAACTGAGCAAAAGCTGAGTTGTGTCTGATTCAAAGAATGCACAAGTACCTCTTACTTTTACATTTTATAAGTAATTTTAGCATTGACTAAATAACAGGAAGTGTCAGTAGAATGGCATTTATTAAAATCATTTTTCATAAATTTATAGTCTTCAGACAGACGAAGGCTCATGTGTAATCCTGATCCAAGCCTAAGACCCATATTACAATTTCAATCCTGACTTTTTTTTTCTGGTTTATAATTTTAAATATATAAATTAAATAAAGTTGTCTATCTTTTTTCATAGATTTCAGGTGCGAATGCAGACCCCACAATATTCTTATACTCTTTTTTATAGAAATGAAACATATTTATCCAAGTACACTCGATATTGTATATTTTGGAATATATTTCATTATGTGGGTCCATCTCAAAAACACTTTAAGGAATTTATGATATATTTTATGTTGCAACTTGAACCAAAAATGGTTGAGTTTGATCAAGCAATGTATTAATAAAATGGTATTAATAAAAAAATTCATGTTTGTGTATCATACGATCAAATTTGGTTGATAATTTAATGTCCTCACTTTTTTCCTCTTCATCTTACAATCTTTTTAAACATTCAATCTAGAGAAGAGAATAAATTAACCGTTTATGAAGAAGAATGCAAATCTAATCTCCACTTTCCAACCATACATTGTAAATAATGAAATATATATTGAGATCAAATGAGATTTAAAAAATAATAATGCTAACCAAAAAACTGTACTTGAAAAAAAATAGACATCTTCCCATGAATGTTAACTTTTAAAGTGTATTCAGGAATAATATCTAGGAAAGAAATTTTTCATTAATATGATAGAAAACTTGTTCAAACACACATTATTTAATCACAAATTTTTTAGCAATGAAAGATATCGAAATAATACTTCACCATCCAAATGTTTTTTGGAACTTTCCTGAAAGAAGCCCCTATAATAGAATGAAGTATTTCAAAAAAGCATAAAAATGCAAATCTATGAACTTAACCTGTTATTTATGTTTAAGTGAGAAACTAGAGATGACAGAAGAAAATTATTATATCCATGACATTACATTGTAGACTCAATTTCCTCTAGTCTGGCTCTCTCATATATATATATATATATATATATATATATAATCCATATGGATTAATATTAAAGCATATAAACCCCATTCTTTTTAAGATATATAAATTATATAATGGTAAGTTCTAAGCAAATTAATGATTTAATAAATTTAAAGGGGAGAGAAACCTATAAAATCAAAAGGTGGTATGAATGAAATCTTCCTTGATCTAATGGAAGAGGGAGTGAAGAACAACAACAATGACAGCCAGATGGCACCTTCCACTCAAATCATCCTGGCCTCGACTCCCTAACAATTGACAGCAAGCAGTGAGTTGACTCTGCTCATTAACTCACCAATTAAAAAAACCCCCAAAAAAACACAACTCCTGAAAGACTTCTATTCTTTCATGCAAAACATATTTGACAACGATCAGGCAGAGATTGGCCACCATTCAAGAATGTAGAAAAGAGATTTGCCCTTGTTTGGTGTTTATCATCACAAAACAAAAAACAAAATAAGGGTTGTTTTTGACTCCAGTGCACATGGAGTATCCTTAAACAGTGCTCTCTTAACCGGACCGGATTTTAACAATGACCTCAGAGGAGTACTGGTCAGTTTATGTAAAGAAACTGTGGCACTTATGGCTGACATTGAACAAATGTTTTTCTGCTTTCTTGTGACATCAGAACACAGGAATTTTCAGTAATTCCTGTGGCGTAAGGACAATGACCTTTACAGGGAAGTAATTGAATACAGGATGAAAGTCCATGTATTTGGCAACAGCCCTTCACCTGTAGTGACAACATACTGCCTCAGGAAGTCTGTTGGGGAACAACACCTTGATTGCAGCCCTCATTACTCAATTTGTGAACAGATTTTTATGTTGATGATGGGCTGAAAGTGGTGCCCATTGTAGCGGATGCCATTTCCTTGTTGAAGCAAACATAAAATAGCCTCCAACAAGAAAGAGGTTCTGGATGCTTTCCTTACTAAGGACCTCACCAGTGATACCTGTGCAATGTAGCCTGGGACTTGATTGGGACCCTAGAAGTGACTGCTTCACCTATAGTGTTGCCCAGGGGAAAAAAACATCAATAGCTTCTACGATTCCCTTGGGTTTGTGGCACCTGTAATCATCCAGGGCAAATTTATCTTGAGTTGATGTCTGGAAAGTTTGATTGCGATCTTTCCTTACCACCTCAGAAAGAACAACTTTGGACTGTTTGGCGTGATTCCTTACAGGAATTACACAACCTCCAAATACCAAGGACATATACCTTAAAACCGCCAACTTCAGCATCCTTCAAACAGTAGACTACCTAAGAGTTACCTACCTGATGGTACTTGTGAGGTGGGTTTTATCATGAGTAAAACTAAGTTGGCACTATATCCTGAAACTTTCAGTACCTCGACTGGAACTATGTGCATGCGTTCTAGCAGTAAAATTCACTGATATGATTTTCTTAGCTGTACATGCCGATTCGACTATTTTTTTCACAGATAGTAGAGTTGTTCTGTTTTATAAACAATGAGCAACATTGCCTTTATGTTTATGTCAGCAATCAAGTGTGACGTATCCGCCAATCATCACAACCCACACAGTGGAATTATGTATCTACTAATAGGAACCCAACCGCCAGTGGAACCAGATCGATTCCTGCCACCAAACTCTTGACTGCAGCCTCGTTTAATGGTCCACTGTTTCTGTTGAAACCCACCTTCAAACTTTCTGATCCGGAATCCTATGACCTTGTTGATCTTGTGATAGACGTTGAAGTCTGTCCTATGGTGGCATCCTTTGCTTCACACTGCTCCTCTTTGTCGCTTGGTTTGGATCACTTCACAAGGTTCTACACCTGGAAGGATCCACATTTCCCAGTCATTTCACAAGGACAACAGAATAAATGATTGCAAAGAATGGCACTACTAAAAAACACCCCTGTCAATGGAAGCACTAGCACAATCGGTGAATGTAATCATCCAGTCAGTGCAAAGAGACATATGCCCTGGAATTCTCCTGCTTAACTGAATGTGGAAAACCTTCTCATCTTATCTGGGAAGCACTATATAGCAACCTTGCTTATTAAACATCACCATCAACTGATACGCCACCAAGGCCGCTACTTCACAGAAGATGTAGTCCATTTTGCCGGCTTCTAGATTGTTGGCATGTTTGCGCTTTGGCTCATCACATCACATCCAACCAGAGGAGGCTTAGCCGACAACAAGAGGTGGGCTGCTATATTTACATGCATGACCACAAGGGCAGTTCATATTGAAGTCTTGGAGTTATTGGATGCCTCCAACTCGATAAATGCTCTTCGCTGTTTCTTCTTCATTCAAGGTCACGCAAAAATTATCTGTTTGGATCAAGTCTCCAATTTCATCGGAGCAAGGAAAGAATTGGGCATAAATTCAAACCTGAATACCAGGGAAATGAATTAACACCTTGCTGACCATGGTTGCACCTGGCTGCATATGGGTGGAGTGTGGGAGCGAATGATAGGAGTAACAAAAAGAATTCTTAATTGTCTGCTGCTTCACCATGGTAACAGCAGAATAACTAATAAAGTGCTCACCACCTTTCTGGCTGAGATTGCTGCTATTATCAACATGCCGCTTATTCCAGTTTTTTCAAACTCAGAGAATCACATTTTGTTAACACTTTCCATACTCCTCACTCCAAAGATAGGACTTATTTTCAAGCAATTTTGATCAAAAAGACATATCCAGGCGATAATGGCGACATTTTCAGCACTTAGCGCAAATGTTTTGGGACCAGTGGAAAGGCCAATACCTGCCCCTTTTACAAGCCTGAAGCAAATGGACTTCCCACGTTTCAAACTTGAAGCCTGGCAATTTGGTCCTTTTAAAAGAAAAGGACTCTAAGAGAAACCAATGGCATTTGGGATTGATCACATGAGTTATCTCAAGCAAAGATGACCAAGTCCGACAGATTGAAATAAAAGTTTGTAAAAATGATTCTAGTAGACTTGCAACTCTTTATTCCCTTTTGCAATGGTATTTTTTTATCAGGTACAAATTTACTTGTCACCATTTTTTTCATATTTTATTAAATTTAAATGCGTTTGTTTTTCTCTTTTATGGGTCCGAGTTATTTGGCTGCCTGAGCAAGATCTCAATTAACATTTTGATGAAAGCAGCACATATATATCAACATGTTAAATATTACTAATACTGGAAATACTGCTATTAAGATTATGCTGAGCAATCCTTTAAGCTCTAATTCAAATTCTTTAAAAACAATCCCGAAAAAACCTATTAGATAAAAGAAAACATTATGGTTGTATCTAGTGTTAGGATGATTCCTAAATTTTTTCCAATTCCAGGAAAATATTGATTAACGATTCCGATACCAAATACGATTCTGATTCCCGTGGAATTGTTGTTTTGAAATATACCATTATATAATCGAAAGTTTTTGTGTAGCAAAAAAATTTGGTACAATGAAAAAGTGGAAATACAATTAAGGGAATTTCGAAAATGATTTGATTTTTTTTCTTAAAATTTCTTTCATTGAAGATAAAAGTCAAAACAAATATTTTAATCATGAACTAAATATGCACCATAAAATTAATAACAATGAATTTCAGGAGTTATTTTATATATTAAAAAATATAAAGAAAGTCATGATTAATTCAACAAAAATGCAATAACATCAAATTTCAAGGGGAATAACATGTTTTGTTCATTTTTTGATATTCATTTTTTGTTTTATTTTCCCTTTGTCTTCGATAACTCTTTAAAATTTAACTTTTTTGCAGCTTCGATTCCTAACTGATTTTTATTCCACTTTCTAAAATATTCTTATTTCTAAATGAAAATTAAAAATATCTAAATCTTTGATTAAATTTTTAGCCTTTTATATTCAATCGTCTCAAATTATTCCTATTTGACTTTTTAAAAAATATTTTTAACAATAATAATGTTATTTTTTAAATCTAAATAAATTGGTTTATTTCTATATTTTTATTATATAATTATATACTTATCGTCCTTTAATATTTATTATTTAATGTCTTAATTTACCTCTTTATTACTATATAAAAAGTAAATTTTTGGTAATTCTTTATTTCTATTGTTAAATAAGTCATTTATTGAACTTTCGAAATCGCCTCCACCTTGATGCTGTTTCTGACAACCTTTTTATTTTTATTTTTTGTTAGGAGTTGGGAAACATTTATCTATGCTCACATCACGACTGTGATACCAGGCATCGGTGAATGTCGACCAAGCCCTGCAGTTCTTTAGTTGAACGGCTCTGAGTGACTAGTTAGTTTGCAAAATTAGGATTCAAAGGATTAAAAAAAAAAATAATAATAAATTTTTTATATTTTTTTTTGTTTGTTTTTGTTCTGCAAAGAAGTTCCGTGTTTTTTATGGATTTTTTCTTTTCTTTTTTCCTCTGGCCAAAAAAACCTGGCCAAACAAAAAATCCCCATCCAAAAAGAAAAAATGAACACAGCCAAGAAAAAAAAAAAAGTATCCCCCCCCCAAAAAAAAAAAGACACAGCAAAAAAATATCCACCAAAAAAATAAAACATAGCAAAATAATCTGAAAAGTGCAAAGTTCAAGCCAAAAAACAAAAAAAAAAAGGGCCACACACGCCAAACTTCTTTCCTTTTCGGAATAATGAATGCTCCCTCAAACGAACTGCGTACAACATCAGAGCCGATGCGTCTACATCTACCGAAATAATAAATTGCTTAAATTATTTATTTTAAAAACATTTACCATTAAAGTTTTTCCATTTTAAATTTCCGAGTTGTCCATTTGGTCTCATTTCATTTTCCGGTATGCTCGATCTGACTTTTTGATCAACTGTTGGGTCTCCAGAACGTCAGCCATATTTCATATTCTTCATTAGCTATTTACACAAGACATACATATTTTAATCATGATTTTCTTTAGTTCAAATGGGTAGAGCAAATAAACTTTTAATTCGAAATGACCCCTAATGTATAACATAAGAAACAGAAAAGAAACATTTATATATATTTTCTCATATAACCTCAATACACTTTCAAGCGATAAAAATTACCTGTAAAGTAGTTAATAAAATTCTTGTATATCATATTAAATATGTTATGAAAAGTTCTATGACGTTTTTATCATAAATTTTTGACAGCATTAATCTCACTTCAAACAAACAGTTCAACTTAAAAAATATGAAAGAATCGTAAATCTAAGGTATTTTTTAACGATGCGATTCCGATTCCCCCAAATACACGATTCTTACGATTAACAATTTCGATTAATCATCCCACCACTAGGTGTATCCTCCCTATAGTAATAACATAAAAGCAAATATACCTTAGAAATTTTTTTTTTAATAATTGAAAAATCGTTTAAATATCCACACGTATTAAATAAAAGCACATAAAACTTTTTATTCAACAATGCCTAATTTAACATAAATAATTACTTCTGATAATAGAAAAATTAAACAAGCTCAGCTAATTATTTCTGCATTATCAATTGTAATTGTCAGGACAAACAACGCTGTCCTCTACAGAATGATTTTCTATATACTAACATAGTATATTCTTGCACCATTAAAGAGCTAATTCCATACCTGACCATAAATACTGATTATTCACAAAGTATAAGCATGGCTTTTGAATCTTCCTCAATTATTCTTATCCACCATTTACCAGCAAATTATCATCCTACATTTCTTATCATAAATACCACTGATTTATGTACTCTTGAAGATAATACAGTCAGTACCATCAACCTTTCGCTAATATAATTTTATCCTCACAAAACCAATCTAACATGCCCCAAATTCCCCAAACTACCAGCTGCTGTAATATTAATCCCAACACAGAAAATATCTCCAACAATAATACTCTCATTGCTATACCAATTGACACTAAATTTGACTATCCTTATAGGCTCCACGTCCACTCAAATAGACGTATGCATCTCTAAACACATAAGCTCTTTTAATACCAATAATAAGAGGCTCCCTACATCTTTAACATTTCTTAAGAAAATTAAATCTACAAACATACCCTATACATTTGGGGGTCTATTCTTAAAAAATCAACCTCATGAGTTATGATCTAAATTTTATCAGTTATGCTTTTCCAGGGTTTTCATGATAAGATCTAAAAAAAAAAAAAAAAAAAAGGGTTGATAAATAAGAAAAATTAAATAATGTCATCATACAAGAAAAGAAGATACGAGGGGCGTGCTATAAGTAATGCCCCTGACCCACTTCCCGTTGTCTGATCTAGCTGAAATTTTGCATGTGCAGTAATTTATATCTCTACAGGCTATGTGGCAACTCTGAACTAATTGTGGTTTGTTTTACAGGTGTTTGAACTGAGTCAGGTGTGAAATGGAGTCTGTTGAATGTCGAGCAGTGATCCGGTTTTTGTATTTGAAAGGACGCACAAAACAGGAGACTTTTGATGAAATGTAGAACTTATGATGATAATGCCCCATCATATGACCTTGTAAAATGCTGGCATCGTGACTTCAAACATCGCTGGAAGTATGTGGAAACAGCTCCCAGACCTGGTCGCCCCCCCCCCCACACCCTTCTGCCATTGATGAGGCATCTTTCCGTCAAGTTGAGGCTGCCATTTTGGAAGATCGGCGCATTACTATTCGCCAAATAGCCCAAGATGTCAAGATTAGTACAGGGTCTGTGGAAACTATCATTCATGACCATTTGCATATGCATAAGGTGTCTGCCAGATGGATTCCCAGGTTTCTCACACCATTCCAGAAGCGAAAACGTGTCGAGTGCTCAAGGATAAATTTGGAGATGTGCCAAGAAGATGAGTCAAAGTTTTTCAAAAGACTGATTACACAGGATGAAACCTGGGTCCATCACTATGATCCAGAGAGCAAAGCCCAGTCAATGCAGTGGAACCACCTCCAAAGAAGGCAAGGGTGCAGCCCTCCGCTAGCAAAGTCATGCTCAGTCTTCTGGGACCAGGACGGAGTAGTGATGACAGATTTCCTGGCAAAGGGTACCACAATTACAGGAGCCTATTATGCTTCACTTTTGAGGAAATTAAGGGAAGCTATCAAAATCAAGAGGTGAGGCAAGATCAGCAAAGGTACTCTCCTGCAGGACAACGCTGCGGTCCATAACTCGCATGTCACCAGATCAGAAGCACGGACGTGGTTAGGAATTCCTTCCCCATCCTCCCTACTCTCCTGACCTTACACTCTCTGACTTTCACCTCTTCCCATGCATGAAGTTGTTTTTGAAAGGAAAGCGTTTCCCAGATGATGCAGCCTTGATTTCTGAAGTCACGTCGTTGTTGGAGGACCAACCTGGGGTGTTCTACAAAAACGGTCTTCAGAGCTGCATCAAACGATGGGAGAAATGCATAACTCTAGGTGGTTCCTATGTAGAGAAAGACTAATAACTGTGCCAAGTTTCGTTGCTCTACTGCTATGGGAAGTGGGTCAGGGCATTACTTATTGCACACCCCTCGTATAGCTATAACTAGTTTGTCAACCCAAATGATAGTGTGGCTACCGTAATATGATGGCCTAGCGACGACTATAATTTAGTCTGATGACGTCATGAACATCAGTCTGAAATTTGGTCACGTAGTACAATGGGGTAAGGAGTGGCTGGTTACTTTTAATGCATCTAAAACCAAGCTTCTCTCTTTACATCATCAACATTCTGATCCACATCTGGCATCAATTGAAATGAATGGCTCTCGTCTTCAGGAGGCCTCAAGTTTTGACAAGCTTCTTGGCTTGACCATTACTCCTGATCTTAAATGGAACACGTACATCAAATCTGTTGCCAAGGCCGCTGGAAAAATGGTGGGATCTTTCTATCGATCCGGTAGATATCTCACTGCTGATGCTATTCTCTATCTATATAAGAGCCAGGTACGTCCAAGGATGGAATACTGTTGCCAGCTGTGGGCAGGAGCTGCTAGAAAGGACTTGACCTGCCTTGATAGAGTTCAAAATAGACTTCGTAGCCTCGTAGGAGATGTCCTTTTCTCTTCCTTGCAACCTCTATCTCACAGAAGAGATGTTGCGAGTTTGTCTCTGATGTATCGTTATTTTCATGGAAAGTGTTCGACTGAGTTTCAATCTATGGTCCCCCCTCGCCAAACTTTCACAAGAAACACTCGTCTAGCTGTAAACACTATCAATAATTCCCCCCACTCTTTATCTGTGCCTAAACCTAAACGTAGATTCCATGAACAAAGCTTCTTTCTTAGAACTGCACGCCTGTGAAATTGTCTTCCGTTTTCCTGCTTTCCGGCTGACTACAATATGGTTGTCTTCAAGTCTAACATTAATAAGTTCTTGATGAGCCGTTCCATATAAGTTATCAAATTTACCAAATTTTCATTACTAATGATTACTATATTGTCCAATTTCTACTGTACACTCTTTAACCCTTATCCTTGAGTGGCCTCTTGGCCTTGATAATGTGGTGATGCCTATGTAAAAAAAAAAAAAAAAAAAAAAAAAAATCTCATGACTAAACCAGAAGTTGGTTTAAAGTTTTGGAGGGTTAAATAAATTTAAACATGCCGTCGAGATGTATAGTTCCAAAATGCCGAGGTAACTACAAAAATGAACCAAAAGTTACTGTGTTTTCATTTCCCAAAAAAAAAAAAAGGAAATAATTTACCAGTAATGCAATAAAAAGAAAGGATTTTACTCCATCTAACTATAGTAGAGTAAGTGTTAAAATGTTTGAGATATTTAAAAAAAAAAAAAAAAAAAAAAAAAAAACTTTTTTATTTTTATTTATTTTTTAGAACGTATTTTAAAATAAAAATGAAAGTATGTATATAAAAAATGAATTTTACATGTAATTTAAGTTATGTGCTGAAACAATAAATTATTTTTCACTTATCTTGCTTGCTAGGATCTATGGCGATGACATCATTTTTTAGCTGACAGACTATCTATGACGATGGTCACGATGATAGTTCCCCACCTAAAATCACTAATCTTATTAATAACACCTATCCAGCAACACCATCCCCATTTTGATAATCCTCAAATAGAATCCTTTATTTCTTTCATGCCATTCATAATTTCTTAAATCTACTAATGTGTTACCTTCATAAAACCATTTTACCCTGACTCCCTTTTTCTCTTCTAGTTTGTAATTATTGTTTAACTTCGTATTTTTAAACATTCCCATTTCTTATTTTTAATCTTATCCATTTCTTTATTGATCCTATACCAGGTAGACACTCCCTTGAAATACTATATCATATTTACCTATTCTCCCTCCCTTTTCTTGTTATTCCCATGAAATATATAATTTCAAACTGTTTAATTCCAATTTAATTAATAATTATATTCCAGGTATATCAATCTTCTAATATTTAGATATTTTTCCTATTCCATACCATCGTTTTTATAAGTTTTTTTTTTATCTTGTTATATCTGTATATTCTTCCATTACTCATAATCATTCATATTTTGTTATCTCCCCTACTACCCCATACATAATATCACATGACTGTAGCATTTGGGCATAGAGGGGGGTGGGGGTAAACACACTCTTTGATTATGAAAGTAACAGCATAATATGTATTGAAAAACAATACACATTTTAAAGCATGGTGGAAACTGGGATTTTACAAAATGGGTTAGGTTTCTTCATAAACCTAGGTTTCCACTTTGTCCTAAAACCCGTATTGTTTATACATCTATAGCAATGAATAATACTTGATAGGACTTTGAAATAAAAAAATATATATGTTTACTAGTAGACCGTCTGGCATTGCCAGATCACAAAATATGCTTAAATATATTTTAATTAATGTAGATTTTGCATTTATTGTTAAAGTCAATTCTCTATTGATTATTATATTGTACCCATAGCAATTTCGAAAAGTAAAAAAAAAAAAAAAAAAAAAAATCGAATGCCATCGGCTAGAATTGAAACCAAAATATTCAACTTTCCAGCCTCATTCTTTAGCCTTCCAGCTATGCCCATACACATAAATAGTTTAAAAAAAAAAAAAAAAAAGTTTAACCTATGAATTTAGATTTGTGCATGCAAACAGGTTTTGCCAAATACTCCTGCCATGGTCAACTCTTTTGTTTTCAATTGTGACTAGCTAAAAACACAAAAGTGTGCCACAGGTCCAAATACCCTATATATCAAATTTCAACTCTGTAGACCAAATATTTAGAGAAGAGTTTGATAGACTTTTTGTACACACTGATAAGGTCACTTTTATACTAGCAGATGACATAGCATTGCACAGTTACATATTATATTTTAATTCATGCAGAATTTGGATCTATTATTATAGAGCCAATTCTGTATTGATCATTATATTAGACCTAATATGTAGTAGCGATTTCAAAAATTAAAAAAAAAAAAGACTTGTGTGCTATCAGTTAGAATTGAAACCAAAACAGTTCTCCAGTCTTATCTGTTAGTGCATGACCTAAATCCATACATATACAAAAACTGCAAGGGATAATGTTGTTTAACCTATAAATTTTAATTAACTCGTGCGCAGAAGAAAAAACTTATGTAGCCGACTTATGCCAGGTCAAGATCAATGTTTTTTTTTTGTTTTTTTTTTCAATTTTGACCCCTTAACAGCTATTTTACAGGCTAAAAACCAAATCGAAAGTGTGCAAATACCTTGTACATCAAAATTAAACTCTGTATACCAAATATTTAGACAGGAGTTTGGTAGAGACTTTTTATACACACACTAAGGTAACTTTTATATATTTAGATATATATAAATAAAAATATTTCCGTGTGCTAGAACCTTTTCATCTCAAATTCTATGCAATTATGCACAATGTAGAAACTATACATAAAAGAAGTTTGTGTAATAGTGAAATGAAACCTATTATCTAATAAGAATCCATAAAAAATAAGTAGTTAATTAATGCTTTTTTTTTCAAAGGAATATGCAAATTAGTAAACGTTCATGTAGTCGCTCACATATCCATGACTGAGTATATTAAGAATTTTGTTTTAATAATTTTAAAATAGAAAAAGTAGGCTTTTAATATCAATGTCAGAGCAAGAAAAAAAAAACTCAACTTTATATAGACAAGAATACTCTCTTATAAGAAGAACCATCATGAAAAAAATTATGCAATTGAAATTTGTTTTAAAAATCTGTTTTAGTTAATTAACTAATATTTTTAATTTGTGTTCTAGATTATTGTATTTTTATTATTTTTTTATTAAATAATTGAGAACGTTTTCTTTCTTTCTTTCAATAGTTACTTAGGCAAAATGCTGACTTACGTGCCAGACTGTCTCGTATTCATACTGATTCCATGATCCCCGAGATTACCACCGGAGTGGCTCTAAACTCACCTCTACCGTCCCCAGGAGATAAAGTAAGTAATATAAGGATGTTGAATCATCGCATTTTGTGTAATTTTTAAAAAATGTAATGGCACTTATATATATCCTATTCAGGAAGAGGAAATTCCACTTAAAATCTGCTCTTTAAATGTGTCTTTCATAAAAAAATTTCCATAGGGCATGAATATACATTCACATATTTTGTCCTTTTTAATATCTTATATATAAAGTAAAACTGATTTTACCATCCCCACCCCCAACTTTGTGATCAATAGCTTTATTAATAATATAGATAAAAAAATATTTCTTTGGTTAGATAGAGTAAATACTGGTCCATGTTGTTAAAAAGAAGCTTTCATTTCCAGTTGAAGAGATTTTGTTCTGATTATTAATATCATAAAGGAAGTTGGAGGAGCTAGTCTCCTCATAGTCAAGAGTCCTTATACTACTACCCAAATCACAGGGTACCATTTTTATAATAGAAACAGTGTAAAAGAAAAGAAAGCTAACAGAGGCGGGAAGAGAGAGTCAACATTTTATTTTTTTCTCTCCCATGCTCCATTTATAGAAGTAAATGCAAAAAAATTTGTGTTCTCAGATGAAGATCAAACTCTGAATCGTGTCTTAGCAGGCTGGCATCTTATCAATTTGCTAATTGCAGCTTATTAATGCATAGGTTATGGAGCATGTTATTGAAATGTAATTGTGTAAGTAGACCAAGTAACATACAATTGAGGGAAATCGTTTATCAGTAAGGGAGAGTATTAGCCATGAAAGTTTAAATGATTCTAATTAGATTTCTTCAGGGTATTATTGGTGTCAGGAAGTGGACTTGGGATTGTGGGAAGGCTAGTTCTTCCCATTCTCTCTATGATACGAATAATCAAAACAAAAACTTTTAATGTGATTAATTATAAAATTCGATGAAATCGATTAGAATGACTTTATTTTATAAACACGGATCAATATTTGTCAAAATTTAACGTGTTTGTTTTTTACCTTTTGTTAACAAAGCTATTAGCATGAAATAGAGAAAAATTATTTTATTATTAAATATTCGCA
Organism: Euprymna scolopes; assembly: GCF_053919585.1. Classification (NCBI taxonomy): domain Eukaryota; kingdom Metazoa; phylum Mollusca; class Cephalopoda; order Sepiida; family Sepiolidae; genus Euprymna; species Euprymna scolopes. The sequence continues at coordinate 128,857,641 of NC_136494.1, forward strand.
CAGTTTTAAAACTGAATTAATTTAGAATTAATAATAAAACTTAAAATTAAATTTTATTTTTGCAAATTATTGATATCTATATTTTATAAATTGATCTGTGTAAGCCTGCCACTCGTTTACCAAAACAAGAAACAGTTTGGTTCTTTGAAATTTTGTTATTCAATAATTTTTTGGGTTATAATAAAACTTATAATTAAATTCAGTTTTAGTGAATGACAATTTCCACAAGTGATACAACTTTATAATATTATTTTTCTAATTAAAATAAAGATTCTGCTGTTTTTTTAACACAATAGCTTTGACAATGATATGAAAAGCAAGTAAAACTTTTTCAAAATAATGTCTTACATTATTTCATTTTTAAATAACCTTTATTATATGATTTACTAGCGGTATCTAGTCAGCATTGCCTAGTAATGTTGTTTTCACTATTTAAAGTAAACCATTTTTTAATCTTAAGATTTTGTTTTTAAATATAATCTTGAAAGTTAAATTTAATTAGTAGAGGAACGTTTGGTCATTAAGTTAATCATTGAATTAAATTGTTAGAAAACTAATTATTTTTTTTTTGCTATTGTGCTCTTGAAACCAAATTTAAGATGTGGATGTTGACACCTGCGATAGAAAGCAGAACCATTAGATTTTTATTCTAACCTATTTCACTGTGCTACAGAATAACTTGCTGATGTCATCAAGTTGACAAGAAAGTTCTTGTGGTTTTTAATTTTTAAATTCAGATGAACCTATCTCGGCTCAAACAAAAATTTATTGATCGAAATAAGCACCATCAGAATCAATACACTTTTGCCAATGCAAAACAAGTAAAAAAAACTTGTTCTGATGGTGATAAAGTCGCTGAAGGTGTTTTTGATATTGCTTGGAGTTTTGAAACATTTCTCACACAGAAAGTTGTTGAGATGCTTGAAAAAGTGGTAGTCGGTGAGTGAGAGGTCTGGAGAGTATGGCAGATGAGGCAGTTTCCTAGCTCAATTCATTAAACTGCTACAGGGTCAGCTTAGCAACTATTAGGCCTTTTCTGTTAACTAACACTGACTGTTGAAGTTTCTGATGCATTTCATCAATTTGTTGACAGTACTTTTTTGATGTAATGGTTTCGCCTACATTCAAAAAAACTAATGGATGAGACCAGTTGCAAACTACCAAACAGTCAGCATGACCTTCTTTTGGTGCAATTCTGGATTCAGGAAGTGTCGTGCAGCTTTGTCAGCATCTAACCACTGAGTTGAGCATCAGTTGTCGTAAAGAACCCACTTTTCATCGCAAGTAACACCTCAATTGAGAAACAGATCAGTCTTGTTGCAGAAAAAAAGGGAAGACAACATTTCATAACGGCGTTTCTTTTAGTTGTCGTTCAATTTGTGAGGCAACCATTTATCAAGTTTTTTTTTTTTTGTCTTTCCAATCTCTGAAGTGGTTGGAAATCATTGTGTATTTTATGTCTGATTCAGAAGCAAGTTCTTGAACAGTTGTGCATGGATTGGCTTCAACTAAGGCTCTTCATTAATCGTTGTCAACATCCAATGGTCAACCACTACATTCGTCATCTTCAAGACTCTCATCGCCACCATGAAATTTCTTAAACCACAATTGTGTTGTGAGTTCAGTAATAGTTTCTGAGAGAAATACTTCATTGATATCACAAGCTGTTTCAGCAGCTTTTCGGCCTAGCTTGAATTGAAATAAAAGGATATGTTGAATCATTGGTTTGTTCAGGGTTCCATCCCTGGGCAGGTGACCAAGGGAGTGATCACATTGCTGAGGAAAGGTCAACGGTATGGAGGGGAGGAAGACTTAGATGAATTCAAGCCCTTGACTCTGCTAAATACAGAGTTAAAGATTTGGGCCAAGGTTCTTGTGAATTGGTTGCAGATTGTCATCACTGACTTGATCGAACCAGACCAGAGCTATGCTGTGAAGGGGAGATCGATTCAGGACGATCTTCATCTGATACGCACGATCATAGAGGGGACAGAAGACGCCGCCGAGGCCACACTGATCAGTTTGGATCAGTCCAAGGCTTTTGAGAGGGTCAACCATCGGTTCCTAGGTTCTGTGCTGGAGGCCGCCGGTTTTAATCCGGACTTCCGTAAGTGGATCTTTGTACTGAATGACAGGCTGACAGTAGCACTGCAGATCAATGGTAAGCTGTCGGAGTCATTCGCCGTCTCCCGGTCGGTGCAACAGGGTTGTCCGCTGTCGCCTCTCTTATATGTCCTGCCGTTGGAACCCCTCCTTCGCAAGTTAAGGGACGAGACGACTACACCAGTCCTGCGCGGGATAGCTCTCTCTGGAGGCACACGAGCCAGGGTTTCCGTGTTCACCAATGACGTTACCGTGTTCGTGTCTTGCCCTATGGACATTCAAGCGGTCAATGAGGCGCTCGCTCGATACAAAGAAGTTACGGGGGCCATCTTCAATCGCAGTAAGTCGATGGGTCTGTGGTTGGGTGCCTGGACCAGAGTAAATTCGCTTCCTGGGCATCTTCAGTTGATCGACGGCCCGGTCCGGGTCCTCAGTGTGTGGTTCAGACCAGGTCTCCAGCTGGAGAAAAACTGGTCGGAAGTGGAGACAAAGGTAAAATCCTCTGTCAAGACTTGGATTCGAAGGAAATTGTCCTTGAAGGGTCGGGCGGAGGCGTGTGCTACATACGTCTTTCCGCTCATCCTTTACCGTCTGTCTGTACTTCCCCTCCCTGTAGAAAAACGAATCCGCTTACAGGAGCACCTCAACTCACTCTTGTGGAACGACGGTTAACCATTATGTTTGCAGAGAGGTCTGTGTTCGAAATTTGAGCGAGGAAGTTTTGGGACTGCCCGATCTCCTGCGTCACAAGCACGCAGAGAGGTTGGCCTTCCTGAGCCGTTCGTTGTACGTAGACATTCCATGGGTCACTGCAGTTGGAAGCTAGTTTTCCAATCTCTCATCTGACCCCTTGGTTGAAGCTCGGCAGAGACCGAGGGGGGAACAAAAATTCTATGCCGAATGCCGGTCCGCACTTAGAGCGTTGCCGGGGACCAGTGTCCTCGAACAGTCTAGGAACAGACTTTATCGGGAGCTAGTGGGGCATAGCAAAAAGGAACCGCTAATTAAGCAGATGGGGATGTCATTAGAAGAGGTCCGCTCCCAGTGGAGTTGGGCGCCGGGACGGGACTTTCTTACCAACTCAGAATTTTCCCTTACCTGGCGACTTATCTGGAACGCACTGCCCCTCTTTGACGGACTCCACTTACACAAAGAAGAGACCTGGGTCTATTGCCTGCGCTGCGACGAAGTCATGAAGGAAACGGTTAGTCATGCTTTTTTCCTAGGGTACGTCAACGGGGTAACGGCTCGCATCAATGCCACGCGCCTGCTTGAACTCGACGAGTCATACATTGTGGAGAACATTGATCCACCGCTGCCTAGAGAGAAAAGAATGGGTTTTCTGGCGATCCTAGCAGTAGCGAGAATGGTCATGTGGATCACACGGCTCAAGCGAGTCCGCGAAGGGATATCTGTTCCGGATCGGGATCTGATTGTCTACTTTAAACATCTGCTTAAAGTAAAGATCAGATGCGATTGGAGGAAGTTGCCTTGAGTGGTCTTTGACAGGAGGTGGGTGCATGACACTAGCTTGTGTATCCGACAAGGCGCCAAGTTTGAATTCATGTTACCACCATAGACATGGCACACACGGTACTGGGTCCTATGGAACCCATCCCGCTAGGTTAGCAATAGAAAATTAAAGAGACTCTTGACTAGTGGTACAAATGAGATCCGGTTACCCGATTGTTTGTTTTGGCACTAGAGAACCTTCCGAGACTACTCTACCATTACCCCCCCCTCTCTTTTGTTTTGTCACCCCTGGTCAACCCTTACTCGGACGTCGCCTTCTACTCCTCCCATTCCCCCCACCCATCCACCCCCTCCTTTTTTTATGCTTTATTTATTTTTCCCCCCAATACCCAATAAGAATCCTCCCTGCTTGATTTTGGTGCCCCGGAAAACAGTAGGCGATCTAACTACTTAGATTAGCTCAGAGAGGGACCTTACTAACAATGCACTAGGCAATTTTATTTGGTCTTTTTTTTTCTAGGTTGTTTTCCTCACTCCCCAACACAAACTATTTGTTACCAAATTAAGAACTTTTATTTTTCCAATGAATTGAACTTTTTTCACACACATGCACACTTATTTTATTTTTTAAAAAATGCACACATACACACACACACACACACACAGAAATTGTAAATATATGTTTTTGCTAGAACACTGGGAATTCATTAGTTAGCTTTAGATTCCACAGAGTGAATGAGGTATTGTGGTAAATGTTGCCAGTCAAGAGTAAGTTACCAAAGACTCCAATTTTTACTTTAGTTACAAAGACCCTGCAACACTCCCCTCCCCAGATCTTATAGGGCCTTGTGCCTAAATTTGTTTTGTCTTTTGGAGATTTTACTTTTTTAAATTTTTTAATTTTATATTGAAATTTTTTTAATTGTAATTTTTTCTTTAAACGGAATAAATTAAATATCAAGATCAAAGTGTAGTATCTGTTCTTACTACATGCTGTACTTATGTTTGTAACTTTTCCTTGGCCACATGGCTAAGATCAAAGTGTAGTATATGTTCTTAACAGATGCTGCACTTACATTTGTAACTTTTCCTTGGCAATGGGAGGGGAAACCCTTCCATGCTAAGGCATTTTTAGTCACATGCAAGTCACTCCATCAGTCAGTCTGTAACACATTTATTATTTAAGTCATTTCACTCCATTTTTCGGTCATTTTAGTTTATCTTTAAGAATTTCATGTCAATCCTATATTCATGCATTCATTCATTATACGAGAATACGCGACTAATGGCTATCTGCCTTGTTTTATATATATATATATATATATATAGGTGGCAGATTATTTGCAATCAAATTTTATTTTTAAGTATTTAATTTTTTCCAGGCTCGGGGGGGGGGGGGAGGAGGGTAGTACTGACTCCTATTTAACCAACTCGTAACATAAGTATGCATTTTTATATTTTTGTTATGAGAGTTTTGTACCAGTATTCACTATGTGTACTCAAAATATAAATCCAAGTTGGTGATAACTATGAAAAGATTTAAATCATTTGCCTGAAATTTGTATTCTTGTCTATTACAGGAAGGTACCGAGCACAATACTCTCACCCAATCATTTTCTGCAGAGAGTTGCTCCATGTCTGAGTATTATGATGCTCCTGAAGCTATTGAATCCCAAAGTGATACAACCTCAGAGGTAACACGTTTTTAGCATTTAAAATAATTGTTTTTATATTTGATTTTAAAATTGAAGTGATTCTAATAAAAAAAATAATGCTTGCCAAACTTAAATGACGAAAAAGGCATAGAGAAGAAAGGTACATAAGACAGTGATAAATTATGTGTTCAATAAAAATACAGGAAATATCTGTTGCAAAAGTCATTGTATTTTTGCAGCTTCATTAAAAGACCAACTATGAATTCCTTAGCATGTTGACAGGACGATTATCGTATTTGAAAGAGAAGTTTCTTGATGTCTACTCAGGATAAAGATAGCATTCAAACAAACATCCCAACCAAATTAAGTGTCTGTTGATTGATTAAAGAGTATTGCTCAATCCAATCAGGTGGGTCTGTTTTAGGATGCAGAAGAGGTAATTCATTGTCATAATAGGCAAAGAGAAATAATTATTTAGTATAAAAAAGGGAGGGATTTGTTTTATTGTAATCACTAGGAGTTGACACACAGGCCATCATCAAAGATTTCTATTTGAGAATAACCTGTTTTCCCTGGAGTCTGAGTAACAATAAGTCTACCCAGATTTCAAGTACTCCATATTAGTGCAGCAGTCGTTTACCATTGATTTTTTTTTTTTTTTTTTTAATTTTTGGTGGTTGCAACTGGAATTTGGGTGGCAATAAGCCTCTCCAAGTCTTTTTTGCACTAATCCAGTGGAGGTTTAGCTAGTGCTCTTCTTCCTTGATCTCACCATCCTCTTTGACTGTCCTTAATTATTTGGTATGATATCTGTTTATGCTGACACTTTGGTGGTGGGGGAGCTTATAATTATACAATTTCAGTTTTGTTTTTTGTTTTTTATTCCATATGGTGTTTCTTTTTGTTTTACATCTATAGCAGTTTTTATATGTCCAACTTGTGCCGGTAGGTCATGTGTATAGGTCTCTGCATTCAAGGGTTTTCTTTAATATTTCAGCTGTTTTCATTATTGTTATCTGTAGTATCTTCTCAGCCATTTCTCTGATTCTAATCTTTCCCATTCTTTTTTCAAAGTTCTTTGGAATTGTTTCTAATGCTCCTACTATTATTGGTGTTATCTTAACTTTCTTCATCTTCCATATTCCTTTCAACACTCTGGTCAATTCTGTGTGGTTGTTCCACTTCTTGATATTCACTCTGTAGTCTGCTGGAATGGCAAAATCTACGATCTGGCAAGACTTTTCCTTTTTGTTAACTATTATGACATCCGATCTTCTTGCTTGGATGCGTTTATCTGTTTGTACGTACATGTCCCATAGGATTTTGTGATATTCATTTTCAAGTACTGCTGCTGGTTTGCGCTTGTACCATTTGTCTGAATGTTCAAGATGCAGTTGTCTGCATAATTCTCAGTGTACTGCCTTCCCCACTTGATCGTATCTATTCTTATATTCTTTTGGAGATAGTTTGCTGCATTCGCTTATGTGATTTATTCTTTTGTCTTTTTGTCCAGAGTCTGCTTTTGTCTCATCTCCTGTCATCCTTATGAATTGTCTGTTTCTCTTCCAATTTTTTTTTTCTCTTATTCCTTTCCTCTCGGTTTTCTGTCTTGTTTATTTTTTCAGTGTTTCTTGCTATGGGTATTATCCTTTCTGTATTTTGCACAATGTATTTTCCTAAATTTTTTTGTATCATTCACACAATCTTCTATACAAACCAGTCCACTTCCTCCGTCACAAAAGGTTTCCAGTCATCCATAAATTAGGTGGTTCATTCTTTCATCTGTATTAGTTAACTTGTATCTGACTTGGGATTTGTTTTTTATATATATATTATGAAGGAGCATCATGACTATGATGAACAATAGTGATGATAAGGAATCTCCTTAGAAGATACCTCTTTGTATTTTTATCTCAGTTATGTATTGTCTATTAACTGTTGGTTCAAGTCTCCGTGTTTTCATTACATTTTCAAGCAAATTGATGATCTTGTCTGATATTTTGTTCATTCTCAAATATTCTATTGCGTGGTTGATCCATGCCATGGGTATATTCTTTTTTATTATTATAATTATTATATTATTATTAAAGCTAGGTCTTGAATAAAACACCATTGTATAAATCAGCAAGTTACAGTTTACTGAGTTGCTTGATACTTTTTGGTTGGCATTAGTTTCCCAAATTTCTTTTTAGAACCAGATATTCACAGAACGGACTACATGAAGGTTTCCAATATCTCTAATTAAAGTGATGTTATGGATCTAGCAGTACTCTAAAATGGCATACCAAGTATCTAATTCTCCACTACCAACTTCTATTAAAAAAGATTAATAATGTGCATAATTCATTGTGAATATTTCATTAAAGTGCAGTGTCTCTAAAACACCTGGATTTTGATTGCTATCTCCAATTGGCATTTTAAAATATCACATTTTGACATACATAAGAATTTTACTTTAAAAAAAAAAATTATTTTGTTAATATGGTTCATTTTAATCACAAAATTGTATTTGAAAGGCCGATAATGAGATAACATGCTGGTATATTTACAAGAGTGCATATTTATAGAATAGTATGTTACATAAAGACTCTCCAAGACTGACTCAAAACTTCATCGTAAGCTTTTCTATACAGTGTCTAGAAGAGTCCACATAATCACAAAATAGGTAGATCACCATAACTCCTTCGTTTTTAGCTTTACTCCATTATAGAATCAATACTATTTTCTTTTAGGGTTTATTGCAATTAAGTCCATAATCTTGTTTCCTTTCTGATTTTTATTGTTCGGAACCTGGTTGCAGAATTGGTATCTAAAATGTGTCAAACACAATATCCATTAGTTCATTCTCTGAAATAATATTCTTGACAGTATTTTTTATTTCTACTTCAGTTTGTACAGACAGTCACTGTCTTTTTTCTGCAGTTAGTAATGTACAAGATGTGTGAGTGATAGGTTTTAGCAATTTTGTGTAATATGCAAGCTCCAATACTGTACAAACTAGCATCAGTAGTTATGATTTCGAGATGTAGGTTGTAGTGTGAAAAAAATTATTCTGATGTAAGAATATTTTTTCTTTTTTTTTTTTTTTTTTGATTCTGTTTCTATTCAGTTGTCTCAATAGATCATTAAGAGCTGCTCACAAAAAAAATACCTATTTTGTATTAATTTGGATTAGAAAAAGTGGTTTGAAATGGTTAAATAACAAATAAAAAATACAGTATTAATGCATTATAAAAATACAAAGATGTAGTTAAGTATTGAGTTAAAATAATTTAAGATAATGCAGAAGAGATATAGGCAACATTCTTAGGATCAAAATAGCTGACTATTTTCACATTTGAAATAACTTTTTTCCTTTTTCATGTGCAATGGATTTTAATTGCAGACATTCAAGACATCGGAAAAAAAAAATGTTTAATATTTTAACATTTGTGTAACTTGGTTTCATGTTGTATTTGTGCAGGCATCTGATGAGCCCTCCAGTGAGATCTCCGATGAAGGTAATGAGACTGATTACAACAGTAAAATTAGTGGTGAGTCATATTTGTTTTTTATAAAATTTTAATGATGCAATAAACATTTAAAGAATTTGTTCTTAGAAATCAGATGTTTTATCTTTTTGAAAAAGTATCACTATCACACATCAAATCAGGATTAAACAAGACTCTAACCTTGATCTGCTTCATAAGAAAAGCACAAGCCATCATAAATCAAACTGAGATTAACTGAGATACGAACCTGTTAAAAAGGATCACTTTGTCAGTTCTACTAGAATACACTAATAGGAATAGGGGACATATTTATCTCCTCTTTCCCTAATTCTTTTGGATTATATAGGGAACAGAATTCCTTTTGTTGCTGATTTTTATAGGAGGTTATTATAATTATCTTGAGTGTTATTCGCACATTTTGATCAATGTAAACTCCAATTTGTTCTTACTTTGGTTAGACAGGTGGTCAGAGATGTCTGATCCAATCAATCTATTTATAAGCACCTTGATTATACTATCACTGCAATAGTTGTAACTATCATACTCATCATAAACAAAAACGATAAATCTTACATATGCATTAGAAGATCGGGGCAGAGGGTCAATCATTTTAAGAAAAGGACAACATTTTTGCATACTCTAAGCCAGGGATTGGCAACTTATTTGACCCTGCGAGCCAGATCATGTTATAATTATGGGTTGCGAGCCAATGAAGGTCATTAATTAAAAAATAAAGGAAAATTACGTATGCAGACCCCTGTGAACCTAAATATTTAAAACCATAATGAAAATAAACATTGAGTAATCAGAAAAACAAAAGAAAATTCAAAATTTAAAAAAAAAAACTAACAAAAAATTAATTTTCCTCAAAGAATATCAAAATACTTAAAAGTGAAAAAAATCAACCAAAATGTTTGAAATTATGTTTGAAAGTGTTATTGAAAAATGTTTGAAAGTGTTATTGAAAAATGTTTGAAAGTGTTATTGAAATTATGTTTGAAAGTGTTATTGAAAAATGTTTGAAAGTGTTATTGAAAATTGTTACACAAATGAATCGCACACACAAGCAAACAAAAATGAAACCTACACAAGCGAGTATAAATAGTGTGTGCGAGCCTTTTCTAGTCTCGCACAAAAACACACAATCATATTTCAAGCTATATTGCTTGTCATATACATACGCGCACACAAACATACGCGTACATATATTCACGTTCGCATACATACACTCACATTCACGTGTATATACACACGCGCTAATGCACACATATGTACTCACAGACGCGCACACGAACGCACACATGGACGACATCACTTCCGCTTTCTAAGGAAATATACACATGCGCAAATGACCACCAGAAACAAGTATAAAACAACCGGCTTCTTTTTTTTCGAGACTAGCCTCCTAGGTGGCTGGTTGGCGTGTTAGCCGCCGCTGTTTCGGCGCGCGCACACGCGTACCTCACGCCCACTTACTACTATGTATGGGGCACGAACTAACAGACCGTATGTACACATTCACACTCTTTCTCTCCCTATCTACTACTGGTGCCTGAGAACACCTTCGCGTAGCTGACTACTAACTGATGACAACTCTAATATCCTCTTCTTTGTCTACACGCTGGATTCTCATTTCCACTACAACACTCACTTCAATTCTCACGTGCGAACAAACGATAGTGACCCGAACTTGACATTTCCTTTTCTTGCTACAACACCAGTCGTGAAATGAACATTGGTTACATACGCGCGGACATGAACACATGTTATAACTAAAACGTTCATTCTTTCAACAGCAAATAAACAACGTTTATCTTATCCATCAATTGAGTCTTTGTTTCCTTCAATTCTATTCGTTTCATTATTTTCTTGTGGTGAGCTAGGGTATTATACCCTGGTCCTGCTACAAGTTGCAAGCATATACACTTATTTGCGTACACATGTGGTAACATCCACACATTCATGAGGCATGAAATAGAAAGTTGACCGAGACAGCATTGTCCCTTTGAAGCTGTCTCTGACTAATGCCTGTCTCTGGTCAGTCGGTCAAATTGGCTCTCGTTTTATGTTTATTTTTTTATATTTTATGTAGAAATAGAGGTGATTGGGTTTTGATCATGTTTTTGTAGTCATAATATGCAAATTTTGCTAGGTGGATCAGAGGAAGATAATAATAGGCTTTTTGTTGAATTTGAAAGCCTCGTCTCATGTTAAAAATAGTCATTGGGAATCAGGCTTGTGGGCCAGTCAAGATGCCTTTGTGGGCCAGATCCAACTCACGGGCTATAGATTGCCGACCTTTGTTCTAAATTCTCTGACTTTATTCTTGGGTAGTCTGAACGATGGAAGATAGCTAACTAGAAATCTCCTTAGCATGAGTATACCATTCGTATAACACTTATTTCAAAGCAATTGGATTTCTTTCTTGATCTAACTCACTGTTGGGCTACTAGGCTGGTTGGCAGCATAGATGAAGTCATAGAATCTAACAAAGTAAACATTAATATGAACAATTTGGATAACGTGGAGCTACTTATGAGTTTCATAAGTGACACCACATCGAGTCAAAATCTTGTGAAATATTTTCTTTTTCCACTTTGACCGATGCCATTTCTAATACCATAGTGATTGGTGTAGATCCATCTTTTAATAGGTTTGTTGCAGATTTATTATGGAAACACTTTCTTCTATAATTCACTTTATTGTGTAGTCATGTCTGAACTAATATCATACATGCGCATATTGATATCTTGTAGAATTGAATATAACCTTTTTCAAACAATTTCTTGTATCTATCTTCTCTCACTTTTGCGATTCAATGGTTGACAAATTACTTTTCTGTTAGTCGTAGGAATGATTCTCATGAGAAAAAGAAGGTAGATAATGCAAATCTTCTATACTTAACCCCAAAACTTATTTCACTAACTTGTGTAACATATGCACACAACTCAAATCTTATGCTTTTAGCGTTTTATGTTTGTGTTAATATATAAGATAGATTATTGGTTCCCTGACAAAGAAGGAATTGGGCTTAGTAATTCACTCCCATTCGTTTGTTTACACTTTTCTCAATAACCACTCCTTGATTTTTAAACAAAATTTTGCACAAACATTAATCATGGTGAAAGTATATTTTTGCCAGAACAGATTTTCTAGGATATAACTCTGGTTGCCCCCCAGGAGGCATTATAGGGGTAAAATTGCCCCCAAATTATTCATCTGTTCATTTGTTCATACTTTTCTCAATAACCATGCCTTGCATTTTTTAAAATTTTGTACAAACATTAGTCATGGTGAAAATAAATTTTTCACTCATGGAGGGGGATCCCGCATGCTCAGCTTGTTTAATCTTGAAGCGTATTTCAGGATAATTTATTAGTCCATAGAATGCTTCTATATGATTGTGCAATTAAAAAACGTTCATGACTTTAAGATAATTTATACCCAGTATCTTCTCTTAGTTTCAGAAGGTGAACTCTCTCAGACGTTCCAAACAGGACGACGTTCAAAATTGCCTGTTCCTCGGCCTGATACTGGTGATGTCAGCTTATGGAACCTGCTATGCAAAAACATTGGAAAAGATTTAACCAAGATATCTATGCCTGTAACTCTAAATGAACCACTAAGTTCATTACAGGTAAGTTACATTATAAAAAAAATATATAAGGTGGGGATGAGGGGAGAAAAAGTAAATATTTAGATATTTTTCATTTGATTTTTTTTAATTATTTAATTTCAATTTTTATATATTTAATGTAAAAATTATATAACAAATATAAACTTGAGAACAATGCAATTTCTTTAAAATACATATATTTCAGCGTATCAAGCAATCGGCGGATAAGATGAGATACAAAATTGGAGCAAATTTTAATAAATTTATCATATTGGTTGTATAAGCCGACTGCTAAATCACAAAACCCTGTTTGTTTAGCCTAGGCTAGAGATTATAACATGAAAAATTGAATTGTATTATTAAATAATGTTTTTGAAAGATGATGTTATACACAGAAATATACAGTATTAATTAATTGATTGTTATAAAACCAATTTTAAAATTATAAATGTTCTTTAATAACTTGAATTATAAAAGCTCCTTAAAAAGAATTAAATGACTTAAGTCAGGTCAAGAGAAAGATTAGTAGTTGTCTAAAATTTCCTTGTATTTAAAAACAAAAATACAGAAAAATCTTTGATTTTCATACCCAAGACAGATCATATTCTAAAAAATCATGTAAATTGATCAAGTAGTTTTTTATAAAGAAAATTATTTTGAAATGATTGTGATTAATGTGAAATCGTAGGCATTACAAGTTTAATCTTGTAAGTTTGAATTATTGTGGAGTTATCTGTCCTTGTGTTTCTAAGATGACGATGCGAGACGATCTCCTTTTGTTTATTCATAAAATTTGATTTTATTGATTAAAAATAAAACTATTTGATCAATTTACTTAATTTTTGGAATATGACATTTTCGTTCTGTCACAAGTACAGCCATCATACAGATTTTTTTTTTTTAAACATAGGGGAATTTTGGACTAGAAACAAAAAATTTTATTGGGAATTTTTTTTTTATTTAGTATATTTACAATAATCTGTATCAAACATTTTACTAAATTCATAAAAAAATTTTTAAACGCTATTTTCAGCGGCTTTGTGAGGAGTTAGAATACAGTGAATTGCTAGATAAAGCATCCGAATTTGATGACCCTCTTGAGCGAATGGTAAGTATTTTCCGACTCTGCTTGTTATTTAGTTTTCACTCTATTGTACAAAAGGCATTTGTACGTAATTTTCAAACATGTGATAGCATTTAAAAAATACATTAATATCGAACCAAAATCTTTTCTATTTGCTTTTCTAAGCTGACTCCATCAACACATACATGTAATACTTATAGACTAGAAAATAGCAGAGGATGGTGGAAACGTCATTTTTAGCAATTACATGCACAAAATTGGTTCTACCATAGCCAAACAATTAGGTGGCATAATCCGACATATATGCATATCTCTTAGCATGTTCTCACCACAGCTGAGTTATATCCATTCAAATAGTTAAAAGGGAACATAAAAGTGTAATGCTCACCAAATGAGAAATATCTATATCGAAACAGTTCCGGTATACATGAAATGATTTACTAAATACCATATTGTCATTATCATGTAGCCAATCTCATAATAAATTTGATATTTTATGAAATCTAATATAAAGTGAATCAAACGTTTGGAAATATTTTAGCAATCTTGTGAAGATGACCAACCACAATGGATTGTGAGTTACTGAACTCGCTTGATTCTCTCTAAGTGTTACTCCCTAGATTTACATCTATGGGTTGGCAAGAATTGCCTCATAATTCATGGTTGTAGGCCTACCTCACATTGCCGGATCCTTAACATTTTTTAAACCTGAGCAGAATTATTTGAACCATCTGTACTGTGATCAACAGTGCTTGCACCTTTTACGCAATACATTTTGTTAGTTGCATTATGACTCAATGTTACATGATAAGGGAGTCAAAACAATGAAAAGAATATGCTGTTGTCATAGCCCTAATTGTAACATTTTCATTTGGACAGTTCTATCAGTTCAACTTTTGTGTTATGTTGTTGACCACCACTCCATATTGACACAAATATTTGTGGAGAGAAGGGTATTTTTCAGCTTTTTAAACATTTCTGAATTAGAGTTTTTACCAACTCTGACTCTAACAGTATTGAATTTGCTCTGGCTCTAACACTGACTCGACAACCATTTGCTAAACTATCTTTTCTCAAATTTACATTTTAAAACATTTGCTTTATAATTACTAAACTTTTTTTTTTCCAGATTTATGTGGCTGCATTTGCTGTGAGCTGCTATGCAAGTTCAGCATATCGTGCTGGACATAAACCTTTCAATCCAATATTAGGAGAGACTTATGAATGTATTCGAGAAGATAAAGGATGGCGTTTTGTATCAGAACAGGTTTGTTCATTCTCACTGTTAATTGTTTGTTTTCACTTGTTTTATCATCAAAATTTTAGATTAAGCTCAAATAACAACTTTGTATCTAACTGAATGGAATTTTACAATATTCAATTTCTAGAAGCCATTATCACTTTTGCCTTACACTGAATTTAAATATACGGCAAGACAAATCCAATTCTAATAAATAAAACTAGATAAAATAAATATATAATTGTATAATTCACTTTAAAGTTCTGCTGATTACACATAAGAAAATAGATTTTTCTTAAATCTGAATAAAATATTTCTCTTTAATAATTGCATCAGCCATGCATCTCAACTGTTTGGCAAAACAAGACAGAGGAAAATATATTAGCACTAGTCGTTTCTGAACAAAACATTACATGCAATCAATGTGCACATCACTAACATAAAAAGTCAACACAGGTTGCACACAACTTTCATGAACAAAGCATTTGGTTATAGTCAACTAACATACTTCCTAGCATGGCTACTACTGGAAGCACTGAGAAGGCAAATCAGTTCCTTTACTTTTTTCTCTCACGCCTATATCTCCCCTGTGTATGTACTTTTTTTTATTACATTTTTCTGATCATTTTTTTTTTTTTTTTATTATTTAATAATCATTGAAAAGTTTTTTTCGGGCTTCTTTTAATTAAGAATTATTGAAATTAGTTTTATTTTTTAATAATTATTGGAACGCCTTTTTAAAATCTGTTAAAGCTATTTTGGGGATATTATGTATTGGATACGTTTTTTTATGACGTTTGAAATTTTGTTATTTTGATTTCATTTATTTTATTTTTCTACTTTCATAAGCATTTATTATATAAATTCAAATAAAAAAAACTTTAAAATTAAAAAAAAACGTTTTTATAATTTTATAAACATGCTTATAAAATTTCAAATAAAATAAAAACTTATTTTTGTAATTTTGTTATTAAAAGTGCAAATAAAGACTAATTGCGTTATTTTTATTTGTATAATTTTTATTTTTACTGCATACTTTTCAATGATGTCTTTTTCTTATATTTTATTTCAATAAATTGCTTTACCAGTAGAAATACTGAAGAACAAGAAAAGTGAAGGAACTAATAGCTGACTATAACCGAACATCTTAGAGAAAGAGATGTGTGGCAGTCAGCAAGAATACTCTAAAGTGATATTAAAAAAATTGTTGGACCGACTGCTTGGTGTTGATGCTATTAAGAAACAGAGAAACATTCATAACTAGCGTTGGCAGTGTGATATTCCGTCAAATGGCAGCCTTTTTTTGCATAGTTTTATAAATTAGTGCTTATGCACTTATTGTACCATGCTATTTTTTTAATAGTATTTTCAAATTTTATATCTTTTTTTTTTTTTTAAATACATTGTAATATGAAGGTAAAGAATAGTTACAGAACAGCCCCCCCCCTCTCCATGTTAAGAATAGCTTTCTAAATAAATACCTATATATATAAATAAATATATTATAAATAAATGTTATTATTTCAGTACGGTACAATACGTGCATAAGTACCTACAAATCAATGAACGTGATTTCCATGCTGAGGTTTGGGGTTACATTTTGATAGATTTTATATGAATTATTTGATTCTGTTTTTGACATTCGTTCCCCAGTATATTTCTAGTTAGAAATATTTCTAAAAAGACATCAGGTACTTATGCAAGAAACCACATGAAGATTGCTGACATTTTAAGTAGAAGTGTTTCGATAGAACAAACTTGAATTTGGCACATCCAGGTTGGCAGTTTGTGTCATTACCCACAGCCACCATCAGCTCCCACATTCTGATAATGATCAGGCGACTGGTCACTAAGCTGAATAACTGACAAATGAAATACCCTGTCTCAACAAATCTTAAAGAAGAGGACACCTGCAAATTTCAAGTATGGTGAGAGAACTTCTGGCTGTCACCATAAGTTCTCTCAAAGGCATAATCTTATTCATGGCAGAAAGGAAAGATATTTCCTTTCTGCTATAAAATTTAAGCTTCATTTAAATTTGTGTCAACCCAATCCATGGATATGAAACTCTATCGGCTGCTCAGGAAAGTGTTAAACATCGTGATGCTGACCGTGAGAAAATTTTCCTAATATGACCATGGTGAAGCCATCTTCCAAACATTGTGTTTTGAGTATATGTTCTATTATTAATAAAGTATTTTTTGTTTAATTAAAAAAAAATTTTTTTTAATTAAACACTATTTGTGCATAATGAAAATATCTTGTGAAATCATGTTAGAATTATTGTTACATAATTTTGCTTTTCTTGAAAGACATTGAATTCTGATCTGAAATCATCTTTCACAGGTTTGTCATCATCCACCAATATCAGCATGCCATTGTGATTCAAGAAATTTTATATTTTGGCAAGGTAAGTTTTTTTCTTTGATTATTTAAATATAAAATGGCTTAAGTTCTTTGAAAGTAGTAACACATTTCTGACTTCTAAAAGGCAAGCAACATTTACCTTGTACTGATAGAGGGCAAGAGTTGTGAGTGCGTACGTCTCTTCAGGCTTCATCGTTCGGATATTCCAGCCTGTGAAGTTGATGGTGATGAAATAATTCAGCTTACTGATTTAACACTCGCAATGCTGAGACAGCAAGTATGTCATACCCTGTAAATGTTGTTTTGTGGTGTGGTAGACTCATTGGTGTGAATTATGAGGGAGTTTGGAATTCACAAGCGATCCCCAAATCCACACATATATTCCTGTGAATGGAAGTTTGTTTTTTTTTGTTTGGTTATGGTGACTAACTTTCACTTGTATACCAAGCCTATTTGCCGGAATGAGTGACCTGACGAGAACATATAGTAGGGTGTTTAACTAACTTAGGTGATCATGATAACTGATCCTGTGGGATCACAAGTAAAATTTTTTTAATGTTTTGCTATTTATAAAAACAAATGAAAAACCAAACCAAAACATTGCAAAAGTTCAGTGTGTGGTTAAATGTTTGAAGATAGAATTGGGGAGGAGGGCTTGTAACCATCAACCACACCTAATACAACGGTGGCAAAATAATTTTAAGATGTCTTTAAAACATTTTTAACTTGTTCTGTCACCATTTAGAAAAATCATGAGTTGAATATGATAATAAAGCCAGTTAAAAAGATGGTCCACCAGTGAGGAGGGACCAAAAATAAATTAAAACAAAAACTCTCGCTATTTTTTAACCAAATCTGTATATATATTGCCTGTTTCCCACCTGACTACAATTTGGACGTCTTCAAGTCCAACATAAACAAACTCTTGACAAACCGCCCCCTTAAGTAAGACACTCTATCAAAACCCCCAATACTAATGATTACTACAATACTATCTCATTGATTACTGTACACGCAATAACCCTTATCCCTGAGTGGCCTTCAGGCCTTGATAAGTGATGACCCCCCTGTAAAAAAAAATATATATATATATAATATATATTCTGAGTAGGGTTGGAAAAATCTGGATATATCAAGTAGTTACAAGTAGGCAATGTATGGCAACAAAATTTGGCACTCTGCCATACCAACCAGAAGACTCAGACCTGACTATCAGAAATTTGTCAACCATGTCCTCTAACCTCTCATCTCACCTGACTGCAATCCCCCTCAGTTCAAATTTTTTGTGATGTGCAGTAGAACAAGATACAAGCAGATCCAGCTGCAATATGAATGGCAAGATAAAGACCAGGATCGCTAGAACTCTTAGTATCTTACATCAATTCCTAGGCCAAGTAGTCATGAAAACCAAAAGCAAGTTTATCAAATCAAATGAACAGAAGACACGAAGACAAATTGATTCATATTTGATAAATAAATCTCAAAAACCAAACTACCATGATATTTTTTCGTAGACAGTAATCTTGCAACCAAATATCATCCACACTCTCTATATTATTTCCTTATACAACTCTGCTTAAATCATTTCTTTCTTTTTTTTTTTAACAATATTTTTATAAAAATTTAGATCAACACGTAAACTTACAAATCACCTCATTAAAAATTCTACGATTGTGCCAAAACCATTTTTTATTAAATGGTATCACAAAGAGAAAACCGACATTATGAATTATTTATTTTTTATTTATAACTTATGGATTATCTCATAAACTTTTACTTTCAGATGTTCGGATTAGAACAAGATTTTGGGGGAAGTCAATGGAAATTCAACCTATTGGACATGTGAATGTATTTTTACCAAAGTATGTGGAAAAAATTATTTTCATTTTTTAAACATTTTTTGTCTTTACATATTTTTTATTCTTCATAATCCAAACGCATTGTTAATGTTATATCTTTAAAAAATCTTCCATAAGCAACTTTTTATAAATTATCACACTAAAGTTATAGAAATCTAATTTTTGTTGAAATAAATTATTTTGGAAAAATAAAAAATTCTGCAATATTTTGTGCCCATTCAGCATCTCCAAATGCTTTTAAGATTGTGAAAGTGAAAATATTGAAATGTGAGATGCTGAGTTTGCCTTTTTGACAGAATTCATAATTTTAATCCTACCTGACCTGATTTCAATAACAAAATAGGTTCTTTATACACACTTGGGTTTTTTATTATCCTTTTCAGACAACACTTCATCAGTTTTGTCTAATGGTTGCTATGCAAGTAAAGTTTCTTTTCATGCAGTCAAGACAAACGTTTGCTGAGAGTTTTTAAAGGTTTGATGTTTGG
The DNA here is from genome assembly GCF_053919585.1 of Euprymna scolopes. Taxonomy (NCBI): domain Eukaryota; kingdom Metazoa; phylum Mollusca; class Cephalopoda; order Sepiida; family Sepiolidae; genus Euprymna; species Euprymna scolopes. The sequence goes on from NC_136494.1 coordinate 128,877,017, forward strand.
AGAGAATTGACTTGGGAGAGAAAGAAAGATACTAGCGTTCTTTTAGTTAATTGCTTATTTAGTTAACAGTGACATATAGACAGATGTTAGGTCAGTGTAACATTTAGCAATTACCAAAGTTTTCTTTTAACATGATTGGCCAACTGCCTCGTACAATCCATGGCAGACTAACATTGCCGGGCTCCGTCATACGACTGCCACAGATGAACTGATCTGAAAACCTTTGTTTTCTCAACTTGTCAAATATGGCGTTATTTTTCATCTCGACTCCTATCTGTTTTGTCTATGGCATTTGACCTACTATATCTCTGCCTCAACTTTGTTATTCATCTCTTGGAACGATTCTGTTAGTCAGATTTGGGTTATCATGACATTGACATGTACTAAGTGTGACCATTGTCAAAATCAACCCTGGATAACTTGATCACTGTAGACATAGGATTTCTAATATGTAACGTTTCTACAGTTTTCTATTTTAAAGTTTTTTTTTTCACTCCCTCGTTTTCTATTTTCTAAAAAAATTTTCAGTGTTATTGAGATACTTTGCATCGTAATGATCGAACTAATATTTGTTATCAAGTTCAATATAATTATGCATATTTTTTGTTTTTCGATTCACTGTTTTGTATGATGTAACCTCTGACCTTCTTCAGATGCATCTTTTCAAACATGGCAGTCTGTATGAAATTTCAAACTGAAGTTTTTATATGGGTAGATTGTTCTTATTCTGTCTACCTTGATTAAGTAGAAATGTCAATTTGTTGTTCTTAGTTATCATAGTCATACTTCAACCTTCAGATGGTTGTCATTTATAGTTAACCAACACTCTTAATCATGCCATGAAGACGATTCTAGCACAGATTTTTGTCTAGCTGTGTAGTATTAGTGCTATAAATTAGATTACATCTATTGTGGATTACATAAAAGGTTCCGTTTGAAATTCTATCCAGGTTCCTGAATTCAATATAAAGATTCCCAAGTTTGAGATACACCTTGAAAGAAAGTCGCTGGTTACATAACAGTATATACATAAATATAATATAAGTATATACTGTTACATAACAGTATATAGAGATATATTAATTATCCACTTTATTGCTCAAATGGATGAAATTCGTTTTTCAATGATGATAAATACTACTGTTTCTAAGTCATCATATTTGTTTTTAATATTTTTTTTTTACATGTTGGTATGTGTTGGACAACTTTTAGAAATTGACTTCTAAACTAATTTATCTTTGGCCAGGTCTTTATTTTTTATTCCTTTTTCTCTCAAGCCCATCTTTTTTACTTCCTCACATCTTTTTCTTGGTCTTCTTCTGTGAACTAAACCTGCTACCTTAACTGTTCTACATCTACTAACCCCAAAATTCATCTTTTAACGTGGCCATATCATTAACATGTCCTGTTGTACACACATCTCCCTATATTGTCCAGAATTAATCTTCCTTTGAAGTCATCAGATCTTATCTTTACGACTCGCATTATACATCCATAGCGTCATTCTTATATCATTTCTCTCCATGCAATGCAAGTCCTCAAGCTCACTTGCCAGGTTTCACTTTCATGCATCATCACACTGTGTACATGTGCCTGATAGATTCCTCCCTAGGTCAACAGTGATAACACTCTGCTGGTTAGTAATGACAAAAAGTTTTATGGACTTATTTTGTCCACTTTTAACTCGTGCAATCACATTCGCACCTGATCCTCCCTGTGCTCAAATAATATCACCAAAATAACACAACTTCTGAACAACCTCAATAGCTTTGCCATTCACATATACTTTCTCTACATCTGAATATTCATCAACTTACATTATCTTATATTCAAACTGATTACCATATCTCAATCTACCGGTAATTCTACTGCACTATTTGTGTATCCAACATTTGTGTACCACAAAACAATTGCACCAGAATCCCTTTCCACAAATTGAGCAGAGGAACTTTCCTCTTTCTATGAACTTTTCAACACTAAAATCATTAATCATTATTTTGGTGTTGATAACATTCACTCTCAGACCTTTACTTTCATAGCGTTACTCCAATTCTTTAACTTAAATCAAGTTTTGCTCTTAAAGTTTTCAAATTTGTACATTTCTCATCAAAACCATTTTTTTGTTTCATCTTATTTTTTTAATGTTTAAAGTTTTGTTTTTAAATCGTTTGATTGCATTTAGATGCCTAATTTACAATGGCTGAATTTTCTTAAATATTTGCATAACATGGATACTTGCCAATGTATGAATTTTATTTTATCAAATTGCTAACCATTTCGTGTTTTCAATAATTGGTCCCTTTGCCTGTTTCTTCCTCAAGATATAACGATCACTACCAATGGAATAAAGTCACAACCTGTGTCCATAATCTTCTTGGTGGTCAACGCTGGGTGGATCAATATGGAGAAATGTATATTACAAATGGAGATATTTCTTGTAAAATTACATTTACTAAAGTAAGTAAAAGTTTAATCATAAACAGATTTGAAAACCACACAAATGTAAAAAAAAAAACGTAATTTAAAGTATTTTTCGACACTTTAAATGCAATTTAATTTAAGTTTAGAATTTTATAGCCATGTTTGTTGATATTTAATATTTTATTTATTAAAAACAAATGTGAAACTTTTCTCTTCTGAAAGATTAAAATGTTATTTATTTCAGGCTAGTTACTGGTCAGGAAAAAGACATGAGATTTATGGACAAATTATCAGCCAAGATAGTAAAGTAGCACATAAGCTGTTCGGCAAGTGGAACGAAGCAATCTACTGTGGTAATTCTGCTCCTTCAGCTCGTTGCATTTGGCGCCCAGGTAAGGGGAGAACGGAACAATTTTTCTTTTCTTTAAAAAAACAAATTTTATGTTAATATTTATGGAATGAACAATTTGTCCTTATCTATAAGTATAATTTTTATTTTTTGTTTTCTCCAAAAAGAAAAAATCCAATATTAAGAAAGGACAAAGAAGAGGACTAATTTCATCAAAGTTTCACTTTTATTTCTCCAGAAATCTACTCCTACAAAGATCCTAAAAGAGATTTTTACTGCAATAGATTTCTAATAAATCCAGATCAGATTCAACTATGCTACCCACTTAAAAAAAAAAAAAAAAGTAGAAGTTGTATCAACTAGTGGTGGGACGATTAATCGTCAGAATCATGTATTTTGAGGGGAATCGGAATTGCATCGTTAAAAAATACCTTAGATTTACGATTCTTTCATTACGATTCTCTTATATTTTTAAGTTGAACTGTTTGTTTGAAGTGAGATTAATGCTGTCAAAAATTTATGATAAAATGTCAGAACTTTTCATAACATATTTAATACGATATACAAGAATTTTATTAACTACTTTAAAGGTAATCTTTATCGTAATGAGTTTTCTTATTCCGTCACATACATAGGTGCTGTCTGTCTGTTTTGAAACTTTGAGGCCCATGATTAGTTATCTATTTGCACTGTTGCGGAACTTTAGGGTCCGCGAAGTAACATTGTTTTCATTTGTGAGCGAAATTTATTTATGTATAAAACAGCCTAACTACGTAAAGTCCATGAAAAAGTTGATGAATACTTAACTCTTAAAGAAAAAGGATTTTACAGTACTCTCATTGCAAGTAAATCATGTTAAAAATCAGTGGTTTTTCCAACTGGTGACTAAAAGGGGAGCAGGGGGGGGGGCTTATCTTTTGGTAATTTTTTTTTTTTTTTTTTTTTTTTTTACCAACGCTCTTCCATTAGTAAATGAAAAATGTCTTTAGTAAATGAAAACTGTCTTGTCAGCCTTTATATTTTTTAAAAATAAAACAAGCAAAGTCAAATTATTCAAACAATAAAAGGTTTAATAGAACAATGCGGTGAGTGAATTTGATTTCTTTTTTCTTTTAGAAATTTACATTTCATTAAAATATTCTATGAATGAAGCAATTAAGCATATTTTTTGGAACTTCTTTGCACAACAAAAACAACAAAAAAATGTGAAAAATCCTTCAAACCCTAATTTAGCAAACTAACTAGTCACTCAGAACCATTCAACTAAAGAACTGTAGGGGCTTGGTCAACATTCATCGATGCCTTGTATCACATAGATAAATGTTTCCCAACTCCTAACAAAAAATTAAAAGGTTGTCAGAAACAGCATTAAGGTGGAGGCGATTTTGAAAGTTCAATAAATGACTTTTATTTAACAATAGAAATAAACAATTACCAAAAATTTAGTTTTTTATATAGAAATAAAGAGGTAGATTAAGACATTAAATAAGAATAAATATTAAAGTTAATTAATATTAAAGTATAATTATATAATAAAAATAGATATAGAAATAAACCAATGGTAAATGTTACCTCGCGCTACAACAGAACACTGATCACTCTAATTTGTTTTTGTTTTTAGGGGTATTCGAGGTCGCTGACAACGAATCTGATAATCAAACCTGCCGCAAATTTACCATTTGCATGGTATGAACCCCTAAACCTTGGGACTATTTTGTGCCATGTCACCCCCTTCAGTAGTGTTTTTCTTACATGATACGTTCACGTGCGAACGGACATAGTGGAGTTAGGGTTCTCATATTGCATAGGAATCTTTAAGCAGTTATTTTAAATCCAGCTTAAAAAAAAAAATGTGGTTTACTTTTTATTTTTTCTTATGTAGTTTTAAGGTTTTTTAATTGATCTAAAGTTTTCACGAGCGGTTGACAAAAACATAACCACCAAACATATGCTTTTCATTCGTTTTTGGGGTGGGAGTATTCAATTATATGACTTGTGTAGTTTAACAGGTGCTTCTGCAGTTTAGTTAACCGTTTTTCCGTAAGTAACGTGCCGACATTTACCATTTCACAAAAATTCTGTTTACATTGGGGAGGTGAGGTGCTGGGGCGCCCCCCTCTCTCCAATGTAAACAGAATTTAATTAATTAACCTGCAAAAGCACCTGTTAATGGAATACCCCCCCCCACCTCAAGAAAAAAAAAGAACCAAAAACATAAAAATGTTTGGTGCTTATGTTTTTGAAAACCGCTTGTGAAAACTTTATTTTTTTGATCAATTAAAAAAGCATTAAAAATCACGTAAGACAAAAATAAAAAATGAACCACATTTTTTTAACAATCTTATTAGAAAGATTTCTACGGAATGTGATAAGGCACTTCGTACAGGAACGTATCATGTAAGAAAAACACTACTGAAGGCGGTGAAATCGCACAAAATAGTCCCATGGTCTAGGGGTTCATACCATGCAAACAGTAAATTTGCGGCGGGTTTGATTATCAGATTCATTGTCAGCGACCTCGAATACCCCTAAAAAAAAAAAAATTAGAGTGGTCAGTGTTCTGTTGTAGCATAAGGTAACATTTACCAAACCGATTTATTTTGATTTAAAAAATAAAATTATTGTTAAAAATATTTTTAATTTTTAAAAAGTCAAATAAATAAATAGGAATAATTTGAGACGATTGAATATAAAAGGCTAAAAATTTAATCAGATTTAGTTATTTTTAAATTTCATTTAGAAATAAGAATATTCTAGAAAGTGGAATAAAAATCAGTTAGCGATTGAAGCTACAAAAAAAAAATTTAATTTTAAAGAGTTATCGAAGATAAAGAGAAAATAAAACAAAAAACATGAATATCAAAAGATAAACAAAACATGTTATTCCCCTTGAAATTTGATGTTATTGTATTTTTGTTGAATTAATCATGACTTTCTTTTTCTTTATATTTTTTAATATATAAAATAACTCCTGAAATTGATTGTTATTAATGTTTAATTCATGGTTAAAATATTTGTTTTGACTTATCTTCAATGAAAGAAATTTTACGAAAAAAAATCAAATCGTTTTCGAAATTCCTTTAATTGTATTTCCATTTTTTGCTACACAAAAACTTTCGATTATATAATGGTATATTTCAAAACAACAATTTCACAGGAATCGGAATCATTAATCAACATTTTCCTGGAATCGGAATCAATTTAGGAATCGTCCCAACATTAGTATCAACACATAGATCTAGTGGAATGTCCTACAATGTATACAAGGGTTTCTCAGGATTTCAAAATTATTATGAAGAACAGTTTGGCAGAGGGAAAGGGTGTCATATTAATAGAAGAGGATCCAGTCTCTGAAAGAGGAAAAATCTAATACACTAGATCAGTTTATAAGAATATAATTGCTCTGGATTAAAGATAGTTTTGTTCTAATGTTATTCAGGTACATATTATGTTGTTTCTATGGCCATCTTAATATCAATCTTCAATCTTTGACTGAATTGTTAATGTTATATCTTTTTGTGTTTGGAAGTGTGTAATGTTCTGCTACTGGTTGTCATGATTTGTCCAATTAACAAAAATTAGGTTTACCAAGCAAGACAGTTTGAATTTACAAGACGTGAAGTCCTCAACAAACCTAGTTATAGGAGTTATAACATAACTGACAATATATCCTCATGCATCGATTAGATATCAAATTCAAAATTTGAATGGGAAAATTAAGTTTGATAAACTTTTCTTTTTTATAGGTTTTATGTTCTGATAGAAAAATTAAATATTTAAGTTTTTTTTGTATAATTTCCTTTAAACTTGAATATTTTTCTTTATATCTTTCTATGAAATAAATTTAGAACTTTTAACCTTCAAATTATAAAAAAATTTCTGAAAGTAATTTTTTATGTTCTAATTTTCCAATCTCTTTTTTATCAATTAGAGATATAAATAAATAATTATTAAAATTTCTGAAAAATGTGTCCTTAGCTTTGAACAAACAAATATAAACAAAAAAATGCTGAGAAACAGGTTTTCATTGCAACTACTCTATAATAGCAAAATTTAAAACAAATGGTATTTATTGACTTTTTATGTCAACTTCAACTAAATAAGCAATGCATCTACTTAATTGGCATGTCAAAAGTACTTAAATGTTACCACATTATTTAAAAAAAAAAACTAGTTTTCAATCTTTATTGTAAAAAAAAAAAACCTCGCCATAACTCAATTAGGCCAAAAAAAGGCAAGTAGCTGATATTTATGCTTGTTAATTTATTAAAAAATTGGCAATAGTTACATGCTATTTACCTCCCCTTGGACCGGGGGGGGGGTAGCTAGCCAAACATTTTAATTTCACTAATTTTCATAAAAAATGTTTTCTTTAATAATTTTTTTTTTTCTACCTTATCATTTTTTTGTAATTTTTGGATATATTCATAAGTGTAACATGACAATTAAGTAGACACCATTGGTTTGCCTTGAAATTCAATATTAAAATTTTTGGAATTTTGCTATAATAATGTAGTTGCAGCGTTTTTTTTCTAATTTTATAGATAGAAAAGTTTTTTCAAGACTAGCTTATATAAAGTTATGATTTATCATGGATTATGATAGCATATTCCTGCCTTTTCCTTGTATAAAAGCATTTCAATTTGTTTCTATGTGCAGGTACCATGACTGATGACCATGCATTGTATTACGGTTTCTCTCGTTTTGCTATTGAACTTAATGAATTAAATGAAGAAGAAGCTCGTTTCCTACCACAGACTGATAGCAGATTCCGACCTGATCAGAGGTTTGTTGTCTTTTCCTTTCATCTTCTTTGTTATTGTTACAGAGAATTGAACTTATAATTGGTTTTATTAAACTGATTAACTCAAAATACTTCAATTGTGCATATTCAAGGGAAAATGACACATCTTTTTTTTATATTGTAATTAATCTGTTAAATAATTGAAATAAATGTGCCCGCCCATGTACAGTTAGGCTTGAACCTAAAATTATAGATTTGAAACTGAATGTTTAACCCATTAAAACATTTCTTATACTTATAAACTTGAAGGGCTTTTTTTCTTACAATTTTTTTTAGGTTTTTACTTTTCAACAACAATTAATATTTTTTTAAATATAAATTAGTTTTTCTGTTTTTAAATTTGAATTTATTGAAATTTATTATTTAAAAACAAAATCACAATTTTACTTTTAAGTTTATAAGCTGATAACATATTACTTGGAAAAATGTTTAGTTTCAAAAAAATTTTGAAGTTTCAAAATTTATTTACAAACAGAAAAATGTACTTTTGAAATATACTTTTTGAAATGTAGTTTTATATTAATAATAAAAATATGAAGACATTATTTAAAAAAAAAATGAATTTTACAATGTTAATGTTACAAGAAATTTGAGATAATATTCACATGTTTGGGTTATTTTTATCTTTATAGTTTTAGACTGACTTGTTTGATGAATGCAAATAAAATAATGTGCATCGACATTTTTGGAAACACTGGTGGAATGATTCAAGTTCCATTTTCATACCAGGATTGTCATACAGTGTAATGTAGCTGACAAAAAAAAATAATGAAATTTCTATATAAGTATACATATAATGAATTTTGACATAAATTACCCATAGCTAATAATTTAAAAAGACTTTTTTTTTTTTCTTCTAAGAATGTGTTTCTTTTTTGTTTCAGATTATTAGAAGAAGGTAAACTACAAGAGTCTGAACAAGAAAAAGTTAGAATTGAACAATTGCAGCGAGACAAAAGGAGGCAGAGAGAGGAGATGAAAATTAATTATGTGCCACAATGGTTTAGGTAACTTTTGTTAATTTTATTGTACAAATTATATGCTATGTAGATAGACAGTTTTCAATATCAAGCATCAGTACATATTTAAATATCATCGCTAGGCTTTTCGCTTTTGAAAGTTTTGTCATTTCCCTAAAAATATCTTAAGAGTTGTTTATCAGGTAGTGTTTTTCTACAATCTAATTTTTTTAAGTCTACTTACATCAATTAGTTTACACAAAGGTCACTTTTATCTCGCTTATCCTACCATCTAATGGAATTTTTTTTTTTCTCTTTTTTTTTTTTTTTTTTTTTTTGTTACTCACGTTCACCCCTAATTAGGCATATCGCCACTTAGGCATAAGGGGCTACTATTTGAGACCATGCCTAGGAAAGATTAACAAGTTGGTGGTTTACGTTACATTTAAACTTTTGTATATCAGCACAATAAGGGAAACAGGTAGCATGAAGGGAATTCCAAAGTCTTTATAAGAAACTTAACAATCTTAACAAAACATTCTATGCAGTTAATATGAAAGTATTTGATATGTTAAATGGATGGTTCAAAAGCATCAAAATAATTTGTAAATTATGCTTTGTAACAAATTACTATTATTCAATGAATATGAATTTAAAAGATTTTTTGCTTTATTTTACATTAAACGATGGTTTGAAGTTCTCAAAATGATCGTTGGATTGAAAGTGAATAAAACTTAAGACAAAAAATGTATTGAAAAAATTTGCAATTTATAAACATAAGATGATGACTTTATGCAATCCCACATTATTATTATTTTTTACTATTTCTAGCAAAGAATAGTCATTTTACTATTTCTAGCAAAGAATAGTCATTTTTACTGTTTCTAGCAAAGAATAGTCATCTTTACTGTTTCTAGCAAAGAATAGTCATCTTTACTGTTTCTAGCAAAGAATAGTCATCTTTACTGTTTCTAGCAAAGAATAGTCATCTTTACTGTTTCTAGCAAAGAATAGTCATCTTTACTGTTTCTAGCAAAGAATAGTCATCTTTACTATTTCTAGCAAAGAATAGTCATCTTTACTGTTTCTAGCAAAGAATAGTCATCTTTACTGTTTCTAGCAAAGAATAGTCATTTTTACTGTTTCTAGCAAAGAATAGTCATTTTTACTGTTTCTAGCAAAGAATAGTCATTTTTACTGTTTCTAGCAAAGAATAGTCATCTTTACTGTTTCTAGCAAAGAATAGTCATTTTTACTGTTTCTAGCAAAGAATAGTCATCTTTACTGTTTCTAGCAAAGAATAGTCATTTTTACTGTTTCTAGCAAAGAATAGTCATTTTTACTGTTTCTAGCAAAGAATAGTCATCTTTACTGTTTCTAGCAAAGAATAGTCATCTTTACTGTTTCTAGCAAAGAATAGTCATCTTTACTATTTCTAGCAAAGAATAGTCATCTTTACTATTTCTAGCAAAGAATAGTCATCTTTACTGTTTCTAGCAAAGAATAGTCATCTTTACTGTTTCTAGCAAAGAATAGTCATCTTTACTGTTTCTAGCAAAGAATAGTCATCTTTACTGTTTCTAGCAAAGAATAGTCATCTTTACTGTTTCTAGCAAAGAATAGTCATCTTTACTGTTTCTAGCAAAGAATAGTCATCTTTACTGTTTCTAGCAAAGAATAGTCATCTTTACTGTTTCTAGCAAAGAATAGTCATCTTTACTATTTCTAGCAAAGAATAGTCATCTTTACTGTTTCTAGCAAAGAATAGTCATCTTTACTGTTTCTAGCAAAGAATAGTCATCTTTACTGTTTCTAGCAAAGAATAGTCATCTTTACTATTTCTAGCAAAGAATAGTCATCTTTACTGTTTCTAGCAAAGAATAGTCATCTTTACTGTTTCTAGCAAAGAATAGTCATCTTTACTGTTTCTAGCAAAGAATAGTCATCTTTACTGTTTCTAGCAAAGAATAGTCATCTTTACTGTTTCTAGCAAAGAATAGTCATCTTTACTGTTTCTAGCAAAGAATAGTCATCTTTACTGTTTCTAGCAAAGAATAGTCATCTTTACTGTTTCTAGCAAAGAATAGTCATTATGAATAAGCTTGTACTGAATTCTTGAAACAAAGTAAAAGAAACAAACTGTAGAGATCATTTACAATATCCATTTAAAAGAATGGTTTAATTTTATTAGAGAATCATATCTGTTCATTAACCAAAGAAAAGTAACTATAAATCTAAGTTTCTAATATTGAAACAATTATTAGGTTGGATAGAATATGTTGTTAGAAAAATATCATTTTCATGTTTTCTGTGACAATAAAATTAAAAATAACTATTTGAGACTTTTAAAGGTGCTTGTGCATTATAATCGTATACCAAGAAAAATGAAAATGCATTTTAAGTAAAAACACTATTACGTTATGTGTTGTGTCAAAATTAATAAAACTAAAATGATTTAGAAGATCTGTTAGAACTATTTTTTACAAAAAATTATCACTCCACCATTTTCTAATTTGAAATAACAGTAAAAACAATGAAGATAAATCAGTTTGTCTTGTGGAATTGGTAGCAATAGACTAAGCCAATAAAACTACATTATTTGATGAATTTTATTTCTAATTGTAATTATGTTACTATTCTATTTTTTTATGATTTTTGCAATTTTCACTAATTTTTACATGATGCATGTAAAATTATGTAATAGTGTTTTTATTAAAAGTGCATTTTTATATTTAATTATAATGCATAAGCACTCTTTTAGGAACTGATTCTGAAGGGATTTTATTTGGCATAAAATGAAATATGACAATGTTTTTGCTTCATTTTATATTTCAGTAAATTTTTTTGAACTTCTTGAATGATTATTTTTGTGAAAACTTGAACTTGGTTAATGTTGACTTTTTTTCTTCTTTCAGAAAAGTGGAAGTAAATGGGAGAGAATTTTATGAATTCACAAGAGAATATTGGGAGAAGAAAAAGGATCCTGGTTTTACCCGAATGTCACTTCCTAAACTATGGTGAAGTAAAAAGAAGTGATTTTTTTTTTTGCAAAGAAGGCTGTGAGGTGATGTGGAATAATTAAAAAACGGCAAAAGAATCCAAAGAAAACTTTGTGATTTTTGTACACCATAACACTCTGTCGTACACTATTTCTCCTCTTTCTTGTTGACTATTTCAATACCAGTCATCCAATTCTGAATATTGTACATTTCATAATAGCAGTCTTTCATGTACAGACGAATTCCAATCTGGCTCCACAGACTACTACTTCCTAGAGCATATACAAATTCTGACAGTACTCCATCATATCCAAAAACGGAGCCTTAAATGAATTGTTCGACTGACAGAAATTGTTGAAGAAATTTTATATGTAATCTTGAACAAGACATCATTCCTACGCTAATGAAAGAGGATTATTGAATAAGATAGAGAAATTCTAAACCACGGAAGTTCCTTTCCTAAAAAAGCTTTATACAGAAATAATGTTGGAGTTTGATATTGTTCAGAGTGAAAGACTCTAGCAGTCTATAAAAGTTTGGCATGTGTCCGATTGTGTGTTTAAAGCTTCCTTTGACTTGTTCAGTGATAGTTTGGTTTAGAGCCTGGGGAAAGTAAAACCAGATATATTTGTGTGTGGAAAATATTCATAAACCCTTGGTCACAGTGCCTCATACATACTACATTTGGACTGCAAATTTCCTCGGTGATATATTCTATTAGCTGCCCTTTATTGGCTCTGTAGTATTGCGAGGGGATACTGGGTATCTTGTTTTTAAAAAAGATTAAATTTTGTGCCATTTGATCTACAGTAGAATGAAGATAGATTTAAGATAGTTATCGGATAATAAAATTATTTTCTTATTCCCTTCTTCAATTTTTTTTTTCTTTTTTCAAGTCACTTATTTTAGCTAATTTTCATTTTATTTTTCAATTTATATATTTTGCTTTTTTTTGCATGATCAAAAAAAAATGAATAAGTATCTTTTTACTTTACAAACTTTTAATGCAATTACATTAGTAATTATCCGTTTTGTCATAGTAGCTTTAAAAATAAATTTGAATCAACATTTCATTAACACTGGTTAATATTCACTGAAGAATTTAGTGTCATATTTTTTATGCAATGAATACAACTATATTTGATCATTTTTCTCTTAAAAAATGAACTGGCTTCATATTTTAGTAAATTTTATTTAAAACTTTATTTAATATAATTTGTTATAGTTTTATGTATCAAACCAGTTTTTATATTTTTCTTGTACCCAAAAGCTAACACTATGAATTTAAATTAATCTATATACAAAATATTTATAGTTTAGTTGTATACACTTATATAAATTTTAGTTGGTAAATTGAAGTTTTAATATAATCTTAGCTTTTATTTTTTCACTTATTTAAAAACATAAAATGTTCTAATTCAATATTACAAATGAACAGCTTAACTTTTTAATTTAAGACAGTCTTTTGATTTTCTTTTTATCAAATATTTTCAATTTTATATTGACAATATATTGAAAAAAAGACTTGTGAACTTTAGATGTAGAATATCTATTCACAACATTAGAAAAAAGGTGTATAATATATTTTATTTTTATTTTCCTTAAACGTTTAATTTATAGAATACATCATTCAATGAATCTTGTTAATTTTTGTATAACATTTTTTTTTTTTAATATTTCAATGCTGAACATCAATTTTTATGTAGCATTTTTTTATAAAGCCTACAAAAATGTAGGAGATACTAATATATATTTTTAAGATGTACTAAGTGAACATTTATCTTTTCTACTATTTCATCATAAGGATGTGTTTCAAATTATGATTTTTAAAAACAATGTAGTACCTAAATATTTGAATTGAACTACAATACTAAAATTAGAAGGAATATATAATGTGATTAAACTAAAGTAATAAAAAGATTAAATAGTTTTTAAAAAAAAATGGAATTTTTATGTTGAACTATTTTATGAACACGTGACTTCATTAAGACATTCAAAATATCAGATTTCTAAATATCTCTTGTGGAAATTTATTGACAAGAAAGATTTAATGATAAAATGCTATTTCAAATGGAAGCATGTCAGAGCAAATAAAATTACATTCTTTATATACAACTTTAAAACTGTTCATCAAATCAACATGTTAGCCACAAATTCAGGCCTGTTGTCACAATTGACTAACACCGATTTTCATAAAGTTTGATCAGATAATGTTTTTAAATGTTAAGATTTATTGAAAACAAAAGACAAAACAAAAGCTTCCGATTGAGATGCAAGGATGCATTTACAAAATCTAATCAGCATTTACAAATCTATTGCACTTTGTAATCCGCTTGTTGGTGACTCCTCTTGATTCGCTCGTTGGTGACTCATCTTGATTCGCTCGTTGGTGACTCATCTTGATTCGCTCGTTGGTGATTCAAGATATGGAGTGTTTGTTTGTTCTTTTGTATATAACCTGATTGAAAAACTTTTACAAATTAGTACAAAATGAAAAATGAGGATTTATGAAATAGAAAAATTTATAAACAACAGTGTTATCGATTTCTGGTTTGAGCTGAGAATTGTGTGATGATTTTATTTTTAGAATTTGGAGAGAAATTAAGATGAGAGAAAGTGACTTGTTTTATTTATTTATTTATTTCTATTTTTATTTTTATTTTTATTTTTTTTGGTAAATAATAAAGCTTAATCCAATGAGTTGATTTCTATGGTTAGAATATGTGTTCCTTTTTGTGCTTACTGTGAAAGATTTAGCAGCCTGAAACAGATTAGAATTCATTTTTTCCCCCTTCTACTGCTGCTTGGGTTTGTTCAGTTGCCTGTTGTCCTTTGGTCTGCTGCTGCTTTTGACTTGTTAGCCTGGTATTCTTGTATACAGATAGTGCAGATGTAGTTGTAACCTTCTTGAAGCATTTTCTACATGTTGTTTGAAAGGTATTAGAATTAAAATAACTTCATTATTATCCACACTAGAAAGATGAAATTTTGCGGCATGCTTCATGTATGTAAATTTTATCTTTTTTAGCTCACGTTTGTAAATTTACTAAATTCCACTTCAAGTTAAGTCAGAGTTTGAATCTCGGGTTTAAAAAAAATAAGAAATTTTATTTTTTAAGTTTGTAGATTTATGAAATGCTTTAATGGCATGCTACAACTGGAGAGTATATTTGTTTTAGCTTTAATGTATATAAATTTTTGTCATGTTTACCAATGCACAATAATCAGTAGGACATAATGATTTCTGTTTGTGATGTTTTTTGGTACAAGACTTTTCCTAAAGACTTCCAGTATTTTTATTATTAAACATTTTTAAAGCTAAGAACTGATTGCGTTTATTTTCTAACTTGTTTAACGATCTGAAAATATTTTGGCATAAACATTTTAAGATTTTTTTTTTCTCTCTCACTCTTTAATTTTCCTATTTTTCATAATTAAAAATCAGTTTAATACAAGTAAATGTTCTAATTATTTTGCCTGTATTATTTATAGATCTTAAATCCATGATTAGTTAAATAGTTCTATTGTGTAAATAGTATATGGAGCTGCTTTTGTTTTGATATAATTTTTTTTTTTAATAAGTGTAGAAAAAATCATTAAAAATTGTTTAAATGGAAACTTTTTTATTTTCAATATTGAAAACGGATTTTGATAGATTTTTAATTATTTTTGTTTTCCATTTTAAATCGAAAATTTTTATTTTTTTGTTCATTTAAGTTTCTGTTCAAGAGAAACTGAAGGAGGGAATACTTTGATTTTAGTGTTTTTGAAGTGTTGGGATTTTTTTTTTAATTATTAAAAAAAAAAATTCAGTGGAAGAAAAAATGGTGAACTGACTTTTCCACAAATGTGACTTTTTATAAATATTAACAGATTTCGTTAAACAACAAAATCTATTTAGATTGTTTTCTCTTTGTATCACCTACGGAAGTTATAACTAATCAATGATATTTTAACAGGTTGAAATTTGAAAAAAAAAAAAACTTATATGAATAGCTTTTTTGAATGCTGCTGGTGCTAGTTGTTTGTCATAGTATTTTCTGCTTTTTTGGAAGCTACTTTTAATTAAAAAACAATAAAAACAAAACTGATATTTAATTAAAAAAAAAAATAACATAAAGACAGAACTGATACTTCATCCAATAGAAAAATGATGGGTACTAAATGTACAAATGCCCTCACAGATGATTGCTGTAGCATTCAAAATGTTTGTTTCTATCAAGTTAACATTTGTATGATGTATGCACCTCTCAATTATCAGACATATCAAATATGCTTTATACAAATGTCCATGTGATAATTATTTCTTATTTTCAGACTCGTTTCCTCATCTTGGTTCTTGTTTCTGCTATTTTGCGTTTCGCCTTTCTTCACGTGCCAAAGTCTCAAACTTTGGAAGTGGCATAGAATTTTCAACCCAACTCTTTATGCAGTTTGTCTGGATATTCTGAGTTCAATCCTGGGCAAAGGGAGCAAGAACTGAAAGTATGTTGCAATACTCCGACTTTAATAAAGGTTAGGATTTAAATTTCATGAAAATTCCCGAGTTCGACACACTGGAAGAAAGCGAGAAAATAAAACAGATGAAACATCAATGAAGATGAACAAATAATAAAAATGAAAATTATTCGTCCCAAAATACAGAAACAAAAAGTTTGTTTTTACTGAAATCAATTTTCTCAATCAATGCTGAATTTCTTTTTATTGCCTGTCCGATTCTATAGCTGACATCATCAATAATTAGCTTAAAGTTTTCAATTTTACATCAAAGTAAAAGCAAAACTCTCAAACATTAAATATCGGCCTTTTTTTATGAATACATTAACAAGCAATTAATATGAAATTTAAGTCCGTTTATTAATAAACAAGCAGGGTTACCTGACGTTGCCCATCTATTTATATAAAAATGATACCAGTGATTTAATAATAAAAAATGCACTGCATTAACATTAGCATTCTTAGTGAAAAGATGGGCTAATTCAGGATAAATTATTTGCCATTTAATTTTTTT
The DNA here is from genome assembly GCF_053919585.1 of Euprymna scolopes. Lineage (NCBI taxonomy): Eukaryota > Metazoa > Mollusca > Cephalopoda > Sepiida > Sepiolidae > Euprymna > Euprymna scolopes. The sequence goes on from NC_136494.1 coordinate 128,893,560, forward strand.
TTTACTGTTTATCTTTTTAAATAAATATATTTCACATGTATTATGAAAAAAAATAGCATTAGCAATATACAAATTCAGAATTCAAACCTATCAATTCTTTTTTTATAATCTTTGCTTATACAAAATTTACAGGTATTATCTTTTGCCAGAAATGATGAATTAATACACATACATTTTCTTTATGTAAATATTCTAGTTTTGGAGTTTTTGCTGGACACAGATGAATGCACTATATATATATATATATATATATATATATACATACACACATGAATGATTGCAAATGACTTAAGTTTAACCTATTTTTATCTGATTTTTACATTATTTCTTCCGTGTGATTATGGTCATTGGTATGTGTCAATTTCAGGTGAAACTATTTAATATGATTCGTGTTTGTCATGAACTCAAGCAGACTTTGATGATGGTAACCATTTTATCTTTTGTATTCTCTCGTATTAATTAGAATTAATTAGATTGCATCTTTGCTTAAAATATTCAATAGTTTTCACTTTCTTCAGTAAAACAAGTTCAGTTATAGATTTGCACTTTCAATAATGCAAAATTTGTAATTTTTAAAACTTCCAACTTGTATTATAAGTGGGAACTGCAAAGAGGAAGACGATGAAAGGCATTTCTGAAGCAGTATAAATATCTTCCACATGAATTTGGTTCAAAATAGCCGATTCATGAAATGAGGAAATAGCATAAAATGTGTTAAAAGGAAACAGCATTCAGTTCTATAAAGTTGGTATACTCTGTGAAGTAAACAATAGATTCAGTTCTTGACCTGGACGGCTTAAAATCAGGTGGTAAAACTGGGATAATTTTCATTGGCTGATGCTGAGCATCCATTATAGATAGGGTTTGATTTTTCTCTGAAGCCATTTAGTTTGCAAGGTTTATATGATGTGTAGAACACCATTGAATTCAAGGAGGATATATTTTTCTTTTAAGAAATGCATGAAATGCTAGTGGTGTGGATTTAACGATTTAAAAGCAAAACCTTGCAGTGAAACGAGTTCATCACTGATGTCTGACCTCAACACATCTACAAGATCATCTCTTTCATGATAATAAACTGCATTTTGTTAAATTTATTGAAAAATGCTAATTTATTCAGAGATGTTGTTCATTGTTTCTTTATCTTAAATACACATAAAAAAACATGTATGACATTAAGGACATTACTTATGGAATTCTTAAATTTTATCTGGGATGAGTTTGTAATTGGGAAGAGGGGACATTCTCAAACTGTAATTTGGAATCTATTTTTAGTAGGAGCAGTTTAAGAGAAAATAAAAGCTTGCATGTTGACTCTTTATGCGTAAGTGTTGCTGAATTACGACCACATACATGTTTCCTATTCCGGTGAATAAAAGTGTTTATCTCTTGATTCCTATCTTATAAGGCATATGCTGCGATATAAATTTAACAGGAAATCGTCAATCAATATTGTTTATTACAAGAAAAAACTTACTTACAATTCCCATGTTTAAAAAGAAACTGCCAAACAGTAGTTGAATTGAACAACTATATTAGGTATTCAAGATAACCGTCATCAATTGTGCAAACTAAAAGCAAACTGAATTGATTTACACATCAATATGCAACAATATACATATAGAACAAATGTTATCAGCATCTTAAATATAACACAATATGAAAATAAAAAAAATAAAAGTTACAGTGCCTCCCAGGAGAAATGAATCAAAATCGGTTGAGTTTCAGCTTAATATGACATCATCAGTTATTTATGATGATTGTAAAAAATGTTTTTTTTTTTATATTATTTTTCTTAAAATTTCTAATGCTTATGATTCCGACTTCCAATTTAAAACAAATACTTTTTAAATAGTAAAATGATGTGGAGTTTATACTTAAGGCTTAGCATTTATCAAAATGAAGTTACCAATTTCTATTTCTAAATCAATGCATACAAATAAAGGAATTAGCTAAGCATTCAATAATTCATTATTGAATATTGTTTTAATTTTTATTTATTATTGAAAAGGATAAAAGAAGTCACAAACAAATGGTTTTCCTTTTTAATGATTTTTTTTTGTAATTTCTGTATATCATTTCCATATAATTTATAGATATAAATCCTGAGTATATTAAATTTGTTGATTCTGAATAAAAAATGATTGAAATTTTCTACCTTCTTTTGTGCAGTTCAGTGAATGTTCTTTATTCATAAAGTAAATGTTATCTGAGTTTTGAAATAAAATCCTTGTTAGATGAAAATGTAAGTCAACTGATACATAAAAAATTGGTAGAAAACAGATCTGAAACATGATTAAAAAAAGACTTTCAGGAAAGTTTTGTTGCAGCTTCAGCAATTTTTAAAACGTCAGTTGCTAAAATGATTAACATTAGTTTTTGTAGCTGTTTTTATTTTAATTTATAATTTAATTTTATCAAGTAATCAAGCAAAAACAATTTCCAAAAATATCTCAATCAAAATAAAAACAAAAATACAAAAATTTGATTCATTTTAATTTATTAGATGGGGGGTGGGCAGGAGTGGTGCAATGAATATCAATGTTGAGTGAAATTGACTGAAAGTTCAAAGCCAGTTTGATCTCTTACATTTCTTTACACTATCACATTATTGGGAAGGTATGAACCTAAACCCTCCTTATGTACGAGTAAAATATTAACTTGTGTTTAATGAATTGTATACAATAAGTTTTCTATTTTGGCATTAAATAACAACAAAAATTGATAGACTGTAAACCAAAGTTTTTTTTTCATCCTGCCTTTTTATAATCCAAATATGTTATTGATCAAGTTTGCAGTAAAAATGTTTTGCTTAATCTTGAAATGTCAAAGAAATCGTAATATATGAAGTTATTGGTTTTTAATTCTGCTAAGCGCTGCTTTCTCAGTGAGGGTGTCCATGTGAATAGACTTATTGGTGATATTGTAGAAATTATTGATGTCACTGTAATGAGGAATTGGGAGTTATTTCCCTTTTTAGAACTCTTTAGTTTCTAACTGATTAGTTATCTATGTTGTCTCAGCCGAATAACGACCTCTGGATTTGTGCTTTCATGTTCTCATTACAGTTGCGTTTATCTGTTGGTAGATCAGACCAAAAACACAAAACAATGTCAACGTAATTGCTTTCTGATTTTCACATTCACACATGTCTTTATAGAAAGAGTTCATTTTTCATATGTTGTTAATACCAATTCTTAAGAAAATTTTAATAAAACCACGTTTACCCGACTTTCAACAACTATAGTGACAGATACTTCATGTTAAGTGTTTGCGACAGTCCAATCTGCCCATGTGATTTATTCTTTCTTCTCTTTGGAAATTTTTCCAGATAGAAGTGCAGTTGAACTATCAATTTGAAAGCATTGGTTGTTCGTTGATTTAGTTAAGCACTTGATAATCAAAATTACTCATCAACTTTCAAATATTAATCTTCCCTCAACTTTAATCTCACCCATATTTTGTTAAGAATTATTTCTTAAGAATCTTCAAGTAAATTCGTTTTTTCATCCTCCTCTTCCTCCTTTTTTCTCCTCTTCCTCCTTTTTTCTCCTCTTCCTCCTTTTTTCTCCTCTTCCCCTTTTTCTCTTCCCCCTTTTCCTTCTCTTCCCCCTTTTCCTTCTCTTCACCCTTTTCCTTCTCTTCACCCTTTTCCTTCTCTTCCCCCTTTTCCTTCTCTTCCCCCTTTTCCTTCTCTTCTTTTCTCCTCTTCCTCTTTTATTATTTCTATGAGTTATTTAATAAAATTTATAAACCATATTCAAGTTTTCATGAAGTCTTATGATAAACTTGTGAACTTTCCAAAATGGATTTAATTAAAAAGAAAACTATGAAATCTCTGTTTACTTTTCTTTATAATTAATTCTGTTTTATCTTGCGTTTCTGATGCATTAGTTTTAATCCTTATAAGAATCTCTGCTTGTACGTAATTTATTTTCAAACTTATTTTAAAACATGAGATTACATGATTAGCAAAAATAAAATGCAAAATAAATAATTGATTATTATTTGGTGTTGTTGGTTGCTAAAAATGGAGATTTTACCAATTTCAAAATGACTTGTTTCCAAATTGAATACAATAGAATTCTTTCTTCAGTTTAAAAGTGACATTCAATTTATTTATATATTATGTAATAACTTGAAGATTGTGCAGTGAAACCAACAAATGAAAAAGGAGTAAAAAAACTCAAATATTCAATAAATCAATGTTACCATAGCCAATAAAAGTTACTTTTGTATCTACCTGGCTCAATTGTTTTTTGTTTTTGTTTTACTTTAAAGTAATTTTAAATGCTCTTTTTTTTTCATCTCCAATATTCACTTTTTACACGCTGTTAGCCAACAAAGATGGCCACCAGCACATGAAAAATGTCAGCAGCCATCTTTGTTGGCTAACACCTTGTAAATAGTGAACATTTGAGATGGAAAAGGAGTATTTAAAAGTAAAACACAAATAATGAGTCAGGTAGATATAAAAGTAACCTTTTTTGGCTTTGGTAATATTTATTTGTTATATATTTGATTTTTTTTCTTTAGTCATTTGTTAGCTTAACTGCACAATCCCCGATTATTTATATAATTATATATTGTATAATAATTAATTATATATATATATATATATTATATAATGAAACCATTTCAATGATACTTAGCTGACAATTAAAAAAGAAAAAGACTAGTTTTAAAAGATTTAGATTAAAACATTAATTTATTTTGTTTGTTTTTATATATTTAGCTAAAAATTATTTTTATATTAAGATGGTAACTGTAGAATTTGCCCAGGATTTTTTTTCTGGCAGTTTTAATGGAATAATTATCGTTGGTTTTAATAATTATTTGACTTTAGAAAAGAATTTTGTTAAAAAAATTGATGACCAAAAAAAAATGTCACAAATTTGGTTTTCCTGCTGACTTTTTCACTTTCAGCCGATGTTCCAAATTTTAACAAAATATTTTCTCATTTATATGGTTACTTTTCAATTTTGTTCTTTATTCAATATTACAATATACTTGTTGGGATCAGTTTTAAATAAGTTGTCTTATTAATACCATAATAATTAATTTCTTATTAATACCATGACAGCTTTATTCTAAAGCATCAACTTACCTTTTTGCATTTTTATCCCCCAAAGAGAAAATTACGGTCACTTCACATCTAAACTCTTGAGAAAATAACATATTTTCTCTTGTGTTTGAAAGTAAAATTTTCTGTTCTTCAGTATTTAATCAATTTTTTTATGAAGTGTTGGTTTTTATTCCAACTAACTATAAGACATAATAAATGAAAAGCTCTGTGCATACACATGTTTGTTCTAGCATTTAGTTGATTTTGTTTGTAGTCCTTCTAAAAAGACAGTAATATTTTTTTTCATCGGAAGCAATGCTGATATTGTTTTTGTTCACAGTAAACTTTATTAAATAGCTTGTAAAAAGACAAATATCTTGTCATCTAGTTTAGCTTAATGACTTCAAATCTTTTTACTGGGCAGCTAACAGGAAGACATTCTAATGATTTTATTTCAAATTACAATGGAATTTTTTTTTTTTTTTTTTTTTTCATTGTAATTCATTTTTCATTTTATTTCATTTTCTTTTTTTTTTTTTTTATAACTCTAAATTGACAGCTGCTTTGAATTGCAGTGAAAATCAAATCAAATGAAAACTAGTTGCAATCCAAAGTGACCAAAGCTGGTCCAACGAACTCCTTGAAAAATCTATGGAAATATTAAACATTGTTTGATTACATAATGAATTTCTTTTTATTTCAAAGAAAACAAAGAATAAAACGTCTAATCCTCAAATGAATTGTCTGTGTTTCTTTTTGCATTATTCTATTTCTTTCCCCGTCATATGCAGTAAAGATTTTGGTTCTTTCTTTTTTTTTTTAATTACATTTTCACCCCAAACAAGGCACATTGCCACTTTGGTGTAGGGGGCTACTATCAGGGTCAGCAGCTACTGGGGCACTATGTAGGGATTTGGGCAGCAAGATGTCGGTTCACGTTGCACTTGAACTTCTGCATGTCAGTACAGTTAGGGAAGTAGGATCCTGGAATGGAATTCCAGAGTCTAGCGGTTCTGGGGAAGAAACTACTGGAGTAGAAAGATCTTTTACATCTAGGGATCTCTACTGTGTGGGGTAGGATTTAGCTGCCTGTCGGGTTTGTCAAGGGTGTCTGCTTCGTGGAGGCACAAGTGTCTGCAGTTCGTCAGAGCATTCACCATTAAAATACTTGTAGAACAAGCAGAGGGATGCAACGTTTCGTCGATGGGACAGAGGCTGAAGCTTAGATGCCAGTTCACGGCCTATCAGATTGGCGACTCTTTTTTTTAACCTTGTCTAGGAGCAAGAGACTAGTAGTAGACACACCAGCCCAGATGTGACAACAATACTCCATACATGGGCGAATGGTGGCCTTATAGAGATATAGGATACTTTCAGGTGTCAGTAGTTTTCTAGCACGGTAGAGAGAGCCTACCTTTTTCGCAGCGGCCCTTGCAATGTTTTCAATATAATTGTTCCAGCTCATGTTTCCTGTGAACGTTAGGCCAAGCAGTTTGAAAGATGTACTCTCAAACAGGGAGTCACTGGCCATTGCTATTGGTGGCAGAGAAGGTTTCTTGTAGTTATTGAAGGAAACCAGTTTAGTCTTGGCAGCATTGATGTCTAGAATTCCACCTATATTAAAGAAGTTTTGGTGAATGCTCTGACGAACTGCAGACACTTGTGCCCCCACGACGTAGACACCCTCGACAAACCTGACAGGCAGCTAAATCCCACCCCCACACAGTAGAGATCCCTAGATGTAGATCTTTCTACTCCAGTAGTTTCTTCCCCAGAACTGCTAGACTCTGGAATTCCATTCCAGGATCCTACTTCCCTAACTGTACTGACATGCAGAAGTTCAAGTATAACGTGAACCGACATCTTGCTGCCCAAATCCCAACATAGTGCCCCAGTAGCTGCTGCCCCTGATAGTAGCCCCCTACACCACAGTGGCAATGTGCCTTGTTTGGGGTGAAAATGTAATAAAAAAAAAAATTTTTTTAATGTACAATCCATAACCAAACGAACATATCATATTCCAAAAATGACATAAATTGATTTAGTTTTATTTTTGAATAAGAAAATAATTTTAAGATGATTTCATAGGCATTGCAACATAACTCAAAAATAATTTGCGAGATTTATCTCCCACTTTGTTTCTTGAAATTGTTTTCAAAATGGCAGGCAAGACAGTCACTCTTCATAAAATTCATAAAATTTGATTTTCTTATTTAAAAAGTAAACTATTTGATTTAAATTAATTTTTGGAATATGATATTTTTGTTTTGTCATGAGTACATACATCATACAGATTTTTTTTTTTTTTTTTTTTTTTAGTATAGGAGGACAAAAAAAAACAATGTTTTTTTTAACACTTTAATGGCAGAATTTGACCCCTGAACAAAGTTATGTTAAACAAATAGAAGTTAACAGACTCTTTCAGGAACTATTGAAAACCTTTTCAAGAAAGGGAAGAAAACTCTGAAGGAGCAATGCTAGGATAGAGAATGGTATCATCAGCATAAATGTTAATTTTTATTCTTTGGAAGATCGTTGGTATGAAGATGAAACAGAATTGGGCCTAGAAAAGAGCCTTGAGGGACACTGATAACATTGATATGAAAAGAGAATGAAGAGACACCATCCAGAGTTAATGTCAAGAACAGTATCACCAATATCGTGACGCTGAAGTTTGTGTAGAATGCCACAATACCATACTTTGTTGAATGCTTTTGAAATGTCGAGCACAATGGCCACATCCATAAACCGATAGATTTGCTCGAGTACAATGGTTAAAAAATTAGCTGTTGAATAAAAATCATGAAAACCATGCTAGACATCATGAAAAGGGCCATGGGAAATGATTTTGTAAACATCTGCCATTGTCCATTTGTTTTTTGTCTTGTTACTTTTTAAAGATTGGAGAAAACCTGGTAAGCATAACGTCAACTTTATTTTATAAGTAAATAGCAAAACCCAACTCTGTGTTGCTCGGGATTTAGTTGATGACCTTTTTAACTAAATAATAAAAAATGTATAACGTTGAAAATATAAATGAAAGAATTATAATGAAGAAAATACATAGAATATCAATAATTGTGGGAGCACTAGGAACAATCTCAAATAACTTAGAAAAAAGACTAATTGAAATAAATGGATGGTAATGCTAAAAACTGCTGAAATCTTAAGGAAAACACTTGAATGTGGGGGGAAAAAAACCCAGATGAACTACAAACGCTAACTGGGTATATGGGAACTGAAATAGAAGTAAAACAGAAAAATAGAATATCACCATATGGAACAAAAAAAACTGAAACCGCAAAACTGTAAATTGACTACCCCAACCTTCTCCAAAACAAAAATTAGAATGGTAATGTTAGCATAAGACTGACACCACACCAAATAGTTGTGAAGGGCAAATGCCGATGGAAAGACCAGGAAGAGAAAGAACCAGACATTCATTGGATGAGTGCAAAGAGAACTGGAACCTTGGGGAGGCTTGTTGCCACCCAAGATCAATGGTTGTTGCCAGTGAGAAGTCAATGGCAAGCAGCTGTTGGGATAATGCAAAGATTGTCGAAAGAGGTGGTGGATACTGGGAATCTGAGATTTGTCACCTAGATTTCAGGGAACCCCGGGTGTCATCAGTGAGGAATATCTGATGATGGCTTGTGTGATAACTAGTTAGTAACAATAATGGTGTTTGGATTCTTCGGACTACTGTCCTCATCTTGAGTGTCATTTTCACAATACTTTGGTCAATGTAAGCTCTGACCTTCTTCAAGAACTCATGGTGCAGTGGTTAGAGTACTTGGAAAAATCAATTGTAAAAGTAATATTCTCTTGAAGGTTCAATTCTCAGCGTGGGCTATTGAAAAATACAATTGCGAATTACTTAGACTGGACTGGACTGGATAGAGGTCCTATCAGCTGATAGAACAAAAGCATGCAACTCCGTGAAATAAGGGTTCCATTCAGAATTCCTTCCAGATTCCAGAGTTCAACAAGATACACCTGAAGATCTGTATGAACAGTCACCAATTTTTAGATTTTGTAATGCATGTTCAAAAAATGAGACAACAAATACTGACAATTTATACAAAGAATATATTTTATTAAACGAACAAAAAGCAAGAGTGTGTGTGGGTGTCCACGCATAAGCATGCTTTTTAACTCGCAATGTTTGTTGTATGTTCGTTGTGTATCCAGTGTTCACATAAGTTTGTTAATATATACTTGTGTCAGGTTTACTTGTCAAGGCGAACAGAATGTACTTCTGTCTACATTGACAATTCAAGTGAAAAAGATTGAGATAGACAGAAAACGGAAGTGGATACAGAATGCAAAACAGGAAGTAGAGATGCCACCTGCCAGACAAATTGGAAACCACAACGAGGGCAAATACCTGGTGCGTATTAAGCAACATTAATGTACATGTGCACGACATACCTATTCGCATAGTCTGAAAAGTGTATATCTATAATACTCCTCGGCAGATAGTCGGAGACTAAGGAGAAGAGGTTGTAGCAGAAGAGGATATCAGAGTTCGAAGCCTATGTAACTGTGTGGAAAGGTCACAAGATGACCGTTGTAAATTGTAAGTGCGAGTGATTTGATTTGCGGTCGTAGACTGCATTGTGTTGCTGAGTCTAGAAAGCATGCGCAAGTGGTCGGCACAGTTAATGGAAATTGGTCAAAATTAGTTACAGACGGTCGCAAGTGTGTCTGCAAGAAATTAATCCATTTCGAGGAAACACGTTATCGAGATTGGCCATGCACAGTTGCAAGTCAGTGCAGGAAAAATGAATCTGTTCTGTTGAAAGCGGCAAAGTTCAAATGATTGGTGTAACCAGCGGGTCGGTTGGATCACTGAACATCCAGGAATGAGTTTTGTAGTGTGCATTTTGAAGTTTAACTCATATTGGCTGAGGAAACTTCTGTCGTTTAGGTTGTTGGGAGTTCTAGGAGTTTGCAGTGTTTAACGAATGTCCGTGTAAGTTTGCATGTCGTGTTTGTTGCTGGAAAGGATTGATATGTCGTAAAGTATTGCTGGACTTGACTTACTTTTAACATTGATATGAAATCACAAATTCTGTGTTGTTGAGATGCATGTGTTGTGCACGAGACAACACGAGTCGTGTATGTTGACGCACATGGCACAAAGAGTGAAAAATAACAATGTGGAATTTTACTTTGCGTGTCCAAAGAGGCATGGGTGTCTTCACCAGTATACGTCGGTTGGCTTGTCGCTTGTTCTCTTTCATATTGATATTTTTAACTGGAAGTTGAAACAACATGAGAGTCAAGGGCAAATAACTGGTGCATATTGAGTAATGTTCCTGTGCTTGACATACTTATTCACATATCAGTCTGAAAAGCGTATGCCTTTAGATCAGCTTGAATCGAAACCAAAACTTATGAAGAGAAAAAATATATGTGTGTATATATATATATATATATATATAACTTGAGTTCCTTCAGCTATAATCGAAATTGAACACAAAACTTATGAAGAATTATTGGTAAAATTATTTATTACAAGAAATGGAAAGTCATAACAATTAAACAACAGTCACTTCGAAGAAAAAAAGATGTAAACGTGACACACAAAATAAAATACACGCTAACATATTAATATATAGATGACTAGCAATTAAACAATTTTTTTTTCAACTATAACTCAATCCCAGGACTAGATAATGCAAGGATCATTCCAAAAGTAAAACCTATTTATTTTTGTTTAACTGAAAAAGTTGAAGAGCTACCATTGAAATGAGTAACCTTTCTACATAGTCACCACCATTCTCAATGCACATTTGTCATGAATTCAATGAGGCATCTCTGCTTCTGACAATGACAGGGGTTGCTTTCTTAGAATCTCACAAAGTCAATATCTGTAACAGTGAGATGAAACTTTCAGATCTTGAAATGCTCATCATAATGAAATTTATTATAGCCTCTGATCCATTTGGTCGGAATAAAAAAATATAAGGCATTTCTTTTGGAACACCCCTCGTACATAGCATTTATTTTGTGTTATTAAAATATATGAAAAGCTTTAGGGAAGCAAACATTTATTGACTCACATTCATTTATAATAAATAATAGATTAATATTTAATTAAAGATGCAACAATTGCATTATTTTTCTTAATTCCGATACAATTACCGATTTCAATTCTAATAATGAAAACATCCAAAAGAACATGGTCATAGCATAAAACGGTGAAAACCATGTGATCAACTATAGACCCATTTATTGATACATTTAATTAAATGATATCGATTTCAGATTGCTAAAATTTTCTAATATTTTGAGATTCTTTTATTTATTGCAAGCTTTCATCTTTAAAAAAAAATTGTTTGAAAATATATTCGGATTCGTTGGACCATTGTTCTCATCTTGAGTGTTATTTTCACAATGTTTTAGTCGATGCCATCTTCAATCTTATCCAGGTATACTCTATCAAACTCGGGAATCGTCACGGAATTTCAAACAGAACCCTTTATTTAATCCGGGGTCGACAACTCATCTGACCCTGCGGGCTGGATCATGTTATAATGACGGGTTGCTGGCCAGATGAATTACGGAAAATGACATATATAAATCCCTGTTAATCTGAATATTTAAAATCATGATGAAAATGAACATTGAGAAATCAGAAAAACAAAAGGAAAGTGAAAATTTTAAAAAACATCTAACAAAAATTAGTTTCCAAGAAACATCAAAATCATCCGAAGAGAAATGGATGAAATTATGATGTGTTTGTTTGAAATTGTTATTGGAAAGATAAAAACATGGCCCATTGAAAAATTCTAGCAATTTATAAAGTGCAGGTGGCAGAGGTAAGCAATGGGGGCTCACCATTGAAGAAATGAAATGGGAAACTAACTGAGGCCACATTGCCCCTTTGAATCTGTCACTGGGAGCTCAGTGAAATTGGCTCTTAGTTTTTGTTTTATGTTTATTTTTGAATTTTTCTATGCAGAAATGGAAGTGACTGGATTTTGTTCATGTTTTTTTATGATTGTAGTATTCAAATTCGGTTGAATGGATCAGCTCAGTGGGGAAGCAAATTAATACACAGTAGGCCTTTTGTTCAATTTGAAAGTTTCATCTCTCCTGTTAAAAATATTCATTGGTAATCAGGCGTGTGGGCCGGTCAAAATGCCTTCATAAGTTGCCGACCCTTGATTTAATCCATGGGGTAGGATGCTCTCGTTCTATCAATTATGACTGGATAGAAGTCCTAAGTAATTCAAAATTGTATTTTGATTGTGGTCCACACTCTAAGAGAGTATAACTTACAATTGAATTTTACCAAATACTCTATCCACTATGCCACAGGTCCTTTTTTTAAGATGGTTATATTAAAAAATTACGCAAATCGAGAAGGTAGGAAATTATTTATTAAAGAAAATAAAAAATAGAATTTGATGAAAACGATCGTAAGACACAGAGTTCAAAAGGGAGGTCATTTTCTGTTTTGATTTAAACAAGATGGTGGCAAATTTTCATCTGCTAACACAATTAAAGTTTTTTTTTTTTTTTTTTTTAATAATTCAGTAATATTCAGGTAATATGCATAATTTGGAAGCTACCATTGTAACTTAGAATTGACAAACAAAAATCAGTTGAAACCATTGTTTTTTATCTGAAAACTCCATTTATCGACTACAAAATCTCGTCCCAATTCTGTAAAAGCGCCAATTCTTGTGGACAACCTAGTATGAATTTTAAGAGCCTTAAACGTATTTTTTATTTTAGTTTTTTTAGATGTAAAATCTTATCACTATATATTATTACTAAATATCTATCTATCTATCTATCTATATATATATATATATATATATATATATATATATATGATACACCTGGAGGTCGGAGGTTATATTGACGAAACAAAGTACAAATAGCACTCAAGATGAGAACAGTTGTTCGAAGAATACAAATAATATTTTCATCTGAAAAATTCAGAAACATCATTGAAAATAGTCGGGCAACTAAACACTAATTTCTCTTTTAAAAAGCTGATTTGCAAGTTCGTTGACAAAATTCTTGATTTTTTTTTTCATAAAGTTGATTAGGACTTTCTTACTAAAAGAATTTTTTTAGAATAGACTAGTAAATAAGTTATTTTAAAAATGAAAATACCACAATGTCCCTTTTTTCTCCTTTCTTTTCTCTTTGAAGAGTACAAAAAATATTGCTTTGACATTAATTTCTATTAAACAACTTGTACCTATTTACAGTGCCTCTCCGCGGGACAGAGTTAGACACCAGGGCCATTTTTTAACATGGAGAAAAGGTACAAAAATAAAAAATTGTCTCAGTCGTGAAGGATGCACTAAAAGAGAACAAGAAATGGAAGTGCAGAATCTGAAGAACATATATTACACTTTGATCTCGGCCAAACAAACAACTTGTAGAGGTGATGTGTCGCTTATGCTTGGCGTCATACTTTCTGAGAGAATGATGAAATGTAAGTCGCACAAAATTAAACTCTTACACACACTTAATAAAAATGTAATTGTTAGTTTGTAATTAAATGAAATTACGCTAAATGTAATTACAATCAAAAAATAAAAAATATTTACTTTTCCATGGAAATCCTGAAATGTATAGGGAATTGACGCTTCTACACTATTGGGATAAGATTTTTTAGTCGATAAATGGAGTTTTCAGATAAAAAAAACAATGGTTTCAATTGATTTTTTTGTCAATTCTTATAAATTACAATGGTAGCTTCCAAATTATGCAGTCGGAATTATCTGAATATTACTGAATTATTAAACAAAAACAAATTTAATGGTAGTAACAGGCGAAAATTACTGCCATCTTGTTTAAATCGAAAGGGAAAATTACCTCCCTTTTGAACTCTCCTGTGTTTTACAATCGTTATAAATTTTTGCCAAAAACTTTGCAGCTAATTCTACCCTATGCGATTAGGGCCTCCCTCCCCCACGTATTTCATCCTGTGTCTGAAAACACACTATACAACATACACATATGAGTGAGCGATGTTGCCTAGCTAATCATAAACCTCAATTTCAGTAAAGCAACTGGTCCTGACAGCATTCCTATTATTGTGCTGAAAAAGCTTCAACCAGAATTAGCTCCCATACTTACAAAGCTGTTTAAGCATTGTCTTAAGGAGAATTGCTTCTCAACACCCTGGAAAACCTCATCAGTATGTCCTGTATTTAAAAATTCAGATGATCAGTCATCTCTCTCTCAATACAGACCATCAGTCTCTTGTGTGTCATGAGTAAGTTGCTGGAATTTGTGTTAAATAGAGAAGTAGTCAATCACCTCAGCAAAAATAACCTATCTGCTTATCCTTCAGCTAACATTCACATATGTGGAGACTTCAATGTTCATAATGTGGAATGGTTAACCCACTCAAACAAGACCGATGATGATTCTGTCATGATTTCTCCATTGCTTATGACCTCACTCAGATTGTACACGAGCCCACCCGTGTGCCCGACACTGACGGCCAGTTGGCGAATCTCCTAGACCAAAAGGTCACAACTTTCCCTGAAGTATGTTCAGTTTCCGTTCTGTCTCCTCTTGGATCTTCTGATCACTCTGTTGTATCAATTAAGATAAAAATGAAATGTAATAAGTCCTCAGACGTACCTCTCCATCGTACAGTATATCGATACACTATGGCTGACTGGGATAGTTTCTGTACATTTATATTGGATCTACCTCTGCGTTCTATGTGTCCTCTATAGTATCAGACCAGCAAAAACCTAACAGCCAGCCATGGTTCTCTCCAGAATGTGCTACTGCCATTGCATACAGAAGTCACTTTTTCCATTGCTTCCAACTTAATAGATGTACTGAGACTAAAGCCGATTTCAGGACTACCAGCAACCATTGTAAGAAAGTAATAAAGAATGCTAGAGAGTTGTATGCTCAGTCCGTCAAGTCCAAAGTATCTGAGCAGCGGCTTGGTTCTCACCAGTTTTGGCAAATAGTAAACAGAATCCTGAACAGAAGCGTGTGCTCTATCCCAACTATCATCAATGGACCTGAGGTAATCTCATCAGCATCAGACAAAGCCAAACTCTTTGCCAAGAACTTTGCAGCTAATTCTACTCTTTGTGACCAGGGCCGCCAACCCCCAATATTTCCTCCTGTATCAGAAAACATGCTATGTGATATGCAAATATCGATACATGCCAAGCTAATCAAAAATCTTGATTCCAGTACAGCAACCAGCCCTGGCAGTATTCCAATTATAGTACTCAAAAAACTTCAACCAGAAGTAGTGCCTATACTTACTAAACTGTTTAAACGTTGTCTTAAGGAGAATTGCTTTCCATCACCCTGGAAAATCTCATCAGTATGTCTTGTATTTAAGAATTCAGGTGATCACTCATCCCCCTCTCAGTGCAGGCCAATAAGTCTCCTGTGTGTCATGAGTAAGTTGATGGAATCTGTGTTAAATACAGAAGTAATCAACCATCTTAGCAAAAATAACCTTCTTAGTGACACACAATATGGTTTCCGTTCTGCTAGATCTACAGCAGATGTGCTTACAGTTATATGCAGACCTCTGAAAACATCGTCAATCAAACGCTGGAAAGTTTGACAGGTGTTTCTCAGCCCAAAAGGCATCCTTAGGAACTCGTAAAGGCCAAATGGTGTGGTCAGTGCAGTTTTATGAATGTCTTCTTCCGCGACTGGAATTTGAAAATATACCTTAACGAGGTCCAGTTTGGAGAAAATTGTGGCGCCTTGGAGTCCATTGGCAAAGTCATGGATATGGGGAATAGGATATCTATCTGGAACAGTTTTTGCGTTTAAGCGTCTAAAATCTCCGCACGGTCGCCATGTGGTGTTGTCAGCTTTCTGTACCATGTGGAGTGGTGATGATCAAGCACTTTTCGAGGACCGTATTATTCCCATGTGGAGTAGGTTTTGAAACTCGGATTTTGCCAATTTGTATTCATTTGGTTTCAAGCGTCTGGGGGTTGAATAGACGGGCGGTCCTGTTGTCTTAATATAGTGCTTAGCGCTGTGTTTGATGGGGTCCTTGTTTTTAAACGGCTGGGAAAGTTGAGGAAATTTTTGGAGTAACCGGCGGACGTGTAAATCTTTGGGTAAGGCAGTGCTGATTCTGGTGGTTAAAAATTTCGAGGTAGTTCCTCTCACTGAAATCTTCATTTCGTTGTCTGTCAATGTGTGATGAGTCATGTCGACAGACAGGTTGAAATGGGCTAAAAAGTCCGCCCCCAAAATTGGAGTGGTCACGCTGGCTATGGTGACATTCCATAAAAAATTCCTCCGCATTCCAAGGTTTAAATTTAAAGTTTTTTCGCCAAAAGTGGGTATTTTTGTATCGTTGGCGGCTTGTAAGTTGAAAAATTGAGTCCCTGTTGGGTAGCTATGCGGTGTCGGTATGACGCTGATTTCCGCTCCGGTGTCTATTAAAAAGTTATATCCGTGGATTTTGTCATGGATATAAAACAGACGACCTTTTTTTTTGTGCTCTAGCTACAGTCGTCGTCGTTATTGGCTGGAAGGTCCGTTTCCCTGTGCCGGTTTTTTGAATGCGCAGGGTGTAGTGCATCTTCTCGCGCCGAATCTCTTGTGGTAGAAACAAACATCTTGTTTTTCTCGTGACGTGGACCGGTTCCTGCTTGAACTTCTTCGCCTGTAATTTCGCCGTGTGTTATTGTTGTTTACGGGATAATGTTGACGCGTTTGAAGTACGTCGGCTAGCTGCTTCGAAAGCTTTTCAACGGCAGACTTTAATTCTGCTAATTCCTCATCTCGGTTTTGGTCAGGTTGCTGTTGGTGGGTGTATACTTGTCGGCTCCAGGAACTTTTGTGAATTCTGTTGGCTATGTTGGCGAGCTTTTCTGTTGCTGTCTCCTCCGTATCGGAGCAAGGATTTGTTTGGTAGTTGGGGGTAATTTACCCAACCATAGACTCTTCATAATGCTATCCGACATTTTGTTGTCTCCCAGCAAGGCTTTCATGTGGCGAAGTAGTTGAGAAGGCGTACGGTGTCTTAACTCAACCTGTGTGAAAAAGTTACGAAGCATGGCTTCGTTAGAAACACCAGTTCGTTGCAGGATTGCTTGCTTCAGCGTGTTGTACGGTCTTTCCTCCGGTACATTTTCGAGAAAATCCGTGACTTCCTCTACCACCTCCAACGGCAGTTTTTCCACTAGATAACAGTAACGTGCTCGTTGTGACGTTACCCGTTTAGCGTCAAATACGGCTTGTAGTTGGATGAACCATATTTTTGTATTTGTCGGGTTGAAGGGTGGAATATTTAATGCCATGGTTTCGTTGTAGGAGTCCGTCTGTTGAAGTTCCATTTTGTTTTGTGTTGAAATTTTTATATTTCAATTTCTTGTGCGCGGTTTGAAATTGTTCCTCCTCGTGGTCGACAAGTTTGCTTGTTTGTTAGAGAAAAATTATTTTTCGTGCGTGCCGTGAATTTGTGTGGAAGGGTTTAGCTTACACCGCGTGTTTCGTTCAAACTCATTCATTTCATTTTACATAAAGGGGTCACCATTTCATGTTGCGGACCAGGATATAAATACCCTAACTTGCTACAAGAAAAAATAATGAAACGAATTGAATGAAGGAAACAAAGAACTCAAATGCTGGAATAAAATAAACATGTTGTTTACTTTCTGTTGAGAAATGAAAGTCTTGGGTGTACACGTCTTCATTCAGCCGTTGACGACTACGCGCGTGGAAGGAAAGGGGGAATGCAATAGAGAAACACGAAGTGGCAAGCCGGCCTGTAGAAAGAGAAGGTTAAGCTCAGTAGAGAGTCGCGCACATGTCTGTGTTGATGGACCAAAACCGAAGAGGAGATAGAGTGAGAAAGTCAATCCAGTTCATGGAGAGAGAAAGCGTATAAAGTGTACGTGCGCTTATCCCACATTACAGTAGCAGGGAAAGTGACGTTAGGGCGGTCGGTCGGTTCGTCGACTCAACAGGTCGAATGCTGGTCCGGACGAAAAAAGGAAGTTGACAGGTTTTGTTGACTTTTATACTGGGGTCAGTGTTCTGACTGCGCATGTCTAGCTTTCACTTTAAAGGAAGTGACGTCACAGCTCGGGTGTGTGTGTGTTTGTGCACGTTAGCATGTGTGTGTGTATGCGCATGAATGTGAGTGTGCATGAGGATGTGTATATGCGTGTGTGTGTGTGTGTGCATATGTGCGTGCGTACGTGTGAGTGTGTATATGTGAAGAAAAACATGTTCGAA